>NC_133658.1:920654375-921254375 GCF_037893015.1 Macrotis lagotis | reverse complement strand
TCATTTGTGCATCCATCAAGTCCTGGAGATTTTTTCTTAGGCAGTTTAATGATGGCCTGTTGAATTTCTTTTTATGAGATAGGGTTGTTTATGTATTTAATTTCCTCTTCATTTAACTTGGGTAACTTATATTTTTGTAAATATTCATCCATTTCACTTAGATTGTCAAATTTATTGGCATAGAGTTAAGCAAAATAATTCTGAATTATTACTTTAATTTCCTCCTCTTTGGTACTGAGTTCACCTTTTCCATTGATGATACTAGGGATATGATTTTCTTCTTTCTTTTTCATAATCAAATTGACCAGAGGTTTGTCAATTTTATTGTTTTTTTTCATAAAACCAATTTTTGGTTTTATTTATTAATTCAAGTTTTTTGGATTCAATTTTATTAATTCCTCTTTTAAGTTTTAGAATTTCTTATTTGCTATTTAATTGGGAGTTTTTAATTAGTTCTTTCTCTAATTATTTTAATTGCATATTAAGTTCATTGATTTCTTCTTTCTCTTATTTATTCATATAAGCACTTAAAGATGTAACATATTCCCCGACAGCCACTTTGAGTGAATCCCAAGGTTTTGGTATGTAATTTCATTATTGTCATTAGGATAAAATGATTAATTCCTTCTATAATTTGCTTTTTGGTCCACTCTTTCTTTAATATGAGCTTATTCACTTTCCAATTTGTTCTGGGTCTATATCTCCTTGGCCCAGTATTGCATATGACTTTTATTGCATTGTGATCTGAGAAAGATATATTCACTATTTCTGCCTTTCTGCAGTTGATCATTAGGTTTTTATGTCCTAGTACATGATCAGTTTTTGTACAAGTGTCATGTACTGCAGAGAAAAAGGTATATCCCTTTCAATCCCCATTCAGTTTCCTCCATAAGTCTACCATATCTAGTTTTTCTAAAAATCTGTTTACCTCCTTAACTTCTTTCTTTTTTATTTTATAATTTGATTTATCTAGATCTGAGAGCAGGAGGTTGAGGTCTCCCATTAGTAGAGTTTTGCTGTCTATGTCTTCCTGTAGTTCTTTCATTTTCTCCTCTCACAATTTGGATGCTATCCCATTGGGTGCATACATCTTCAGTAATGAAATGACTTTATTGTCTATGGTACCTATTTTTGCAGCTACTTTGTCTGAGATAAGGATTGCTACCTCTGCTTTTTTTTTCTTCAGCTGAAGCAAAATATATTTTGCTCCAGCCTCTTACCTTTATTCTATATGTATTTTTCTGCTTCAAATGAGTTGCTTTTAAGCAGCATATTGTAGGATTCTGGTTTTTAATCCACTCTGATATTCACTTAAATTTTAAGGGAGAATTCATCCCATTCACATTCAAAGTTATGATTACTAATTCTTTATTGCCCTCCATGCTATCTTCCCTCTGTTTGTATTTTTCTTTTTCCCCCTTATCCATATTCCCCAGTATTTTGTTTCCAAATACCACCCCCTTCAGTGTGTTTGCTTTCTTATATCAACTCCTCCCCTTTCTTTCCCCTTTCCCTTTTTCCCTTTTCTCTTCCCTTCCTTTTGTTAGTTCCCCTTTTTTTCCCTCCTCCTCCTCCCTTTCTCCATCCCCACTCCCCCTTTACCCTTTTAATACCTGAAAGGTTAGATTTTTTTTAAGTTGACTGTTTATGTGTGTAAGTTGACTTTAAGCCAAGTCTGATGAGAAGGAGAATCAGGATTTTCTCATCTCCTCCCTTCTTCCCCTCTATTACCACAGGTATTTTGTACCTTTTAGTGTAATGAGATTAACCCCATTCTATCCCCTCCCTCCTCCCATCTCCTTCTTATCCCTCTTTTTAGGAGGGAGTGTTTGTAAAATCATTCTATCTGAGTCATAGAAAATTCTGAGTAATTGTCACTTATAGCTAAGTACATTCGATCTAATATAGTTACAATTCTTGAGATTTATTAGAGTCTTTCTCCCAAGTGGGGTTATAGTCAGTTTCATCCCTTTGGATAGCAGTCTCATGCATAGGTCATGAATATCAATCACTTCTGGCTAGGTATATTCTCTATGTTAGAGTTACAATTCCCAAGAGTTATGAGAATCTTTTTCCCCATGCTGGGATATAGACAGTTTCAACTTATTGGATCGCAGGTTTTTTTAACCTCTTCATGTGTCTATGAACCTACTGTTTGATGTCCAAATTTTCTATTTAGCTCTGGTCTTTTCTTCAGGAATTTTTGGTATTCTTCCATTTTGTTAAATGTCCATCATTTCCCTTGAAAAAGAAGGCTCAGCTTTTCAGGATAGTGGATTTTTGGCTGCATTCCAAGCTCCCTTGCTCTTTGGAATATCTTGTTCCAGGCCCTTCAATCCCTTAATGTTGATGCATCCATGTCCTGTGTAATCCTTACTGTATCTCCTTGGTATTTAAATTTTTTCCATCTTATTGCATGCAGGATTTTCCCTTTTATCTGATAGTTTTGTAATTGGGTCACAAAATTCCTTGGTGTTTTCATTTTTAGGATGTCTTTCTGGAGGGGATTGATGTATTCTTTCAATAACTACTTTGACCTCTGGTTCCATGATATAATGGCAATTTTCCATTACTAGATCCTGTAATATGAAGTCCAGGCTTTTTTTCCTCTTCAATGGGTTCAGGAAGTCCAATAATTCTCAGGTTGCCCCCCCCCCCTCAATCTCTTCTTGAGGTCAATGGCTTTCCTGATGAGGTATTTTACATTTTCTTCTATTTTTTCTATTTTTCATTTTTGTTTAAAAGGCTCTTGCTGTCTCATGAAGTCATTAGTTTCTGCAGACTCCATTCTTTTTTTGTTAGGGAGGAGTTTTCTTCTTTAACCATTTGCAACTCCTTTTCTAATGGGTCAATTCTACTTTTGAAAGAGCTTTCAATTTGATCAATTGATGTTTTGAGGGAATTATTTTCTTTTTGCTTTTGCCCAATTGAGGATCTGAGAGAATTATTCTCATTTTGTATTTGTCCAGTTGATGATCTGATTTAGTCTCATTGAATATTTGACCAATAGTATTTTCCAGTGATTTGTTTTCTTGTTGCAAGGTGTTAATTATCTCTCCCAAATTTTCCAGTTGATTTTTAAACTCCTTCCTTAGTTCTTCAAGGAAGTATTTCTGTGCTGGAGACCAGATCATAGTCTGCTCAGAAGTTCTAGGTCTCTCTGAGTTAGGGTCTTTTCCTTCCAAGAATTTTTTTTTTTTTTATGGATTCACCTTTCTGCTAAAACCTTGAGTTGGGAAGGGGCTGGTTCACAGAGGTTTGGTGTTGGCATCCCTATTGAATTTACTCACTGAGTGCAATTTCTCCGACTGGCCAGTAGAAGGCCCTGGCTGCTTTCTCTGGAGTGTCTTGTGACCTTGATTGAGGCCTGCTCCCTTACCCTGAAAGGAGCAATTGAAACTGTTAAATACTTTTTCCTTCAATCAATGGTGGACTTTACCCTGGGGTGAGGTCATGACTCTGCCTATTGTCAGCTGGGCTAATTCTTCTGCTCACACAACTGTGCCTGGGGCAGAAATAGTCTGTAATTGTGTTTGTTCTGGGAAGAGGCCTTAGCTACAATGGAGGCTTGGATTCAGAGTTCCTCAGACCTGAGGAGTGCAGGGATGCTGTCTGCAGCTTTCCTGAAGTGGAATTCTCCTCCCAGTCCTGTTGGCAAGTTCCAGAGGGTCAGCACCAACTCCAGTGCCTCTCCTCCCTAGTAGACCCAAGATACCTCTATCTAGCCCTGCCACTGATTAAGAAGGTCCAGCACTTGGGCCCTCAGGCACCCAGGGCTCCAATTCAGCCCCTAATCAGGCTGATTCATAGCTGATCACCCTCTATGCCTGGATTAACCCATGTCTGCAGAAGACAAATCCTGAGATAGATGTTCTTTCTCCTGGCTTTATTTTCTGTTTTTTTTTTGTTTGTTTGTTTGTTTTTTGTGGTTTGGATTTCTGTTAAGAGGATTGTTTCATATCATAGATGGGGAAAGATCAGGAGACTTCAGAACTGTGCATGTCTTCTCTCCTCCATCTTGGCCAGAATTCCAAGTCTTGCTCATTCCATCAGTGCAACAATCAAGTACAACTTTGGGCTTTCTGCAATGGAAAATACCATGTGTATCCAGATAAAGAACTGTGGAGCTTGACAAAATCCAAGGATTATTCCCTTTAATTTAGAACAAAAAACAGGTATCTTATTGTCTGATCTTATTATCTCTTATACTTTTGTTTTCTTCCTTAAGGATATGATTTCTCTCTCATCACACTCCATTTGAAACAATGTACAACATGGAAACAAAGTAAAAACTGACAAATTGCTTTCTATGGGGGGGGATGGAATGAAGATTGGGGGAAAATTTTAAAACTCAAATAAAATCTTTAATAAAGCAAAAACAATACAAGTGCTTATGTATGAAAAAAATTTAAAAAGTAAATAAATTTTACAAAAAAAGAAAAAAAATTGCAAGGAGACTTTCCCATCATTGAGAGGAGAATATTCTGCTCATGAGTCTCCTGAGGGCATCATTTATGTTCTTATTCCTTGATTATAGATAAAGGGTTTCAACACAGGTGTGATCATTGCATACACTGCTGCAATAACTGGTCTTCCAGGAAGTGTAGGCAATTGAGGAGCTCATATCTACTCCAAACACTGTACAATAAAATAAGAAAACAGCCCAAAGTTTAGATGTGCAATTAGAAAAGGATTTGAGCTTATCCTGAACAAATGGGTGTGGGGGTCCAGCCTCCTCTGAGTCCTTGGAATCTGACAGGAGGGATAGAGTCAGCGAAATGAGTTGAGTCTAAACAGGTGTTAAAGGGAGGAGCAGGTTGACTGACTGCTGCTCAGATTTCTTTTTTATAACAAGCAAGCTAAGATCATTTCCTCCATTACAAAAGTTTACAATTTTCATTATCAATCATATATTTAATGTGGTTACAAGTTTGATTATCAATCATATAGACAATTTTCTTGTCCCTGCTCAGACCCTGATGACCTCAACCTGTCTGTTGCCTAGTTTGTTGCCATTCAGTAAAGTTATTAATTAAGCAGAATTTTCCTCATAATATTGTTTGATATAATTCATTTAATGGAATGCTTTTATGTTTTTATGCCATGTATGTAACGTTGTTCAATACGCTCTTGTAAACCTATAGTGAGGGCAGTTATGTTTGTCTACCTGTCCATTTACTTCTTCAATAACCAATTTTCCTTTCAGCTCTTGTTGGTGGAAGTTGTCGGGGGTCGGCCCTGACCGCCTGAGTGGATAGGACCTCCCCGAGAGTGAGGTCAGGCCAATCTAAAGAAGATACGGTTCCTTAAGGGGTGCAGTGGCTTCACCTGGTTGGCCTGTGTCCATTGCTCCAATCGGGTGGTAGGTCCTGCCCTCGGGGCGGATCGGGGTGGCAGCCCAGAACGAACCCCCTATATTAGCCATCACCCTGAGCTATTCGGGGGATCCCTCTGCACCTAATAAAACATATGCCTCCTGAAGAAGTGTCTGCCTGAGTCCCTCCTCGCTGATCCCCGGGGGAGGGAAAACACCAGGGACGCCTGAAGCAGTGCCCACTGAGGAGCTCACTCGGGAGTCCGGGGAAGAAGACCCCGGACAGAACTGGCCCCCCGAACAGGGACACCCGAAGACCCCGCCGAGTGAGGTAAGCCTGTTTAAGTAAAAACAGAAGAGGCAGACACCCTAGGTCCACGGGACACCTAGAGGGAGTAAAGATGGGCAAAGGAATGTCTAAGCATTTACAGCCAGAGGATTCAGGAGTATTAGCATGTCAAGTACATGCACTAGTAAAGACTCATGGTATAAGAGTCCGTATAAAAGAATGTAAGGATTGGGTGGAAAAAATATTGGTTGTCTCTCCTTGGGTCTCCCACACCGGCATTGACCCTCAGAAGTGGAGAGTGGTAGGAACTCAAATGTCCTCTTACAACACAGAAAAACCTGGCTTTCTAATGGACACAGACTTTGTAATTTACTCCGTGGTGGCTGCGGCCCTTGACCCGCAGCCCCCACAAGGAGCCGTGTCTGGAGAATCACAAACAGGACCCTCATTACTGGGGGAACCTGAATGGCCCCCGCCCCCAGATGAGGGGCTTGATGACCAGAGGGAACCAGCCCCCAAATACCCTTGGGAAGAACTGGCTGCTGCGAGTCGATCGCCTGCCCCGGTAAAAAGTGATAGTAAGATTTTAGAACAAAAGGGCAAACATACAGAATGGCAAGGGATCTGCGGACAGGGTGCAGATGGCTGGAGCCACGTGCTGATAACAGGAAAGGAAGGGTCTGGGGCAACCGTCCCCAGACAGGCACCCCGCCGGACTCGTTTACAGCAGGCCATTCATAAGGCTTTGGAGGATGGGGAGGAAGTAGAGGAAGAAGACCTAGACTATCTTACCTCCTCAGCAGCTGCTTACCCAGGTATTTGTGCAAAGAGAAAACGGCCAACAGGTTAGAGTTCGCCGCCCAATACCGTACAAATTTATCAAAGATCTCAGAGAGGCAGTCCATAATTATGGGCCAGGATCTGCCTATGTAAAACGGCTCATAAGTTCTAACACTCAGACTGCCGCCTGGCTCCCCATGGATTGGGATGAAACTTTACAAGCGGTGTTAGAGTCATCACATTACACCGCCTGGGCTGCCTACTGGCGCAGAGAGGCCAGGCTACAGGCTGAGATCATAGACCCAAATAATTCTGATTTAGTCACTAATCAACTCATTGGATGTGGCCAATTTAACACGGTGGAGGCTCAATTACAACTTTCAGAACCCATTGTCAGGGCAGTGCAGATAGCAGGACTGAATGCCCTGAACAAACTGGCTCGAGCAACCTCGACTCCCCTGCAGCAGCTGAAACAGAGAGCTAAGGAGTCTGCTGTAGATTTTATCAGCAGAGTGCAGACTACTGTGGAAGGGAAATTCGGGACAGGAAATGCAGCACAGCCTTTAATCATTCAGTTGATAAAGGGAGGGCTAACTCATTCAAAAGGCTTGCTAGCTACTCTGCCTGCTGACCCCTCCTTAGAGGAGATAATTGATAAGGCCCTAGACGAGGAACCCCCCCCCCCATCCTCTCCAAACCTCTATTAACCTCCTCGTTAATGCTTTACAAACCACAAGCTTGGTGCCTAGATCAAAGGGTAAAGGAAACTGTTTTCGTTGTGGGAAGGCCGGTCACTTTCAAGCTGAGTGCCGTAATTCCCAGAAGAGTGCAATGAAGTGCTTTGTCTGTGGTAAACCTGGTCATATAGCAAAGCATTGTAGACAGAAAAATAAGAAGTATAGCAATGATGGGCCGCAGGGAAACGGGAAGAGGGGTCGGGAAGCCGAGGGCCCGACCCCAGGGCTGACCTATTAAATCCCTCGGTTACTATTCCCCTCTCAGAGAGCACAGAATTGAGCCCATGGACTACGACTACTGTTAAAGCCTCCCCTAGGGACTTCCACCGTTTAGTGATTGGAACTGCTCTCGCTCCCCAGGTCATTGTCCACACACAGCTCCTAAGCCCAGGCCAGACTTCTATAACTGTTACAAATCCCCACCATTATCCAATAGAACTAAAAGGCGGTGAGCCTGTTGCTCTTGCTATTTCCCTCCCCTGGATAGATAAGGATTGGAGAGAGTGTACCAATGAGGACACATTTGTGGCATGGACACAGGCTATATCAGCCCACCGTCCCACTTTACCATTTATAGTGGAGGGAAGAGAGATTGTAGGTTTAATTGATACAGGTGCTGATGTCTCGGTCATATCCACAAAAGATTGGCAGCCCTGTTGGGAACTTTCAAAAACTCCCCAAGATATCATGGGAGTTTCAGGAGGAACTTTGGCGAAAAAGTCTCTAAGATTTCTAAAATGGAAAAGTGATGATATAGCAGGGATTTTCCGCCCTTTGGTACTTACTATTCCTATGTCCCTATGGGGGAGGGATGTTTTGCAAACTTTGGGCTTGTCTCTGACTACAGACACAGCTTTAAACCACTAGGGGTCACTGGAGGGCCGCAACCCATACCACTGACTTGGAGATCTGACAAACCGGTTTGGGTAGATCAATGGCCCCTCACAAAAGAGAAATTACAGGCCCTTGCTAACATAGTACAAGGACTTTTATCGGCTGGACAAGTAGAGCCATCCACCAGCCCATGGAATTCCCCAGTTTTTGTAATCAAAAAGAAAAGTGGGAAATGGAGAATGTTAGTAGATCTAAGAAAAGTAAATGCCACTCTACAACCTATGGGTACCACCCAGCCTGGGTTGCCTTCTCCAGTTGCCATTCCAAAGACTTGGCCCATAACTGTTATAGATATAAAGGATTGTTTTTATAGTATACCCCTTAACCCTGTAGATAGACAGCGCTTTGCCTTTAGTGTACCTGCTGTAAATTATCAAGAACCTGCTCAGCGTTTTCAGTTTAAAGTCCTTCCCCAAGGCATGGCAAACAGTCCCACTCTATGTCAGGTTTATGTTGCACAGATTTTGATGCCCATTAGGCGAGAACACTCAGGAGCCATTATTATTCATTATATGGATGACATATTAATTTCTGCATCCCACCGGACTGATGTCTCACTTATTTTACAAAAGATTACCTCAGCCCTAGCAGCATATGGGTTACAAGTTGCCCCTGAAAAGATACAAACAGAACCTCCCTACACATATTTAGGACATCAGGTATACAAGGATTTAGTGAAGAAATCTCCTAAGATTGATACAGCTCAAGTTTCTACATTAAATGACTTTCAGAAATTAATTGGTTCAATCCAATGGCTGAGGAATGTAGTTCCTATTTCCAATGATATGATGTATCCATTGTATAATATTTTAAAAGGCTCATCTGATTTGAACTCGCCTCGTACATGGACCCCTGCAGCCATAAAAGCTGTTACTCAGATACAGGACTTAGCATCCACATCAATTGTTGCCCGATTAGATCCAGCCGCTCCGGTTTATGTAACTCTGGTGTGTCATCCTTCATTGGGTAAGGCCGGAGTAGTGTTCCAAGTTACAGGTCCTTTACAATGGGTACATTCATCTAAATCCATGAAGTCTATACCCTACAAGTTTGAAGTGGATGCACAACTCCTTTTGAAAGCAGCGGAAGCTGCAATCACTATTTTTGGTACCATTCCTATATTACTGCTCCAAGAGGATCCTGCAATACTTACTCATCTAGCACAGAACTCTGAGGAGTGGGCCATGTTATTGTCTATTTATCCCACTTCTCAGGGTCATCCACCTCCCTCATTACGAGGATGGTTGCAACTCCCTTTGAAGTATCCCTCCAACCCTGTAGTTCCTCAGCCAGTACAGGGAGTCAATGTTTTTACCGATGCTACCAAACACCATAGAGCATCTATTTATATTCCAGACAGGAAGATATTGAAGGTGCTACAAACCCCATATACCTCAGCTCAAAAGAATGAATTGCAGGCCATTGTGATAGCCTTAGAACTGTGTGCTTATGAGCCTTTTAACTTAATCACTGATAGCTATTACTGCTTTGTCTTATTGCAACAGTTAGCTCTAGCAGATCTTTCTTTGTCCAATTCTGCAGTCATAGATCTTTTACACCAAGCACAACGGTCTCTCCTACACCGCTCTGACCCCCTCTATGTCTTACATGTCAGATCTCATGTGTCCACTTCGGGCCCAATATACTCAGGGAATGCCATAGCTGACTCGGCTCTCCTTGACCCTGATATCAAAAGTGAGATAGTCATGTATGCAGATCCTTCTATTGTTCATGACACATTTCATCTCCCAGCAAAAACACTTGCACGGCTTTATGGTCTTCCTAAGGAAGAGGCACGTCGCATTGTCCGACAATGCAGGCATTGTGTCCCTTTCCGCCCTGCCCCGCTTGTACATGCCACCAACCCCCGGGGCCTGGCCCCTAATGACATTTGGCAGATGGATGTCACCCACTTTCAGGCCAGCCTGATTCATGTCACTGTGGACACTTTTTCTAACTTTATTATGGCCACTTTGCAGCCTGGTGAGGCTGTACGCCATGTGATAGCTCATTGCCTTCACTGCTTTGCCACCCACGGGATACCTCGGTTGTTAAAAACCGACAACGGCCCGGCCTATACCTCCTCTGCTTTTGCTCGCTTCTGCCACCAATTTGGTGTCACCCATGTTACCGGTATCCCTTACAACCCCACCGGTCAAGCCATCGTGGAGCGTGCCAATCAATCCTTGAAGCGCACTCTCATTAAACAAAAAGGGGGAGTGCGTGGTAGGCTCACTGCAGCCCAGGTAGCAACAGCAGTATTCACTAGGAATTATTTGATTGATAATGAACAAGGCATCACCCCTGCCATGAAACAGATGCTGTCAACATCAACACAAACACAAAAACATGATGAACAACAAACACAAAAACATGATAAAAAAGCACACTTGCAAAGTCCGACCACAGTTTGGTGGAGAGATGAGGAGGGTCGTTGGCACGGCCCTGCACAGGTTAAGGTGTGGGGAAAGGGATTCTTATGTCTCCAAACAGGTGAGGGAACACGCTGGGTGCCCGTCAAATGGACCAGGGCCTATGAAGAGACGAAGGAAAAGATATTGGAGCAGAAGAAGGCAACGACCTAGCAGGACATTCCCTACCACCCTGCCCAGTAGGCCACCGTTCGCAAGTATTCATACCTACGGTACCCTGCTCCACGGGCATCCCAAGACTAGGACCACTTGGGCTACCTAACAACACTGAGTTATGGTTTTGGGATGGACAGCGGAACCACACCACGTACACCATGAGACCCTCTCCCACTCCTGTTGCCTTACCATATGGACAGATGCATCCCGACCTCTGGAAAATAGGAGTGGCCTTAGGAGGAGTGAACGCCTCTTTTCGCCTGTGGCCATGCCCTCGTAATGACGATGCCTGTCATGACTTTTCATTCCAACAATGGTATAATGTGTTTAAGACTCTTAACATCTCTTGCCATCAAACCAAGGACGGCACAGACCGCTTGTGCTACCGGCTGAGCGCCACCGCTCACACCCCTCCGGACGCTCTCTTCCTTCTTTGTCCCCCTGCTAACTTGACTATTCAACTAAAGGGGGAGTCCGCTGGTTTACCCCTTTTTAACATCACTTGTACTGACCCGATTTTTACAAATGTTTTACGGTATAATCATACTGGGTATGCTGTGTTCCTAGCTGTATCCCCTCCCTACCAACTCCTACCTGTCAAAGCAGAAGATTTTGCGTTGTCCCCCGCTGATTCTTTGGTGAAAAAATTGTACCGTGCAGTGTTGGGGGAAAAGTTGTTACGTACCAGGAGGGATGGGATCGGGGATGCTTTGAGTTTGGTGAACTTGGCTATTGAGATGTATGAGGAATGGCAGATCCAGGAACTAGAGAGTGAGGTGACTATGTTAGCTTCTACTATCCAAACATTCATAACAAACCAGGTCTCCCTCTGGCATTACCAGCAACATGTTGACTCCCTTCTACAGAAGCAAATAGGAGCATTGGAAACAACAGTCCTCTGGTTAGGGGATAGACTGGCCCTTATGGCAGGGTACATGAAACTTCAATGCCATTATAAGTATCAGCCTCTCTGTGTGCTTAATTTGCCTGTAAATATGTCACAGTTCCCATCAGACTGGGGTAGAGTTAAACAGGCATTACAGGGGGCGATGTTAGCCTACAACACCTCCAATGACATCCACCAATTAGATATGCTGATAGCCCAGCTCAACAACATTTCCTCCCATTTCAGAGCTGAGTGGGATGATCAAGAAGACTCCTTTCTAAAATGGTTTACGGGTGCCCTCCACCTGAGATGGTTGTTTTCCTTCTTGCCGGCTGTAGGAATGTTTATTGTGATTTGTCTCTTTTTCCCATGTATCCTGAAACTATTGTTCTTCATCTTTTCTCGTTCTCTGGAGGCATTGAAGGCGGACCTTCTAGGGCCACGCCATCGCCGGGCTCGGGCAGCCCCTGTGTGATTACTGACCGAACCGAGCCAGGGTGCTCTGCCCCCCCCCATAAGCAGGTGGGGCGCTAATTGTGTTAAACAAAAAGGGGGAGTTTGTCGGGGGTCGGCCCTGACCGCCTGAGTGGATAGGACCTCCCCGAGAGTGAGGTCAGGCCAATCTAAAGAAGATACGGTTCCTTAAGGGGTGCAGTGGCTTCACCTGGTTGGCCTGTGTCCATTGCTCCAATCGGGTGGTAGGTCCTGCCCTCGGGGCGGATCGGGGTGGCAGCCCAGAACGAACCCCCTATATTAGCCATCACCCTGAGCTATTCGGGGGATCCCTCTGCACCTAATAAAACATATGCCTCCTGAAGAAGTGTCTGCCTGAGTCCCTCCTCGCTGATCCCCGGGGGAGGGAAAACACCAGGGACGCCTGAAGCAGTGCCCACTGAGGAGCTCACTCGGGAGTCCGGGGAAGAAGACCCCGGACAGGAAGTCACGATTTCTATGACTTTTTATTCTTTCCCAATAAACTAAGGTTGTTGGAGTTCACATATTGGTCACCTATACCTATACTAACTATTCTTTCACCATCTTTATCATAGACTCCTGTGTATGGTAAAGGGGGCAAAACTGTGAAATTTCACTGGAATTCCACCTAACCCATATTGTATTTGTTTTCCCTGTATATATTCTGAAGTCTCCTTGGAATTCTCAGTGTTGGGTTTTCCAGAGATTTCATAATGTTGGAATCTTTTGTATGTCTCAGGGAGAGGCAGTCCTGTTAAATTTGGACAGAGTTCACAATCTGTTTTATTCAAGGAATTTCTCTGGAAGGCTTCCTTTATAGTCATTCCACTATTAGGAAGAGCAAGATTTGCAATCAATGTTAATCCTACAAATATGGGTATACATGGAATCCCTGTATATTTATTGAAGAAGGAAATGTTCCATCAGGTGGTGTGGTCACCTTGAGTCTTCTTGCTGTGACTGTGTCAAACAGTTTAGAGACCCTGGCTGCCAACAGATGGGATATTTATAATGGAGAACAAAACTGAATATAAGAGTAAAAGATCCTTGTGAAGGGGAGAATGCCCAGTAGTAACCAATGCAACATTACATAATTGATGACAGGATCAGAACAAGAGCTTCATAATCTCAGGAAGATCACAAAAGATCACTGAATCTGATTGTTTGTTCAAAAGGAGAGACATGTTGCCATTAGACAAAAGAAGGGAGTTTACTATGGTCAGTAAGTAGAAGACTACAGAACCATTAAAACTGTATAGTGTAGAGGGTGACATATAGCCACAAAAGGGCCATAGGCCATTATGATGAGGAGGTCATTATCCAAATGAGCACAATGTATGAAGAACATTTGGATAAGACAGGCAGCACAGGGTATAGCCTTGTTTTGTGCCATGATGCTTGCCAACACCTTGGAGATTGTGATGGTTACCACACAGATATCTACAAAGGAAAATCCCAACCTGATGAGCAGGTTTATCAACTACTATGACCAAATACATGCTCAAGTACTATTCAAAGAATTGCTGATCACAGAAAATTGTTGGAGGATGAATTCAATGAAGTATACGTATGTTTTCCTTTAACCAGGACACTGATCTTCCTGTTGAGATTGAGAAATAAGAAAATGAAAACAATATTTTATCCTTGTATATAAAATGAATAAAACTGTCATACATTAGACTAACAGAGGATTTTTAATATGTATCTCTGTTTCTACCACAAAATATCTTTTTGATATTGAAAGATTCACTATTTCCACATTGCAACTGAATTCAAGACAAAATTCTAATCTAATATCCTCCGAATTTGACTCTATTTCTTAAAGTCCAGGAAACGCCTTCCCACATCTTCTCTAGGCATCAATGACTATTGATCAGTGGGATAAAAATGTCATGGGCATGACAGAACTATTCCTTGAGATCGTAGCAGAGAATTAGGTAAGAAAATATCTGGCATGACTGAGAAATTGGACCTTGCATTCTTCTATTAAATCAAAAATCAAATTAAATTAGAAGGTATCTTATAGAAAATATAGAATGAATTTGTACCTCACAAAAATTCTAGGCAGAAAAATATACTGGGCAAATGAGTATCTTTCATTTTTCAGAGTAATTCTATGGAAACAAAAATTCTTAAATTTCTAAGTGAACCCATTCCTCACTGTGTTTGCTCTCACTTTCCCTATTGGTTTAGATACTGAGACAAAGCCCTTTTTTATCTGTCATAAAAAAATCCTTTGAATATGTGAAGAATGTAAACCCATATTGTTTATGATTTCAATCCTTTAGGCCAAGTAACTAACTGCTTTAGTTGATTCTAATCAAGTCCTTTACTAACCTACTTATTCTGCCTTGCATCCTATACATCTTACAACAGCTTTTTTCTAAACTGTAGAACACAAAATTTCAGATGATGTCAAAACACATACAAAGACAATGGGATGATCATCTGGTTATTGGTAAACACATTTATTCTATAGAGATTATACTATATAGATTATATTTAGGTTATTTTGTCTGCTATATCTGTGCTAACTTGTGGTGACTTTATAGTCCACTGGAAACATCTGACAATTTTTTCAAATGAATTATGGTCTTATACTTTGGGAGAAGGTTTTGTGGAAGACTTAGGTGTTTTTCCCTTTCTTGTATAATGTAGCTACACATAGTTGCTTGTGGATGGGATCAGCCTTCTATTATCTGATTAAAATTATCTTGCTAAGGATATTCTGTGATAGCCTAGGGCTATATAATTGGAAGGGCACTTCTTGGAGACTGCTCCATCATCCAGGAAAAAGTTTCAGGAGGTCTGGTTTTGAATTTTATTATTTAGTCCCTTGATCCAAAGAAATTAAACATTCCACACCCATTCCAGCTGACATAATGTTTTAAGTTTCTTTTCTAAGATTTATATAAGTAAAGGGAATTATTGGAGAACTTGGCTGAGGTTAACAATATTGTAGATGGAGTAAGGGTACAAGTTTAAATGGGGACTATTTAGGCTTGCAAGGTGTTTCCAGAGAGAATCTGGGCAATGCTAAAACTTTCAGTTCGGGTCAACAACTTCGGAGAATTACAAGGCAATCTAATGGTTCTTTTTAAGACAAGTCAGAAATAGTCTGAGTGAAAAATACATAATTTCTAGAATATTGATCCCACTGAGAATTCCAGAAGCACTGAACCTTGAAATTAGAAACCCATACTGAACTCTGCCAACATGGTTAGGATGGCAGAAAGGATCTTTTGTATATTTATCATGTGCCATACATTGTTCTAAGAGCTAGGAATACAAGTTCTAGACATTAGGAAGTTTTGGCAGAGAGGGAGAGGTTACAGTCCAAGGGAATGGTGATATAGCCTAGAGACTCTGATGCAGACAAAAGAAGAATAAAGACTGACACACTTTGCAGCTCTTAACCAAAATGGGAAATTCCCTGAAGTAACTGGAAAAAAAGGGAAAAGAAAGAAGATATGGGGGGAATGATCTTCAAAGGTTACAATATCCCAGATCCTAAGTCATGTTTTTGAAATTCAGAGTCAGAAATAGAGCCAGGAGATGAAGAACGGTTTATTAGACACAAGAAAAGTCCCTATCCAGGTGTTTTATCAAAATCTCCCTTGAACAAGTAACTCACCACCTACTGATAGAACCAATTTCACATTTAGAAAGCTATAACTGAAGAAGTGGAACAATTTGCTTGTATCCTCAGAACAAATCTAAATTTGTCTTATTTTGTCATATCCTATCTAGGAGGACTCTACCTTTGTACAGAAACCAATGTAATTTTTCTTGCTAATCTTTCAAACAATTTTAGTTAGCTACCAATCCAGAAGTGCAACACAGTACATATCTATTATAGTGGATATATTGGAGTACCAAGACTGGAATACTTAGAAAGTTGAAGGAAAGGAATTCTTCCTGACTTTGGGGTGGTGATGGTGGTCGTAGTAGTAGTAGTAGCCAGAGTAGACACTACTGGAATTGAAGGCCAGTAGGAGAAAGAATGCCCCAGAAAGATTATCATGTCTTAGCAGAAAGAGGTCTATACTGATTTGTGCTTAGCTCATTCATTTGTAAGATCCTCAAGTCCTTTCCTACATGTGTAATGTATTTGGGTGCAAAGGGGATGTGAAGAATATAGGGCATTGTTGGACTTCACAGGGTGGAGGGGCGTCCTGAAGAAATACATTACAAAGGAGGAATGACCCCAGCCAATTACAAAACTGAGACAGTTTTCTTAATCCCATTCTAGAGATCTCAAACTGAAGTTTGAAAGAATCTAGTCTTCAGTAGGTCAAGAGTGGCCTAGAGTACCACCTCACACCTCTCAGACTGGCCAATATGACCAGAAAGGCTAATAATCATTGTTATAAAGGTGGTGGGAAATCTGGGATACTATTAAACTTTTGGTGGGGCTGTGAACTCATCCAAAATTTCTGGAGAGAAATTTGGAACTATGCCCAAAGGGCAACAAAAATGAGCATCCCCTTTGATCCAGCAATACAACTACTGGGTCTATACCCCCCTGAAGAGATGATGAAAAACGGTAAAAACACTTGTACAAAAATATTCATAGCAGCCCTGTTTGTGGTGGCAAAGAATTGGAAATCAAGTGAATGTCCTTCAGTTGGGGAATGGCTTAGAAAACTGTGGTATATTTATGTCATGGAACACTATCATTCTATTAGAAACCAGGAGGGATGGGGATGGGAATTCAGGGAAACCTGGAGGGATTTGCATGAACTGATGCTGAGTGACATGAGCAGAACCAGAAAAACACTGTACACCCTAACAGCAACAAGGGGGTGATGTTCAGCCTTGATGGACTAGGTCGTTCGATCAATGCAACAACCAGGGACAATTTTGGGCTGTTCACAATGGAGAATACCATCTCTATCCAGATAAAGAGGCATGGAGTTTGAACAAAGCTCAAGGACTATTCCCTTTAATTTAGGGGAAATAAACCTGATATCTAATTGTCTGATCTTATTATCTCTTATACTTTTTGTTTCTTCTGAGGGAGGTGATTTCTCTCTCATTACACTCAATTTGAATCAATGTACAACATGGAAACAAAATAAAAACTGACAGATTTCTTTCTGTGGGGGATTGGGGTAGGGAAGTAAGATTTGGAGAAAAATTGTAAAGCTCAAATAAAATCTTTAAAAATAAAAAATTAAAATATAATAAATTATAATAAACAGCTTAAAAAAGTGGCCTAGATATTTTGACTTAATGCAACTGAGTTTGTACATTTAGGTGACTGAATATTATCCAACACCCCCCCCTAGATGTTTGGGGTTCATCAGCATATCATGTGTCCTATGATGGGGTAAATCATATTAGGGACATGTCATGGGATGGACAGACCTCTTAGATTGTAATTAAAATTCTGAGAGCCTATGAAAATCCAAGAGAGAGGGGAAAGAATTTCTAAAGGCTATAAATCACCTGATAGTGTAACTCTACCTCATGCCTTATGCTAGTTAAGATACCCTTAACTTGTAGGATTCATGAATAAAGTCTTCAATTTTTTTCTTACTCCAGCAGATAGCTGTCATTTATAGGCACCAATTAGGATTTCAGTGTTTGGGATCCTCAGAACCCCTCATGAGGAAATCCCAGAAGAAACCTGAAGAAGGAGCACTAACAACTCTAGGGCAGAAGAGAGAACCTGTGGTCGTCTACCTATCAAACCACAGGCAAGTAAGCATGCTACCTTGAAGGAATAAAGGTCCTAATCAAGTATCCCAAAACCCCCCAGTGCCTCCAAAGTGTAGTAAATTAGCCTTAAGCTGAAAAAATGAACAAACAACAGAAAAGAATCTGTCCACAGAAAATTATTTTGGTCCTGTGCAGGATCAAAATACATACTCAGAAGATATAAAAGTTGAAGTTTCTGTATCCAAAACCTCCAAAAGAAATAGAAAACGAGCTCAGGCTATGAATGAGCTCAAAAAAAAATCTTTGAATAGCAATTAAGGGATGTGCAGTAAAAATTGGAAGGAGAAATGGGAACAAAGCAGATAAATCACAAAAACCAAATCAGCAGTTTGGTGAAAGAAATACAAAAAAAATTACTGAAGAAAATAACATGTAAAAAACCAGTTTTGGATAAATGGAAAAAGCATAGCAACATGCAAATGTGGAGAAGAATGTCATAAAAACAAGAACTGGCCATCTGAAAAAGGTTAAGCAAAACTGAACCTTCTGTTTTATAGCGGGAAAAGATGGACTTTCTCTGAAATATAGGACTTTCAAACTTTCCTATTGAAACAACTAGAGTTTAACAGAAAGTTTGATCTGCAAGTACAGGACTCTGGTGAACCATAAAGGGCATGGATGAGAAGGACTAAGTATGAGAAACTTAATGATGTTGAACTGTTTATCTCCTTGCATGGGAAAAGAATACTAATAATTCATATGAACTTTCTCATTTATAAGAGCTGTTAGAAAGAGGATATATAGAAAGGGCACAGGAAGGAGCAGAATATAATGATATGATATAGTAAAAAAATGGAGTCAATGAGTGATAAAGGAAAGTAGTGGCAGGATGAGAAAGGAGAGTAAGAAGAGGCTAAGCTAAGAGTCAAGAAATACCTTTTTCAATGGACTGGAATGGGGAAAGGTGAGGGGGAATGAGTGAGACTCCATTCCTGTCAGAAATGGCTCAGAAAGGAAATAACATACACACTTAATAGGATATGGTAATCTAACTTACCCTAGGGAAAATGAGAAGAAAGGGATGGGATAAGAGGGTCTAGGGAGAAGGAAGTGTGGGGGAGGGGAATAGGTCATAGAAGAGAGAGAAGATTTTGGAAGAGGGTACTCAGATACAATAAACTTTTTGGACAGGGACAGGATGAAAGGAGAGGGAGAGAGTACAATAAATGAGAGTGGGGAGGAATAGAGTAGAGGGAAATACATCTTGTAATAGCAACTGTGAGGGAAACGTTGAAACAACTTCTATGGTATATTTATGATAAAGACAACAACTCACCTCAGAGAAAGAGCCATTGGAATGTGAACACAGATTGAAGTATATTTTTTGTTCTCTCTCATTATTCCAGAAGTTTCTCAATTTCTTGGGAGGAGGTTATTTTTACTCTCATAACAGGATATTTAAAATAATATAAAAAAGTTTTAAATTTCATAAAAATTGGAATGGAGCAAAAGGAAGCTAATGATTTATTGAGAAACAATAAAAATCACAAGAATAAAAAAATGAAGGAGTAGGTGAGTAAATACTAAGGTTTGGATATCCAGGATCTTGTGAAAGAAGAAATATTGAGGGCCATTTTTGTCACCAATGTCTGGCGTACTATTAATAAGAAATTACAGAAATTAGAAAATGGAACATGAATCCACTTCAGGAACTATTAAGGGAGGCACAGAGAGTTTACGTTAGGAGAGAGGATAAGAAGCAGAAAAAGCAAGCCGGGGCAGCTAGGTGGTACAATGGACAAAACACCAGCCCTGAAGTCAGGAGTACCTGATTTCAAATCCGGCCTCAGACACTTAATAATCCCTTAGCTGTGTGGCCTTGGGCAAGCCATTTAATCCCATTGCCCTGCAAAAACCTAAAAAAAAAAGAAAAAGGAACCCAGAGGTTCAGGCTATTAAACATGGAATTAAAGGTGAGAAAGGGAGATGGAGGGGACAGAATGAAACTTTAAATGTGGTAGAGCAGAACAATTTAAAAGAGAATGTACTGGCTTGGAGAGGAAGCACAGATTGTGACCCTCATGGTCTTTGACTATGAAACTCAGGGGCTCTTGTTCCTCAAGCTCAATCAAGAGCCCTTGATAAAACTGAGGGTTGGAGACTCCAGAGAAAAACCCTGTGGAAAGCGTGTGTTTGTTCTATGCCCTGTCTTGTGTAAATGTCTCTGGTGCATATATCTGAATCTGGGGACTCAGCTTGTTTTAACCTGGGGGAACTAGAAGTTGGGCTCAGGAGTTTCAGAAGGTAGGGGAGAAGGAAGTAGATGTGCAGTGAACTCCCATGTGGAGATCAGACCCTCCCTCACAGAGGGAGGCAACTGTGAGAGTTAAAGAGAAAATGGGAGGGGGATTATGAAAGAAAAAAAAAAGTTGTGGTTTTGGGGAGAGTTTAGAAGAGTTTCAAAGAGAAAGAATACTTCAGGGAAATGTTAAGAAGTTATATGAGGGAAGATTTCTTATCCAGATCAGTGTCTGGGAGAGATCCCATGATTTCTCCCTCAGTTGGGGAAAAGGGAGTGGTGGTTTGGACACATGGTAGTCTTGATCCCATAAGCCCTCTTGTTAAGATTTGATCTCTAAACTGACTCCACCTGAGAACCCAACCACTCATGGAGAGAGGAGAGGAGGAGAGACTGGAGATTTCAAGTTCTTAAGTCTTAGACGGAAAGAGATCCCTATACAGGTGGGATATGTGATTGGGATAGCAAAAAAAATATTTATAAAATTCAGTGCTTAAGAGACATATTTACTGAAATGAAATCATGTTTAATGAATGTCTGCTCTGTCCACATGGTCACTGAAATTCAGTTTTGGGAATCACTCGTTTCATTCTGACAAAGTTTGTACAGAATGGAAGGAATGAAATAATCTATATTGTTAAATTAGTTTAGAATTATAAACTAACACTTTTGCAAAGAGTTAAGTGGTATTGAGTTAACTAAGAAGAGAAATATCTATATTATAGGGGATATTTATTGATTTATTTTGGGGAAATTCTCTAATTCCTTTTAATATTAAAAAGAATAATACTAACAATTAAATTATATTTTGGATGGAGTTTTTGGAATGTGAGTGCTCGATTCCCTAAAACATATCAAGCTAAACTGTTGGGAAGTTTAGCTGTAATTGCATTGGGGTTTTATATGTATTAATGTATGAGACTGGATTCTGAGAGGTTTTGGGTAGAGAGGTCTGGGAGAAAAAAGTTTAAAGATAGTGAGATATTCACTTTGCTGCTCTAAGGGAAATGAGATATTTAAATAATAATCTTATGATTAATGTACATTAACAATGTGTGTTCAGTTTTAAAGAAATCAAGAATGTGTACTTCTCTCTTGGTAACTGCAAGCAACTTATGGAGGTGGTTCTGAAAAAATAGCAATTGTGTGGGCCCCACAGTAAGGTAATAATGAATAAGACTTTATTATTAGTTATGTGATATTCTTTTGGAGCTATGTCTGTATTATTCAGTTATCTTTTGTGATTGTTATATAAATTCAGTATTGTTAAAGCCTGGGATTAACATGTGATTCCTTTGAAGGGCAATAAGGGAAATATCAAAAAGTATGTCCCTTTCTGGGATAGATCTGTGGGTTCAAGAATAATGTAATAGTGGAAGGATTGTTTTGTGCAATCTACTAATTTGCATGTTACTCTCATTTCTGTTCTGTTAGATTGAAATTAATAACACATGTGGGAAATTTAAATTCACCTAAGTTTTTCTAATGCTTTAAAGAATTCTGAAAAGTAATTTGCATGTTAGGTGGCAGATTGGTGGCATACTGGATAAAGTAACAGTCCTGGAGTCAGGAGGACATGTGTTCAAATCTGGATTCAGACATTTAATAATTAGCTAGTTGTGTGACCTTGGGCAAGTAACTTAACCCTAATTTCCTTGCCAAAGCAAAAAATAACAATTTGCATGTTAAGGATGGCTAGTGGCAAAACAAGTTTACCTATAGAATTTTCAAGCTATATATAAATGTGAATTGGGAATATTTTGGATATGTATATATATATATATATATATATATATATATATATATATATATATTCCAAAACTGGTGGTTTGCTTTGAAATAAATCACCTATGTAATATGAGAAAGATAGATGCAAGATAATTTGAGGATTTTTCTGTCCAATCTCCTGGACAAAGGAGGTATTTATCTAGATAAAATACAACATGCTAGAAGGAGGATTCTCTAGCCAAAGGGAAATTAATATGCCATGTTTATTTAGAGATAGCGTAGATATGATTTCAGACAAAGAAATGTCTCTAGTAAGACGTAGGAAGTGAAGTCTGCAGGACCAGTCATAGTTAGAATATCTGGTTTAGGCAAAGACCCAGGAAGGATATAAGAGCTTTAGGTAGGAGTTTCATTAATTGGGCCCCCATTAAAACTGTAATTGGAATTTAATGAACTGAATTTATTGGAAGTTCTAATTAGGTAAAACACCTATTTTAGTTCATGAGACTTTTTAATCAGTGTTTTCCTTTGAAGTCAGATACCAGGGTGGTTAGAAAAGGGAATATTACTGGGTCAGTGTCATATTCTTGGAGTCAAGGAAGCCAATGGGCTAAAGATCTCAGGTTGCAGGGATGTGCAGCCAAAGGGGTGCTTTCTCAATATGGCCTGAGATTGTATACCTTTGACTTGATTTCCCCAAAATGATATTTGGATAATGTCTCATCTGGAAGAATAAATCTGACCTAAGACATTTGACTTCCCACGTGACCTCTGCCTGGAAACTGACATTCAATACTTATATCTTTAAAGGAATTTTCCTTTAATGTCCTGGATCTTTACAGTTAGTTACTAAGCAAACCAGAAAAAGATGGTTTAAATAAATTGCATCTAATAGCCAAAGATAGGTTAGGTGTGTCGCTCTGATACCTGCTATCACCTTCATGTTAAGATAGGAATTGAGTTTCCTTAATTTGTTAGAGGAGATTTTTAGGTAAGAAGAAGAAGAAGAATGGGAAATTCTTAGTATAATTAAAGTTTCAAGCTCTAGTTTAAGCAAAAAGCAAAATATAGAATTGTTTGGGGAAAATAATGATTTTGGTTAAAGTTGTTTGAGTCATTCTTGTAATGAGAGCAAAGGCTAAGATTGTTTTACTTTCAAATCATATGTAGGGTACTCTCTGAAATAAGACAATTGTTGAATGTATATCTATGTGATAATTCTCATAAGGAGTTTGCTCATGTATGAAAACACTAATGGAGGTTTATTGTGGTAAAGTGAAGTACATCAAAGTGGCAATAA
The DNA here is from genome assembly GCF_037893015.1 of Macrotis lagotis. Lineage (NCBI taxonomy): Eukaryota > Metazoa > Chordata > Mammalia > Peramelemorphia > Peramelidae > Macrotis > Macrotis lagotis. Next base: position 921,231,422 of record NC_133658.1, on the reverse strand, counting down.
GGCAATTTGTAATTTTTATTAAGTTCTTAAAAGTAAGATTCCCTTCTGCCTTCTCTCTTGCCCCTCCCCCTGCAGTGGGAGGGGCTGTCAAAGAAAGAGAGTGAGCATTTTAAAGAGAAAATGTTCCATCCAAAGATAATTTCCAGAAGCTCAGGTATTTTGCTTTTGCTAAATGTAATTCCTTCCAAATAGCAAGTACCCAGCTTGGAGGCACAGAGCCAGGGAGCAGAACTTTTGGTACCAAGTTGTCCCATGTTTTAATTCTCCTAAAGCTCTAGATAGGTAAACATGCCAATTGGACATATGCCAAAAGTCCTTCCTTAACAACCCTTTGTTCATATTGGGGCATAAACCAAACTCAGCACTGCCGTCACAGGTCAGAAAACAGGGCAGGCACACACAAGGGCTACTGTAAAACATCACGTGGGATCGTGTGTGGGTCATGTCTGATGCCACAACTTAGCTGACTCCCCACAAAACTCAAACATTTTTCCCTTTCCTGGGACAAAAAACAAGGAAACACAAGAGAAGGGCTAGAGGTCCAATAATTTTCCTACGATTCCAAAAATATATGATCCAGTAAAAAGTAGTATCCTTCTCACCAATGGAGCTCCATCCAATTTCCGAGGTCTGGGCAGAGATTTCCTCCTACCTGTTTGTCCATTATATGTAGCTGTTGGCCTAATTGACTTTGATTGCAATTTGGATAAAATTACATTGAGGAATATCATTGAAAAAATTGTCATTGGAAAAAGGGAGCTAAATCAGGTCCATTGTTTATTTTCCTACAGTTAAAATGTAGCTGACTGAAATCCCCAAAGACCACCAGTCTTAGTGGCAGAAGGCCTGGACTGACATATTGACTCTTCAACATCTTGCCTTGGTCATGTCTGATAGGACCTTTCATCGTTCTCATCATTAAAGGGTTTTCCATCTTAATTTGTAATTTAGACCCCATGAAATAAAGTCATGAAAACAAATAATAATATTAAAAATAGCAGCTATTCCTAAGAGAATTGTGGGCAGTAGAATGGATAGTATGCCTCTTCTCAAGTCAGAAAAATTCCTCCTGTTCACATCAGGTCTCAGACATTTTCTAGTGGTATGACCATGGACAAGTTATTTGACAGTGGTTGCCTCAAATCCAAATCTCCAAAATGTTTTGGAGAAATAAGTGGAATATCACTGTAATATACTTGTCTTGAAAACCCCAAATGGGGTCATGATGAATTTGAAATGACTAGGCAATATCAATAATAATTATTTTCAATAGTTACTTAATATTGATAGATATTATCAAAGACCTCAAATATGGATATGAAACATTGAATAAAGGTAAAAAGAAGTGAGTAATAGCAGAATAGTGCTTTCTCTGGGATAGACATGATTATAAGTGATTTAAATATGATATATTACTAATTTACTTTTTTGGCATCTAATTTAAAATAATTTATTTTAATTATTTGATTTTACCTTATTTCATTCAAGATTTTATTTCTATTATCTAACTGATTTATTCATTTTTGCAGTTTCTAAAACTTCCAAAAATCCTTTTGATATTTCCATTCTCCTATTTTGAAAAGTCAAAATCACTAATACTGTGACATATCTAAAACCTATACTTTCTACCCCTGGTCAGGCTCTTTCATCTATATGGAATTTGTCACAAAAAGATCATGTGCAGAGTATATGAGATTGAATCTATGTATCCATCCACTGCTTCAAAGATTGCATAGATTCAGTAATTCAGTGCAGTAATCCAATATTTTGTGAAAAGATTAGCAATCATAACAAGAAATGGCAACAACGGCTAAATACTACACATAGAATTGTATCTTCTTATTTTTAGTCAACTTTTATCTATGATGGTCATGGTGCAGAACTTGGGAAGGGTCAAAAGATCCTAGAACAAGAGAGACAGTCTGGTGACATTTAAAAGTACCATCCAAGGTTTGGTGATAATACTCATCCTTGTGAGATTTTTCATGTTCCACAAAAATACTGGAATAGATTGCCATTTCCTTCTTCATTTTATTTTATAGATGAGATAACTGATGGACAATGAACTACATGACTTGCCCAAGGTTATACAAGAAATGTCTGAGCACAAATTTTAACTCAGGTCTTCCCAACTCCAGGTGGGATACTCCAATTATTGTGACACATATTTATCCCTTAACCTATAAACATTTATGGAATGTTGGTTCATTACTACTATTAAGAAGATTATGTCAATCAGTTTTAGGGATGGTGTGGCTAGGTGGCACAGTGGATAGAGTACCCGTCCTGTAGTCAGGAGGGCCTGGGTTCAAACTCAGCAACAGACAATTAATAATTACCTAGCTTTTTGGCTTTGGGCAAGTCACTTAACCCCATTGTTTTGAAAACCTTATAAAACCAGCTAATTTTTATGGAATTTATTATTTTTCTTTTAATATTTTTAATAATAAAGGAATGTTCTTTGGGACTGCAGTGACAAATGGTAGGGGATCAAATGAAAAAAAAGATTTTCAATACAATCTCTTCTTATGTGGAAGACAATAAGAGCGAAAAGTGGAAAGGAACCAGCAGAGGGGTCTTCATTTTGATCTATGACTCGCTAAATATTCTGACAACAAATAAGTTACAATTTCTCAGTTCTCCAAATTGTAGTATAATGAGGAAATTGTTAATCTGCATTGGTGGAGTGGCTTTCCACACCTTTGTAAGCCAAGTCTGAAAAAAAAATATTAGTTTGATTGCTTTAGTTCTAATATCAAAAGATGTTAGGTGAGATTCTGTCTGCTATTTCCATTCTAGCTATACTTTGGAAAGGCAAAACCTCATTGAGTCTCTGTAACACTAGCAATAAAATGGGGGGAGTTGGAATTGAAGAATGAAATGGTCTCTGTCCTCTTTCTTCCTTCAATATTCATATCCTCATGGTATCAGACTTAATGTTTACTGTCTGGATGAGATCTAGATACATGTAATGACAAAACACTCAATTAGTTGATCACTCAGGCTCTGGTTACTTAGTAATAACACAGTGCTTGGACTACTGGTCCTGGATTCAGGAAGATTCATGAACTGAGTTTAAATTTGGTCTCAGATCCTAGCTGTTAGATGTTGGGTAAGTCTTAGGATCTTTATATGGAAAATGAACTGGAGTATTAAGTGACAATCCACACCAGTATCTTCCCAGAGAGTCAAACAGAGTTGAAATGATTAAATTATAAGCAGATATTGCTATTCAAAGAATAGCCAGAAGCATATGTTGATTTATAACCCCACTGAAGGAAGAGATGAGTATGATCCATGCATGCTGTTTCATGGAGACACCATTTGGATTAACTCAATCAACCCAGCTGATTACAATGGGGATGAGCAGATGTGACCACTGAAAGGTCAAGAGATAACCCTGGCAGCAAAAAAGGAAGACTATGAGGGGAAGTGAATATAAAGCTGTTTATTGAAGGAGGTAAAAGCATATAGGTCTGGGCAGACTCCAGGCCTTTGTAGTGGAGAGAGCAAGTCTTTTCATAAACTATGGAATATGGGAGGCAGGGTAGTGTGGTTTCTATGGGTCTGGGAGCTGTTTGAGGTCTCCATAGAGTTTATGTTTTCTTTGAGGGTCCTCAAGGTGGTTAAGAGTTTCTATGGAGGTTCCCCTTTGGGTCCTCAGGAAGGGATAATTAATAGGACTTCACTGGGCAAGAATGAAATTCGGGTCAGATTCCAAAATTAAAAGATAATTGGTTGCATACATTTCTAAACAACTTGACCCAAAGACCGGGTACTGGTCAACCTGCTTGGGTGCCCTGGTAACTGATGTTCTTTTGACAAAAGAAGCCCCGAAGTTAAGATTCTCTCAGCCCATGACTGCATATTTCTCCAATTCTTTAGCTGACCTTATTAATAACCAAGATGAATGCTTTCTTCACCCCTCCCACCTACAGTTCATCCACCTGGTCCTCCTACAATGTCCTCCTGCTCTATGGCTAGAAGTAGAGCTCTTAATTCTGTCACTCTTCTCCCACTAACCTCCAATTCCTGCCGCTATTATTCCTTTCCTGAACTCCTCTTTGATCTCACTATGCCCATCCCTCATATTCCAATATCCTTTCCCCAGAACCTGATGATGATTGGTTCTTTGATGGGAGTTAATCAGTGTTCAATGTAAATGAAATAATCTGATATGCCATTATGTGCTCCAGTTTCTTACTGAGTCAAGCCCTCTCCTTCCATAGATCTCCTCCCAGTTAACAGAACTCATTGCCTTAATTTGAGCACTCACTCTAGCAAAAATGCAATATATTACTATCTTCATTGATTCTCATTATGCTTTTTCATATTTTATATTCTCATGCTTCTATGTTTGTAAGGAAAGGGGGTTTCCTTACTTCTCACCTAGTCAGGATAAAATTACATTGAAGAATATCAAAACTAAAAAATAGCCTACATTTATTAAGACTATTTCATGGCCACTTATTTAGTGGAAATGCCCTATGCTTGAGCCAATATATGATCCACTATTAATATATCATATTTTGACACTCAACATCAAGATCTATAAATCAATGAGATCCTTTATTTTACCATGCCTTTTCTTTATATTTGGGCAGATTCTAGTAATAATGGTCCCAGCAAAAGGGGGATCTCACATTGTGAAATATAATGGATGTCCACTTCATTAGGATGGATCATAGATCCTTTAATAAAGTGACATTGTCTCAAGGCAGAAGCCTTGGTAATTTTATGGTAAGCAGGACAATTTTAATTCCCCACACATCTTAGTTAGTTGAACTTTGTAGTTTAAATGGAAAAGTTAAAATCGTATGAAATCACACTATCTCTAATGACATTTATCTTTTTCAGTGAAGAGAAATGGTTGCATGCATATGTGCATTTATTTTTAAACTTCTGTGAATAATATGGAGAAGTTCTATTCCTTATTATCAGACAGTGAGGAATTCAATGACAATATTAATGTATGATGCAAAAAACAATAGTTATGTCAGTGCTTTTCATACAGCAATGATGCTTTGATATACCTGTGAGTCACAATTTTTGAATGATCTATAATTGTTACTTTAATATTTGGTTGATACCACATGAATATGAGATTGTTGTCTAATGCAGGAACTGAAACATAAATCAATAGGATCACATTTGTTATAAATTAAACAGAACTAATGAAAAAGTTACAAAAAAATAAAGAATCACAATAGGATATCCATGGAGAGACAAATATTAGAATAGGTTCTGTTTATTTCATTGTATATTTAATGGCAGCCAGAAGCTTCTTAATACTTGAATGCTACTTATGATATTTTCCATACATTTATAATAGGCCACCAAAAAAACATTGAATCTAATCATAAATAAATATTAATTTCTTTGCATAACTATCTTTCCTAAAACTTTTTTCCAAGCACATAACACATCTTTATTTCTGAGACTGTAGATGAAAGGGTTGAGCATAGGTGTGAGAATGGTATATGAAATCGCTAAGACCTTGTCCTGACCTGGTGTATGATATGATCTTGGTCTCGTGTATGTAAAAGTAAATGGACCGTAGTACATGAAAACTACAACCAGGTGGGAGGAACAAGTGGAGAAGGCTTTTTTCTGGGCTTCCATAGATTTAATATGAAGCACAGTACGAAAAATTTGTCCATAAGATGCAAGGATGATGGACAATGGAATTAGGAGGAAGAATACAGCACTCGCATTAATTCCTATTGTTTGATACTGTGATGTATCAGCACAGGAGAGTTTCAACATGGCTGGAATTTCACAGAAAAAGTGATCAATGGTCCTTGATGCGCAATACGGGAGAAGCATTACATAAGTTGTATGAATTGTGGAGTTGAGGATTCCCCAAAACCAGCATCCAGAAGCCATAAAGACACTAATCTGATGGTTCATAAAGATGGGGTAACGCAGTGGGTGACAGATGGCTACATAGCGATCATAAGACATGGCTGCAAGAAGAAGGCATTCAACACCCAAAAACATAATAGAAAAAAATATTTGAAACCCACAGCCTACTAATGTGATAGAATTCCTGCCAGTTATGAAGTTACTAGCCATCATGGGAACAATGTTGGAAATGTGCAAGATATCTGTAAAAGAGAGATGACTGAGAAGGAAATACATTGGAGTGTGGAGCCTGACATCAAGGTAGATAAGAAGAATCAAGACTGTGTTTCCCATAGTGGCCAACATAAAAATTATGAGAATAAGTGCTAAGAGCAGGAATCCATAATGGTTTGGATCCAATAATCCTAATAAGATGAAATCTCCACCAAAAGTCTGATTCTTTTCATTCCACATTATGATTCTTTTACTTTTTCACCTAAAGTCCAAAAGACAAGTTTTAGAAATGGAAGAATATCGGATTATTGCAAAGACCATGACTTAATCTGTGATTAAAAATGATGATTGTCATAAAACTGATTTCAATATAAATAAATCAATTGAATGAATTACTTGAATTAACTGAGTCCTTGGGATGATCAAATCATTGACTGAAGTTCTGGACAAAATAAAACTGTTTCATTTCAGTAGTTCTGTATTCTTAATGCATATCTTATTGATTTCTTATCATGATAATAAATCAGGAAATTGATTCAACCACTTAATAGCTGGTCTTTCTTTCTATTTGAACAGCAAGAAACATTTTCCAATGCAAGGAAGAGATGATACACGTTACAATGTTGGGAGAGAATTGTTTGTAAAGTCTGAAGTTAGATCAGACTCAAAAGCAAAAATTTCCTTGAGCTATCAAGAATTGGTTTGTTCAACATCATCATCATAGGCATACCCATAATTATTTTTCAAAAAATATTTTAATTTCATTTGATGAAACTATGTTTTTCATAAAATACTTATGACAAAAACCATATTAATATGAAATTGCAAATCAAGTATAACTTGCTATCACTTTTAAATATATAATAAAGTTATGTAAATTACTTTTATCCAAATTTTCTTACTTTCTTCCCCATCTTTTCTACATAGACACAAATATGAATATATATAAATTATTTACACTTGCTTCTTTTTGAGTTTGTTCTCTGAACACATATGTGTCTTTTTCACTTATCGTTTGTTAATAATTTTACATTAATAATAATCACAATGATTAAATTGCTCAAGAAAGACATTCTTAACATGATATTGATAATTATGTAGATAATGTTATCTTGCTTCTGCACTTTTTCCTCTTCATCCTTTTTGTGCCTGTCTTTAAATGACTTTCTAAAGTCATTGAGCCCAATATGTCTTTTAGTAATAGAAGTATTTAAGCATAACCATACACCACAACTATTTCAGTCATTTTTCCCATTTATGGAAATCCCTGCAATTTCCAGTTCTTTCCAGATGAAAGAGAAATGCTATAAACAGCTCATTAATGTTTTTTTTTTTTCTTTTCTTCCAGTCAATGAACATTTATTCATTGTTAATCTCCCCTGTAGGAGAATCTACAATCACATAATTATGTACAAACCACCTGTAAATAGTGAAAATAGAAAATAATTACTAGGCAGAGGCACTAGAATTGAGGATAAAGGCTTCCTACTATAGGTCAGATTTTAGTTGACTATGACCTATTCTTCCTCATATTTTCTTATGCCTTTCTAAGAATCCTATGCCTCAGTAGTTCTGCTCAGATGACTCTTTGTTGTTTATCCCTTATTTATTTGTAAGCTACTTGTAAGCAGTTTACATCTTTTAAATTGTTTGTAAAACCATGAGGTTCTTAGTAATTTATCTGGCAGAATTATTCTTTTCCTGTCTTCAACACGGAATAGTCATCATCCTTTCATTCTGGAACTGTTCTAGGCTTAAAACTGAAGATATTCATTACAACTCGGTCTAATATTTTTCCCAAACAATGTTGGATCTTCCCTCTTCTGTATAGAAAGCAACCTCTCCCTCACACCACACCAATGAAGTGAATTCTTTGAAAGGAACAGGAAAAAAGGGAACATTCAATTTGATGGAAATATAAATTTAATATATGCGAACAGGACCATGTACTCTGTTATCTCCTCACCTAGAAGGAAGGAGAAGGACTTAGCAAAATACCGTCCTGTTTCCCCAATCATGTCTCATCTTCTTACCTCTTTGTCCTTCAGGACACTTACCTGATACTTTTAGAAGCTACAGTATAATTAGTGGAAACATAAAAAACACAAAAATATTACCTTCATGGACTCTAAAAATTCCTCCCAATGGCTGCAACCCTGGGGTTCTAGAACGCAACTTGTTAAAGTGATGCATAAATATTTTATGAAAACATTTTAGTGTAAAAGAAGACAGAAAAGGCAAGCAATGTTTACTAGGAATAATAGCATCGACTGACCTGAATGAGGGGTTTGCTGGTAGGAGAGACATTCAAGATTAGATAATTACTTATCTCAAATGTTGCAAAGGGTCCAACTTCTGTATTGGGTAAAGAGGTAGTTGAGCTCAAAGGTCTCTCTCAGTTCTTGATTTGAGATTTCAGATTTACTAGAAAGAAACATTCAGCTCTCAAGGAGGTTGATTTAGTTATTGCAATAAAACCCTGAGCATTTTTTTTTACTTGAAACACACTAGCTTCATTTAGACACTGCTCATGTAAATATTGTCTTTCCAATAAAAAAATGAGGAATAATTCACACAATTGGAAATCAGAAGAAAGAGGGAATATTGGATTTTTAAATTAAATGTTCTGAGTTCAAATTCTCCTGTTATTTACTGCTTTCATGATCCTCAGCAACTCAATTTACAATAGAGAGACTTACTTTTCTAATATAAAAAATAGACAATAATGGGTTAGGGGGAACAAGTGAATTCTAAGATCCTCCTCAATTTAAAATCAATGATCTTAGGTTTCCATAGGAAGCAAGATGCAATAAATGAATGAGAATCATAAAGACTTAGGTTGAAATCAGATAAGAGGTAATTCACCAGGTGTTAGATGTCACTTAACCTCTCTGAGTTTCAGTGCTTACAGCAATAAACTGTTGATAATAATAATAATAATGATAGTAATAATAATAATAAAACTACTCCAAATTTGTTGTGAAAATCAATTGAGGTAAAGTAGTAAAGAATTATTAAGCAAATATTTCAGTAAGGCATTTCAATGTACCTGGAACTGCAAGCATTTCAATTTGAAAAACACTAATGAAATAACTTTTATTGCTGTTGCTATGGTTATTCTTACTCTGTAATCCACTTTTTGTGAAAATGTAAGAATGGAACACAGAAATCCCCAAAACACTATCCTAAGGCCTAGGATGCCATCACCCTTACATGCATTCTGTGAGACTCCAACACATCTTGCAGATCCCTGTGCCATCCACAAATACTCAATCAATTGACATTAACTAAATTTAAAAAATGCTGAAACAATTTAAACTTATTTTCTCACCTGCTTTTTGAGTAATTTGTCTGTTCACAGTAGTCAAAATGATCTGGTGAGAAAAATGCCTCAGAATGGAGAAAGTAAATGTTGGTGCTCCTTGTTGCTTTCCACCAAACTATAAAGCCCAAGGATGCATGGGATTTGTAATGCTGCTGTTGAAGCACATGCATATTTGTTCATCTGAATCAATGTTAAAGTCCCCTTTGGGATTTATAATGGGCCTTTAGAGAATTCAGATGCACAGTAGCTCCTTTCTTAGGTTTTGCAGACTAAGTTGATGTTTTTGTAGACCCATGGATGATACAATAAAAACGTTGTACAGAGCAACTAGAAGTGGGCAAATAGGATGGTCAAGGACATTCTGTTCATGCCAAGTAAGGAATCATTAAAGGACCTGGGGATGTGAGGACACCAAAAGATTCTTTCCACCTCTTCATAGCATTTATAAATGGTTTTGCTATTTCCAAATATAATCTCATTTTCTTCTCCCCTACACTTTGGCTGTTCTTCAGTGGTTTTATCAAAATTTGATTCCTTGTGATTCCAATTTAGAATTATCATGGGAAGGATACTAGAATTAAAAATTCTAGTGTCCATGAAAAAAATCTTCTCAAATTTATTTTAATTTTGAGTAAATTGAAGTAAAACAGTTTGAATCCTGTATCAAGGGTCACATATTTAGTAAGTGTTGTTAAACCAGGTTTAAATTCAGGAAGAGGGGGGTTTTCCTGAATTCCAAGACTAGATAACAAACTTATAAAGATCAGTCTTCTACTGTCATGTGTATGCAGTGTAGATTTTAAAGAACATTCTAACTATAGTTGAAAAGCGACAAAGGCCAGAGTCAATTATCTAACTGATGGCTGATGGGTCCAAAAAGAATTACTTGAATTAATTTTCTTTTTCTTTGTAAATAAATTTACTCACAAGTTAAGAGCTATATATGAAGAAGAAGTGAACGTCAGGAATAGGTCATACATTAAATGCTTATTAATCTTATGATTGATTTTTTATGATTTAAGGATTTTTTTTGCCAGGCAATGGGGTTAAGTGACTTGCCCAAGGTCACACAGCTAGGTAATTATTAAATCTCTGAGGCTATGGTGATATTTTTTTAACCTTTCAACAAAGTTATTTTTCCTGAAAAATATAATAATCATAGAAATATGAGGATTTCGCTTCAAACATCTGGAAGTTTATTTGAAATTATGGGCTCGCTCCTCTTCCTTGGTCTCTGACATTGTATATCATAAGGAAGTGTGTTTGGGTAGAGTTTAGAATAGGTTGAGGAGATATGTTAAATTGGACCAGGAATATATGTTCAACTAAGCTTATGAAGTATTTTGAGGGAAATAGAATATAAAATTTCATTTTAGTTATTATGTTGTCAGAGAAGTATCTTAGGCAAAGTAAAAAAGTAAGACATATTTGAGAACAGTGATTTTAATGATTATCACAAAACCAATCGGACTTTGAAAACATATACTCATTTAATGTCTCATTATCAAAAGGAGATGCTCAGAGTTATCAGAATTCCAGTTCTTCCAGATCCAACCAAATTAAAAAGACTTTATATAGGATAAAGAGACTCACCATCAGAGAGTTGGAACAAAAGTGTTGAATTTTTTGAATCCATAGTAATTCAAAATGCCCATTTATAATATATGGAGGAATTGAAACAAGATATCCAATGATGAAATCTCATGATTGTCAAAAATTTTTCTTTCTTTACTGTTATCATAAAATATTTCACTGTTTTTAATACACTTTCTTATAAAATATTTAAGTTGCTATACAGAGACAAAAATACAGACTGTCAGGGCATGTCCTCCATTTCCCATTTAAAAAATAATGTAATTGAGGAGGAAAGATATTAGATGACTTGTTCCAGGGCACACAGCTTATGAGTGCAAGGCTGAGGATCAAAATTTTTTTTTCACTTGATTTCTACTACTATTTTTACCTAGAGTTTATTTTCAGGTGGCAGGAGGTGTTAAAGGAAATGCAATTGTACTACTAGCTCCATTAATAGAGTGAAGATGAAGGCTTTTTATAGTCTACTGGAGCAGAGTGAGGCAGTAATTTAGGAAACTTGAGATTCATCAATGGATGTTTATTAAGTGCCTACTCTGCTCCAGGTCCTCAGCTAAATTGTAGGGACATAATATAAAGCAAATCAAACAGGTGTTTATCACAAGGATCTGGTAATCTAAGGAGAGAGACAAGATGAAGATTTTTTTTTTGGCTAGGCAATGGGGTTAAGTGACTTGCCCAAGGCCATACAGCTAGGTAATTATTAAGTATCCAGGGCTTGATTAAACCTCAGGTACTACTGACTCCAGGACAATGCTCTGTCTACTGCTACATAGCTGCCCCCAAGATGAAGAATATACACACACACACACACACATATATATATATATATATGTGTGTGTGTGTGTGTGTGTGCATGTGTGTGTGTATGTGTGTATGCATATAGACATTAAATATATGAACATTTTAGGATAATTATTAACACAAAAAACCAGTACTAGAATTATAGTTTGCAAAAAATTTCAGTAAAAATAACATTTGTTTTTATTTGAGATTTAAAGGAAATAAAAGAAGCTATTGGATGCTGTTTAGTAGAGATAGGATTCCAGAGCCAGGGAATAGCCTGGAAAAATGCCAATAGCCAAGCAATGGAGAGTTTCATTCATGGAAAAGTAAAGAGGTTAGTGTCATTAGAGATAAGAGTATGTGGTCTAGATAGATGAAGGTGTTAGAAGCTCAGTTAGATAGAAAGGGACTAGCTTGTTAAAGTAGGAATATCAAACAAAGAAAATTACATTTGATTTTGGTGACAAAAGGAAATCCATTGAATTCATCAGTTAGGAGTGATGATAGGATCAGGACCTGTAAGGTATAAGTCACTCTAGTTATTAAATGAAGGATGGATTTAAATGAGGTGAGATTTGCTATCTCCACCATTTCTGCTTCCTAATCAGAACAACCTGTGTCCTATTAAAATTACAAGCAGACATTCCCATCACTGAGAGGAGGTTATTCTGCCCTTGAGTCTCCTAAGGACATCTTTTATGTCATTATTCCTTGATTATAAATAAAGGGGTTCTACATAGGGGTGACCATTGCATACACTGCTGCAATACTTGCTCTTCCAGGAAGTGTAGGCAATTGAGGAGCTCAAATCTACTGCAAACACTGTGCAATAAAATAAGGAAACAGCACAGTTTAGATGCGCGATTAGAAAAGGATTTGTGCTTATCCTGAAGAGATGGGATGTTTATAATGGAGAACAAAACTGAATTTAAGAGTAGAGGATCCTTGTGAATGGAAGAATACCCAGTAGTAAACAAATGCAGCATTACATAATTGATGACAGGATCAGAACAAGAGCTTCTTAATTTCAGAAAGCTCACAAAAGATCAATGAATCTGATAGTTAGTTCAAAAGTGGACATGTTGCCATTAGACTGAGAAGAAGGGAGTTTACTATCGTCAGCAACTAGAAGACTACAGAACCAAGAACCCATGATAACTGTATAGTGTAGAGGGTGACATATAGCCACAAAAGGGTCATAGCCCATTATGATGAAGAGGACATTATTCAAACCAGCAAAAATATGAAGAACCTTTGGATAAGACAGGCAGCAAAGGGAATAGCCTTGTTTTGTGCCATGATACAATGGCAATATCTTGGAGATTATGGTGGTTACCACAAAGATATCTACAAAGGACAATCTCCAACCTGATGAATAGGTTTGTCAACTACTGTGATCAAATACATGCTCAAGAACAATTCAGAAAAAGGACTTTGATGATCTCAGAAAATAGTTGGAGGATGAATTCAGTGAACTATCTGTTTATTTTCCTGTTACCATGAGTTGGCCATTACTACTGAGAATGAGAAATAAGAAAATGAAAACAATATTTTTCCTTGTATATAGAATGGATGAAACAATCATTCATTAGACTAAGAGGATTTCTAATATGTAGCTCTCTTTCTAGCACACATTACCTTTATGATATTGGAAAAGTCACTATTTCCACATTGCAACTGAATTTAAGACAAAAATTCTAGTTTAATGTCCTCCAAACATGACTTTATTTCTAAAAGGCCAGGAAATGCCTTCCAAGATCTTTTCTAAGCATCAATGACTATTGAGAAGTGGGATAAAAAAGTCCTGGACATGGAAGAACTATTCCTTTAGATGAAAGCAGAGAGGCAGGGAAGATAGTCATCTGGCATGATTGAGAGTTTGGACCTTCCATTCTTCAATTAAGTAATAAAACCAAATGGAATTAGAAGGGATTTTATTATGGAAAATAGAGAATAAATTTTAACCTCATGAAAATTCTAGGCAGAAAAATTGTCCGGGGTCTTCTTCCCCGGACTCCCGAGTGAGCTCCTCAGTGGGCACTGCTTCAGGCGTCCCTGGTGTTTTCCCTCCCCCGGGGATCAGCGAGGAGGGACTCAGGCAGACACTTCTTCAGGAGGCATATGTTTTATTAGGTGCAGAGGGATCCCCCGAATAGCTCAGGGTGATGGCTAATATAGGGGGTTCGTTCTGGGCTGCCACCCCGATCCGCCCCGAGGGCAGGACCTACCACCCGATTGGAGCAATGGACACAGGCCAACCAGGTGAAGCCACTGCACCCCTTAAGGAACCGTATCTTCTTTAGATTGGCCTGACCTCACTCTCGGGGAGGTCCTATCCACTCAGGCGGTCAGGGCCGACCCCCGACAAACTCCCCCTTTTTGTTTAACACAATTAGCGCCCCACCTGCTTATGGGGGGGGCAGAGCACCCTGGCTCGGTTCAGTCAGTAATCACACAGGGGCTGCCCGAGCCCAGCGATGGCGTGGGCCTAGGAGGTCCGCCTTCAATGCCTCCAGAGAACGAGAAAAGATGAAGAACAATAGTTTCAGGATACATGGGAAAAAGAGACAAATCACAATAAACATTCCTACAGCCGGCAAGAAGGAAAACAACCATCTCAGGTGGAGGGCACCCGTAAACCATTTTAGAAAGGAGTCTTCTTGATCATCCCACTCAGCTCTGAAATGGGAGGAAATGTTGTTGAGCTGGGCTATCAGCATATCTAATTGGTGGATGTCATTGGAGGTGTTGTAGGCTAACATCGCCCCCTGTAATGCCTGTTTAACTCTACCCCAGTCTGATGGGAACTGTGACATATTTACAGGCAAATTAAGCACACAGAGAGGCTGATACTTATAATGGCATTGAAGTTTCATGTACCCTGCCATAAGGGCCAGTCTATCCCCTAACCAGAGGACTGTTGTTTCCAATGCTCCTATTTGCTTCTGTAGAAGGGAGTCAACATGTTGCTGGTAATGCCAGAGGGAGACCTGGTTTGTTATGAATGTTTGGATAGTAGAAGCTAACATAGTCACCTCACTCTCTAGTTCCTGGATCTGCCATTCCTCATACATCTCAACAGCCAAGTTCACCAAACTCAAAGCATCCCCGATCCCATCCCTCCTGGTACGTAACAACTTTTCCCCCAACACTGCACGGTACAATTTTTTCACCAAAGAATCAGCGGGGGACAACGCAAAATCTTCTGCTTTGACAGGTAGGAGTTGGTAGGGAGGGGATACAGCTAGGAACACAGCATACCCAGTATGATTATACCGTAAGACATTTGTAAAAATCGGGTCAGTACAAGTGATGTTAAAAAGGGGTAAACCAGCGGACTCCCCCTTTAGTTGAATAGTCAAGTTAGCAGGGGGACAAAGAAGGAAGAGAGCGTCCGGAGGGGTGTGCGCGGTGGCGCTCAGCCGGTAGCACAAGCGGTCTGTGCCGTCCTTGGTTTGATGGCAAGAGATGTTAAGAGTCTTAAACACATTATACCATTGTTGGAATGAAAAGTCATGACAGGCATCGTCATTACGAGGGCATGGCCACAGGCGAAAAGAGGCGTTCACTCCTCCTAAGGCCACTC
This sequence comes from Macrotis lagotis, assembly GCF_037893015.1. Taxonomy (NCBI): domain Eukaryota; kingdom Metazoa; phylum Chordata; class Mammalia; order Peramelemorphia; family Peramelidae; genus Macrotis; species Macrotis lagotis. The sequence goes on along the minus strand of NC_133658.1, from coordinate 921,216,054 downwards.
CTATTTTCCAGAGGTCAGGATGCATCTGTCCATACGGTAAGGCAACAGGAGTGGGAGAGGGTCTCATGGTGTACGTGGTGTGGTTCCGCTGTCCATCCCAAAACCATAACTCAGTGTTGTTAGGTAGCCCAAGTGGTCCTAGTCTTGGGATGCCCGTGGAGCAGGGTACTGTAGGTATGAATACTTGCGAACGGTGGCCTATTGGGCAGGGTGGTAGGGAATGTAAAGGCACTATGGAATTAGAATTCTCCGGAGGGTGCTGCTCAATGGCCATGAATGAAAGATTAACCGCAGCAGTATGGTTGTTCAGGTCCGGAATCGGCCTCGGAGTTTCTGTGCTGTTGTATGGCTCTAAGGGTATACAATGATTCTTAACAGAGGTTCCGTTATCTGGGGAAGAGGAGGTGTTCCCACCCGGCCATAGCCCGTGTGGAGGACGGGCTACCACACAAATAGGCGTGGTAATGGAGAGCAGGGTGAGGGGCTTCTTTAATGGTCTTTCCATCGGTATAGGTAATGTACCGTGTTCATGTAAGCCCAGCACAATGGTGGCGTTGCCATGCAACTTTAATGGCACTGTCTGGCTCCCCCATCCCATTATACGAAGGGACGGTACTCCCCTCGCAACAGCCCAATATGTCTCTCCTCGTTCATCAGCAGCCCTCCGTATAGGAGAGGTCAGATTGTACCACTTCCCACCCTTGCCCCAAGGAAGAGGGGTGGCGGGTTGCAATCCACATAGCAAACCCATGATACTTAGCCATACAGGAGCTTGTGTCTTCATAATTCTTCGTGTCCTGCTAGGTCGTTGCCTTCTTCCGCTCCGATATCTTTTCCTTCGTCTCTTCATAGGCCCTGGTCCATTTGACGGGCACCCAGCGTGTTCCCTCACCTGTTTGGAGACATAAGAATCCCTTTCCCCACACCTTAACCTGTGCAGGGCCGTGCCAACGACCCTCCTCATCTCTCCACCAAACTGTGGTCGGACTTTGCAAGTGTGCTTTTTTATCATGTTTTTGTGTTTGTTGTTCATCATGTTTTTGTGTCTGTGTTGATGTTGACAGCATCTGTTTCATGGCAGGGGTGATGCCTTGTTCATTATCAATCAAATAATTCCTAGTGAATACTGCTGTTGCTACCTGCGCTGCAGTGAGCCTACCACGCACTCCCCCTTTTTGTTTAATGAGAGTGCGCTTCAAGGATTGATTGGCACGCTCCACGATGGCTTGACCGGTGGGGTTGTAAGGGATACCGGTAACATGGGTGACACCGAATTGGTGGCAGAAGCGAGCAAAAGCAGAGGAGGTATAGGCCGGGCCGTTGTCGGTTTTTAACAACCGAGGTATCCCGTGGGTGGCAAAGCAGTGAAGGCAATGAGCTATCACATGGCGTACAGCCTCACCAGGCTGCAAAGTGGCCATAATAAAGTTAGAAAAAGTGTCCACAGTGACATGAATCAGGCTGGCCTGAAAGTGGGTGACATCCATCTGCCAAATGTCATTAGGGGCCAGGCCCCGGGGGTTGGTGGCATGTACAAGCGGGGCAGGGCGGAAAGGGACACAATGCCTGCATTGTCGGACAATGCGACGTGCCTCTTCCTTAGGAAGACCATAAAGCCGTGCAAGTGTTTTTGCTGGGAGATGAAATGTGTCATGAACAATAGAAGGATCTGCATACATGACTATCTCACTTTTGATATCAGGGTCAAGGAGAGCCGAGTCAGCTATGGCATTCCCTGAGTATATTGGGCCAGAAGTGGACACATGAGATCTGACATGTAAGACATAGAGGGGGTCAGAGCGGTGTAGGAGAGACCGTTGTGCTTGGTGTAAAAGATCTATGACTGCAGAATTGGACAAAGAAAGATCTGCTAGAGCTAACTGTTGCAATAAGACAAAGCAGTAATAGCTATCAGTGATTAAGTTAAAAGGCTCATAAGCACACAGTTCTAAGGCTATCACAATGGCCTGCAATTCATTCTTTTGAGCTGAGGTATATGGGGTTTGTAGCACCTTCAATATCTTCCTGTCTGGAATATAAATAGATGCTCTATGGTGTTTGGTAGCATCGGTAAAAACATTGACTCCCTGTACTGGCTGAGGAACTACAGGGTTGGAGGGATACTTCAAAGGGAGTTGCAACCATCCTCGTAATGAGGGAGGTGGATGACCCTGAGAAGTGGGATAAATAGACAATAACATGGCCCACTCCTCAGAGTTCTGTGCTAGATGAGTAAGTATTGCAGGATCCTCTTGGAGCAGTAATATAGGAATGGTACCAAAAATAGTGATTGCAGCTTCCGCTGCTTTCAAAAGGAGTTGTGCATCCACTTCAAACTTGGAGGGTATAGACTTCATGGATTTAGATGAATGTACCCATTGTAAAGGACCTGTAACTTGGAACACTACTCCGGCCTTACCCAATGAAGGATGACACACCAGAGTTACATAAACCGGAGCGGCTGGATCTAATCGGGTAACAATTGATGTGGATGCTAAGTCCTGTATCTGAGTAACAGCTTTTATGGCTGCAGGGGTCCATGTACGAGGCGAGTTCAAATCAGATGAGCCTTTTAAAATATTATACAATGGATACATCATATCATTGGAAATAGGAACTACATTCCTCAGCCATTGGATTGAACCAATTAATTTCTGAAAGTCATTTAATGTAGAAACTTGAGCTGTATCAATCTTAGGAGATTTCTTCACTAAATCCTTGTATACCTGATGTCCTAAATATGTGTAGGGAGGTTCTGTTTGTATCTTTTCAGGGGCAACTTGTAACCCATATGCTGCTAGGGCTGAGGTAATCTTTTGTAAAATAAGCGAGACATCAGTCCGGTGGGATGCAGAAATTAATATGTCATCCATATAATGAATAATAATGGCTCTCGAGTGTTCTCGCCTAATGGGCATCAAAATCTGTGCAACATAAACCTGACATAGAGTGGGACTGTTTGCCATGCCTTGGGGAAGGACTTTAAACTGAAAACGCTGAGCAGGTTCTTGATAATTTACAGCAGGTACACTAAAGGCAAAGCGTTGTCTATCTACAGGGTTAAGGGGTATACTATAAAAACAATCCTTTATATCTATAACAGTTATGGGCCAAGTCTTTGGAATGGCAACTGGAGAAGGCAACCCAGGCTGGGTGGTACCCATAGGTTGTAGAGTGGCATTTACTTTTCTTAGATCTACTAACATTCTCCATTTCCCACTTTTCTTTTTGATTACAAAAACTGGGGAATTCCATGGGCTGGTGGATGGCTCTACTTGTCCAGCCGATAAAAGTCCTTGTACTATGTTAGCAAGGGCCTGTAATTTCTCTTTTGTGAGGGGCCACTGATCTACCCAAACCGGTTTGTCAGATCTCCAAGTCAGTGGTATGGGTTGCGGCCCTCCAGTGACCCCTAGTGGTTTAAAGCTGTGTCTGTAGTCAGAGACAAGCCCAAAGTTTGCAAAACATCCCTCCCCCATAGGGACATAGGAATAGTAAGTACCAAAGGGCAGAAAATCCCTGCTATATCATCACTTTTCCATTTTAGAAATCTTAGAGACTTTTTCGCCAAAGTTCCTCCTGAAACTCCCGTGATGTCTTGGGGAGTTTTTGAAAGTTCCCAACAGGGCTGCCAATCTTTTGTGGATATGACCGAGACATCAGCACCTGTATCAATTAAACCTACAATCTCTCTTCCCTCCACTATAAGTGGTAAAGTGGGACGGTGGGCTGATATAGCCTGTGTCCAGGCCACAAATGTGTCCTCATGGGTACACTCTCTCCAATCCTTATCTATCCAGGGGAGGGAAATAGCAAGAGCAACAGTCTCACCGCCTTTTAGTTCTATTGGATAATGGTGGGGATTTGTAACAGTTATAGAAGTCTGGCCTGGGCTTAGGAGCTGTGTGTGGACAATGACCTGGGGAGCGAGAGCAGTTCCAATCACTAAACGGTGGAAGTCCCTAGGGGAGGCTTTAACAGTAGTCGTAGTCCATGGGCTCAATTCTGTGCTCTCTGAGAGGGGAATAGTAACCGAGGGATTTAATAGGTCAGCCCTGGGGTCGGGCCCTCGGCTTCCCGACCCCTCTTCCCGTTTCCCTGCGGCCCATCATTGCTATACTTCTTATTTTTCTGTCTACAATGCTTTGCTATATGACCAGGTTTACCACAGACAAAGCACTTCATTGCACTCTTCTGGGAATTACGGCACTCAGCTTGAAAGTGACTGGCCTTCCCACAACGAAAACAGTTTCCTTTGCCCTTTGATCTAGGCACCAAGCTTGTGGTTTGTAAAGCATCAACGAGGAGGTTAATAGAGGTTTGGAGAGGATCCGGTGGGGGTTCCTCGTCTAGGGCCTTATCAATTATCTCCTCTAAGGAGGGGTCAGCAGGCAGAGTAGCTAGCAAGCCTTTTGAATGAGTTAGCCCTCCCTTTATCAACTGAATGATTAAAGGCTGTGCTGCATTTCCTGTCCCGAATTTCCCTTCCACAGTAGTCTGCACTCTGCTGATAAAATCTACAGCAGACTCCTTAGCTCTCTGTTTCAGCTGCTGCAGGGGAGTCGAGGCTGCTCGAGCCAGTTTGTTCAGGGCATTCAGTCCTGCTATCTGCACTGCCCTGACAATGGGTTCTGAAAGTTGTAATTGAGCCTCCACAGTGTTAAACTGGCCACATCCAATGAGTTGATTAGTTACTAAATCAGAATTATTTGGGTCTATGATCTCAGCCTGTAGCCTGGCCTCTCTGCGCCAGTAGGCAGCCCAGGCGGTGTAATGTGATGACTCTAACACCGCTTGTAAAGTTTCATCCCAATCCATGGGGAGCCAGGCGGCAGTCTGAGTGTTAGAACTTATGAGCCGTTTTACATAGGCAGATCCTGGCCCATAATTATGGACTGCCTCTCTGAGATCTTTGATAAATTTGTACGGTATTGGGCGGCGAACTCTAACCTGTTGGCCGTTTTCTCTTTGCACAAATATTGGGTAAGCAGCTGCTGAGGAGGTAAGATAGTCTAGGTCTTCTTCCTCTACTTCCTCCCCATCCTCCAAAGCCTTATGAATGGCCTGCTGTAAACGAGTCCGGCGGGGTGCCTGTCTGGGGACGGTTGCCCCAGACCCTTCCTTTCCTGTTATCAGCACGTGGCTCCGGCCATCTGCACCCTGTCCACAGATCCCTTGCCATTCTGTATGTTTGCCCTTTTGTTCTAAAATCTTACTATCACTTTTTACCGGGGCAGGCGATCGACTCGCGGCAGCCAGTTCTTCCCAAGGGTATTTGGGGGCTGGTTCCCTCCGGTCATCAAGCCCCTCATCTGGGGGCGGGGGCCATTCAGGTTCCCCCAGTAATGAGGGTCCTGTTTGTGATTCTCCGGACACGGCTCCTTGTGGGGGCTGCGGGTCAAGGGCCGCAGCCACCACAGAGTAAATTACAAAGTCTGTGTCCGTTAGAAAGCCAGGTTTTTCTGTGTTGTAAGAGGACATTTGAGTTCCTACCACTCTCCACTTCTGAGGGTCAATGCCGGTGTGGGAGACCCAAGGAGAGACAACCAATATTTTTTCCACCCAATCCTTACATTCTTTTATACGGACTCTTATACCATGAGTCTTTACTAGTGCATGTACTTGACATGCTAATACTCCTGAATCCTCTGGCTGTAAATGCTTAGACATTCCTTTGCCCATCTTTACTCCCTCTAGGTGTCCCGTGGACCTAGGGTGTCTGCCTCTTCTGTTTTTACTTAAACAGGCTTACCTCACTCGGCGGGGTCTTCGGGTGTCCCTGTTCGGGCGCCAGTTCTGTCCGGGGTCTTCTTCCCCGGACTCCCGAGTGAGCTCCTCAGTGGGCACTGCTTCAGGCGTCCCTGGTGTTTTCCCTCCCCCGGGGATCAGCGAGGAGGGACTCAGGCAGACACTTCTTCAGGAGGCATATGTTTTATTAGGTGCAGAGGGATCCCCCGAATAGCTCAGGGTGATGGCTAATATAGGGGGTTCGTTCTGGGCTGCCACCCCGATCCGCCCCGAGGGCAGGACCTACCACCCGATTGGAGCAATGGACACAGGCCAACCAGGTGAAGCCACTGCACCCCTTAAGGAACCGTATCTTCTTTAGATTGGCCTGACCTCACTCTCGGGGAGGTCCTATCCACTCAGGCGGTCAGGGCCGACCCCCGACAAAAAATATACTGGGCAAATGAGTATCTTTCCTTTTCCAGAATAATTCTATGGTAACAAAAATTCTTAAATTTCTAAGTCAATCCATTCCTCTATGCGTTTGCTCTCAACTTTCCCTGTTGGGTCAAAATATGAGTCTCTGAGTTCTATCCAATGCATTCATTCCACCCTTTGAGATATTGAGAACAAAGCCCTTTTTTCTGCCATAAAATTTATTTGAATTTGTGAAGAGTGTATGCCCATATCATTTATGATTTCACTCCTTTAGACCAAGTAACTAACTGCTTTAGCTGATTCTAATCAGGTCGTTCATTATACTACTTACTCTGCCTTGCATCCTATACATCTTACAATAGCTTTTTTTCTCAATTGTAGAACACAAAATTTCAGATCCTGTCAAAACATGAAAATGGGATGATCATGTGGTAGCCACAATTATTCTTTATATATTATACATTTTTTATGTTATTTTGTCTGCTATATCTGTGCTAACTTGTGATGAGTTTATACTCCACTGGAAACATCTGATCATTTTTTCAAATGAATTGTGGTCTTACACTTTGGGAGAAGGTTTTGTGGAATACTTTGGTGCTTTTCCCTTTCTTGTATTATGTAGCTACAAGTAGATGATGCTAGATGGGATCAGCCTTCTAGTATCTGATTAAACTCATCTTGCTAAATCTATTCTGTGATACCCTAGTGCTATGTATTTGGAAGGGCACCTCTTTGAGACTGCTCCATTATCCAGGAAATAGCTTCAGGAGGTCTAGTTTTGCATTCTATTATTTAGTCCCTTAAGCCTTAGAAATTAAACATTCTACTCCTATTCCAGCTGATATAATGCTTTAAGTTTCTTTCCTATCACTTACATATGTAAAGGGAATTATTGTAGAACATGGCTGAGCTTAACAATATAGTAGGTTTAAATGAGGACTATTCAGTCTAAGAAAGAGTTTCCAGAGAGAATCTATATAATGCTAAAACTTTTAGTTCTAGTTAACAACTTCAAAGAATTACAGGGCAATTTGAGGGTTCTTTATAAGAAAACTCAGAAATAGTCTGAGTGAGAAAGACAGAATTTCTAGAAGATTCATCCCACTGAGATATCCAGAAGCAAGGAACCTAGGAATTAAAAACACATACTGAGCTCTTCTAACATGGTTAGGATGGCAGCACAGATTTATTGAATATTTATCATGTGCCACACATTGTTCTAAGAGATAGGAAAACAAATTCTAGACATTAGGGAGGTTTGGCAGAGGTGGGGTTTCCACTCCAAGGGAATGGTGATATATATCCTACAGACTCTGATGCAGACAGGAGAAAAATAAAGAATGATACTCTGGAGCTCTTTATCCAAAATGGAAAATTCCCTGAAGTAACTCAAAAAATAGAAAAGAAAGAAGATATGGGGGAATGATCTCTCAGTTCTAAGATACCCCGGGCTCCTAAATCATGTTTCACAAATTCAGAATCAGAAATACAGGTGGGAGATGATTAAAGGTGTATTTGACACATGAGAAGTCCTTATCCAGCTGTTGTTTCAAAATCTCCCACGAACAGGAACTCACCACCTACTGATAGAACCAATTTCACATTTGGAAAGCTGGAATTGCAAAAGATGAACAATTTGCTTGTATCTCCAGATCAAATCTAAATTTGTCTTATTTTGCCATATCCTCTCTAGGAGGACTCTACCTTTCTAAGGAAACCAATTTAATTTTTCGCACTAATCTTTCAAACAGTTCAAGACATCTACCAAGCTAGAAGTGAGAGCACAGTACATATCTATTATAGGGGATATATTGAATACCCAAGACTATAATACTTAGAAAGTTGAAGAAAATGAGTTTCTTTCTCACTTTGGGGTAGTGATGGTGGAGGCAGTAGTAGTTGCCAGAGTAGACAATACTGGAAGCAAAGGTCAGAAGGAGAAAGAATGCCCCAGAAAGACTATCATGTATGAGAAGAAAGAGTCTTTACTGATTCATGCTTAGCTCATGCCCTAGTAAGATCTTCAAGTCTTTCCCTACGTGTGTAAGTTATACCTTTGTATTATTTTTCCAACGCACACTCAAACCAGCAAGATAGGTGTATAGAGGATGTGAGGAATATAGGGAATTGTTGGTCTTCACAGGGTGGAGGGTAGTCCCTATGAAATCCATTACAAAGTGAGAATGACCCCTGCCAATCACAAAACTCAGAAAGTTTTCTTAATCCTATTCTAGAGATCACAAATCCAAAAATAAAAGAATCTAGTCCTCAACAGGTCAAACTTATTTTGCACAATTAGGAAACTGAATATTATCCATCAAACCCCCTTTATGATTGTTGTTCATCAATATATCATGTATTGGATGATGGGGGAGATCATATTAGGGACATGTCATGCTATTTGCGGACCTCTCATATTGTAACTCAAATTCTGAGAGCCTATGAAACTCCAAGAGGGAGGGGAAAGAGTTTCTAAAGATTATAAATTACCTGATTTTGTAACTCTATCTCATGCATTATACTAGGTAAGATAACCATATCCTGCAGGATTCATGAATAAAGTGTTCAATTCTTATCTCTCTCCAGCAGATATCTCTCATTTATAGGTAACAAATAGGTACTCATTGCTTGGGATCCTCAGAACCCCCTTGAGGAAACCCCAGAAGTATTCTGAAGGAAGGAGCACTCACAACTCCAGGGCAGAGGGCAACAGCTGTGATCATCTACATATCAAACAACAGGCAAGAGAGTATGAGACCTTGAAGGAATAAAGTTCCCAATGGGGTGTCCCAAAGACTCCCCAGTGCCTTGGAATTGTAGTAAATTAGTCTTAGATTGAGAAAATGGACAAAGAACAGAAAGGAAGAGGGCTATAGAAAATTACTTTAGTCCTATGGAGGCTCAAAATACATACTCAGAAGATATTAAAGTTGAAGCTTCTGTATCCAAAACATCCAAGAGAAATAGAAAATGAGCTCAGGCTATGAATGAGCTCAAAAACACTTTGAAAAACATTTAAGGAATGTGGAGGAAAAAATGGGAGGGAAAATGAGAACAAAGAAGATAAATCATGAAAACCAAATGAGCAGTTTGGTGAAAGAAATCAAAAAAGAAATTACTGAAGAAAATAATATGTTAAAAACCAGTTTGGCCAAATGGAAAAGGCAAAACAAAACACAAATGAGGAGAAGAAAATCGTAAAAAGCAGAACTTGCCAGTTGTTAAAGGAGATAAAAAAGCTCTCTGAAGAAAATAACTCCTTCAAATGCAGAATGGAACTAAAGGAACCTGATGACTTTACAAGAAAGCATCAGGAAGAAATAAAACTCTTACAAAAAAGCCAAAAATTAGAAGAAAATATGAAAAATCTCATTGTAAAAACAACCTACCTCAAAAACATATCCAGAAGAAATAATTTATAAATTATTGTGCTACCTGAAAGTCATGACTAGTAAAAGACCCTACACTTCATTACAGTAAAATTGCCCTGAGATCCTAGAAGCAGAGGGTAAAATAGAAATAGAGGAAATTCACTGATCACCTCCTGAAAGAGATCCCAAAAGAAAAACATCCAGGAATATTACAATCAAATTCCAAAACTCTCAATTCAACAAGCAATTACTAAAACCTGACAGAAACAGCAATTCAACAATCATGGTTCTGTAGACACAAGTACATAGGATCTGGCAGCATGTACATAAAATGCTCATAGGAATTGAAATCAAATATTCTGGAAGTCAAAATTTCTTGGTTTATAACAAAAATCAACTACCCAGTAAAACGGAAACTTTTGTTTCAGGGGGAAAGACGGACTTTCTCTGAAATATAGGACTTCCAAATTTTCCTATTGAAACAACTAGAGTTTAACAGAAAGTTTGATCTGCAAGTACAGGACTCTGGTGAACCATAAAGGGCATGGATGAGAAGGACTAAGTATGAGAAACTTAATGATGCTGAACTGTTTGTCTTCTTGCATGGGGAAAGGATACTGATAAGTCATATGAACTTTCTCATTTATAAGAACTGTTAGAAAGAGCACATATAGAAAGTGCACAGGAAGGAGCAGAATATAATACAGTAAAAAGATGGAGTCAATGGGTGATGAAAGAAAATAATGGGAGGAAGAGAAAGGAGAGAAAGAAGGGGCTAAGCTATTTAACATGAGAGTCAAGCAAAAGCTTTTTCAATGGGGTAGAATGGAGAAGATGAAGGGGATTGAGTGAGCCTTCATTCTTATCAGAAATGGCTCAGAGAGGAAGTAAAAAGCACACTTAATAGGATATAGTAATCTTACATACACTAGAGAAAAATGAGAAGAAAGGGATGGGATAAGAGGGACTAGGGAGAAGGAAGGGGGGAATAAATCATAGAATAAATGAGAGGGGAGGATTAGAGTAGAGGTAAATATATCTTGTTATACCAACTGTGAGAGAAATATTGAAAAAAAACTTCTTTGGTGAACTTATGATTAAGAAAACAACTCACCTCAGACACACTGAAGTACATTTTTTTCTCTCTCACTATTCTTGAAGTTTCGCAACTTCTTGGGTGGGGGGTATATTTACTCTTGTAACATGATTCTTGAAATAATTTGGAATAAAAAAATTAAAATCTTAAAATAAATTGGAATGGAGAAAATGGGAGCTAATGATTTAATGAGAAATGGAGAAAAAATAAAAATATAAAGAATAAAAAAAATGAGAGAAAATGTGTGTAAATATTCAGGTTTGGATCGCCAGGATCCTGTGACAGAAGTCATGTTGAGGGTCAATTTTGTCATCAATGTCTGGCCTAATATTAATCAGAAATTGCAGAAATTAGAAAAAGGAATATGAATACACTTGAAGAACTATTAAGGGAGGCACAGTGAGTTTACCACAGGAGATGGATGGGAAGCAGAAAAATGGAAGCCAGGGGCAGGTATGTGATGCAGTGGATAAAGCACCGGTCCTGGAGTTAGGAGAAACTTGGTTCAAATCAGGCCTCAGACACTTAATAATTACCTAGCTGTGAGGCCTTAGGCAAGCCACCTAACCCCATTTCCTTTCACAAACCTAAAAAAAGGAAAAATAGAAGAAGGAAAAAGAAATCAGAATGATGGTTTAGGTTCCTAAAGAAGGGATTAAGGGGGAGAAAGGGAGATGGAGGGAACAGAATGATGCTTTAAATGTGGTAGAACAGAGAAAATTACCTGGCTTGGAGAGCAAGTACAGATTGTGACCCTCATGATCTTTGAGTATGAAACTCAGGGGCTCTTGTTCCTCAAGTTCAATCAAGAGCCCTTGATAAAACTGAAGGTTGGAGACTCCAGGAAAAAAGTCCTTTGAAATGTGTGTTTGTTTTATGCCCTGTCTAGTGTAAATGTCTTGTTCAGTATATCTGGATATGGGGACACGGCTTGTTTTAAATTGGGGGAGCTAGGAGTTAGGCTCAGGAGTTTCAGAAGGTGGGGGAAGAAGGAAGTAGATGTGCAGTGAACTCCTATGGCTCAGATCCTCCCTGACTGAGCCATGGTAACTCTGCTAGTGTGTAGAATTAAAGAGAAAAATGGAGGGTGATTATGAAAGAGAAAAAGCTGTAGTTTGGAGAGAGTTTAGAAGAGTTTAAGAGACAAATAACATGTAAGGGAAAGATTGAGAAGTTATATGAGGGAAAATTTCTTATCGTTACAGTGTCTGGGAGAGATCCCATTCTTTCTCCCTGGGTTGGAGGAAGGGTGTAGTGGGTTGGAAACAAGGTGGTGTTGATCCCATCTGCCATCTCCTTAAGATTTGAACTGTAGATTAAGTCTAGCTGACATGCCACCTACCCATTGAGAGGAGGGGCAACAGGAGACTTCAAGTTCTTAAGTCTCAAAGGGAAAGAGATCCTTCCCCAGGCAGGGTATGTGATTGGGAAAGGAAAACAAAGTATGAAATCCAGGGGTTAGGAAAACATTTGTTGAAAGGAAATCATGTTTAATGAATGTCTGCTCTGGCCACATGGTCTATAAACTGAAGTTTTGGGAATCACTCTAAGTGTTTTAAAGGAGAGTTATTAGTACTGTTACTTTCTGACAAAATTTGTTCAAAATGGGAGGAATTAAAAAACCTACATTGTTATATTAGTTTGGGATTATAAACTATTTTAACACTTTTGCAAAGAATTAAGTGGTGCTGGGTTAACTAAGAAGAGAAATATCCATATCATAGGGGATATTTGTTCAATTAATTTGGGAAAAACTAATTCTTTTCATGTTAAGCCTAATAATGCTTACAATTAAATTTTATTTTGGATGGAGTTTTTGGAATGTGAGTGCTGGATTCTCTGTATAAGGTTCTCTAAAATTTTATCAAGCTAAACTGTTGGGAAGTTTAGGTGTAATTGCATTGGGGTTTTAAATGTATTAAATGTATGAGACTGGATTCTGAGAGGTTCTGGTTAAAGAGGTCTGGGAGACAAAAATTTTAAAATAGTGAGACATTCACTTTGCTATTCTAAGGGAAATGAGATGTTTGAATAATAATTTTATGACTAATGTTTGTTAGCAATGTATGTTCAATTTTAAAGAAATTAAGAATGTTCGACTTCTGTCTGACAACTGCAGACAACTGATGGGGGCTCTGAAAAAAGCAATTGTGTGGTCTCCACTGTAATGTAATTATGAATAAGATTTTTTATCAGTTATGTGATATTCTTTTGGAACTGCAAAGTCATTATATCTTCATTATCCAGTTATTTCTTGTGACTATGTTATTTAAAGTCTGTCATTGCTAAAGCCAGGGATTAACATGGGATTGAATTGAAGGGGAAGAAGGGAAATACCGAGAAAGCATGGCCCTTTCTCGGATATATCTGTGGGTTCAAGAATATATGATAATGGAAGGATTGCTTTGTATAATCTACTAATTTGTGTGTTACTCTTATTGCTGTTTTGTTAAATTGAAATTAATAACACATGTTGTAAATTTAAATTCACCTAAGATGTTCTAATGCTTTCAAGAATTCTGAAAAGTAATTTGCATGTTAGGGGGCAGCTAGGTGTTACACTGTATAGAGCACCAGCCCTGGACTCAGGAGGACCTAAGTTCAAATCAAACTTCTGATACTTAATGATTACCTAGCTGTGTGACCTTGGGCAAGTCACTTAAGCCTAATTGCCTTGCCAAAAACAAAAGTAACAGTTTCTATGTTGAGGATAACTTGTAGCTAAACAGGTTCATTTATAGAAGGTTCAATCTACATATGTGAATTGGGAATATTTTGGAAATATATACATATATATATATATATATATATATATATATATATATATATATATATATTCCCAAACTAGTGGTTTGCTTAGAAGTAAAAGCACCTATGTAATATGTGAAAGATAAAAAACAAGATCATTTCAGATTTTTCTGTCTAATCTCCTGGAAAAGGAGGTATTTATTTAGGTAAAATACAACAGGATAGAAGGAGGATTCTCTATCCAAAGAGAAACTTAAATGCCATGTTCATTTAGAGATAGAGTAGATATGATTTCAGACAAAGAAATGTCTCTAGTAAGAGGTAGGAGGTGAGATCTGTAGGGCTAGTCACAGTTAGAATATCTGTTTGTAGGTAAAGACCCAGGAAGGATATACAGATCTTTAGGTAGGAGTTTCATTAACTGGGCCTCCTTTAAGACTGTAATTGGGATTTAGTGAACTATATTCACTGGAAATTCTAATTAGGTAAAACAACTCTTTTAGATCATGAGACTTTTTAATCAGTGTTCTCCTTTTAAGTCAGATACCAGAATGGTTACAAAAGGAAATGTTACTGGGTCAGTGTCATATTCTTGGAGTCAAGGGAGCCAATGGGCCAAGGATGTCAGGTGATAGGGCTGTGCAGCCAAAGGGATGGCTTCTCAATATTACCTGAGTTTGGATCCCTTTTACTTGATTTCCCCAAAATGACATTTGGATAATCTCTCATCTGGAAGAATAAATCTAGCCTAAGACATTTGACTACCCACATGACCTCTGACTGGACGGTGACATTCAATATTTATATCTTTATAGGTATTTTCCTTTAATGTCCTAGATCTTTACAGCTAGTTACTAAGCAAACCAGAAAAAAAGTTTTATGCAAATTGGATCTAATAGCTAGAGATAGGTTAGGTGTGAGGCTTTTTCACTTGCTATCATCTTCGTGTTAAGATTGGAATTGAGTTTCCTTAATTTGTTAGAGGGAATATTTAGGTAAGAAGAATAATGGGAAATTCTTCTTATAATCAAAGTTTCAAAGTTCCAGTTTAAGGAAAAGGAAAATATGGGAATGTTTTAGATAAATGACCATTTTGGTTAAAGGTGTTTGAGTCATTATTGTAATGAGAGCAAAGGCTAAATTTGTTCTATTTTTAAACCATATGCAGGGTACTCTTTGAAATAAGATGAATGTTGAACGTATATCTATGTGATAATTCTCATAGGGCGTTTCCTCATGCATTAAAACACTAATAGAGGGTTATTGTGGTAAAGTGAAGTATATACATCAATGTAGAAATAAGAAAAATTATAATCTGTAATAAGTTCTTAAAAGTAAGCTTCCCTTCTAATTCCCCCTCCCCTTACAGAGAGAGGGTGTGCCAGAGAAAGAGAGAGCATTTCAAAGAGAAAGAAAGTTTTCTCCCCATGGATAATTTCCAAAGCTCAGGTGTTTTGATTTTGTAAAATGTAATTCCTTCCATAGAGAAAGCACCCAGCTTGGAGGTGCAGGGGCAGGAAGCAGAATCTCTGGTACCAAGTTTTCCCATGTTTTAATTCCCCTAATCTTCTAGATAGGTAAACATGTCAATTGGACATATATCAAAAGTCCTTCCTTAACAAACCTCAGTCCACAGTGTTGCATAAATGAAGCTCAGCACTGCCATCACAGCTCAGCCTGAACAGTACACAGGGCAGGCCCACACAAAGGCTACTGTAAAACAACACTTGGGATCACATGTGAGTCACATTTGATGCCACATCATAGCTGACTTCCCACAAAATTCAAATATTTTCCCATTCCTGGACAAAGAAAAGGGAAACACAAGAGGAGGCCTAGAACTTCAATGATTTTCCTACTTTTCTGAAATCTAGGATCCGATAAAAGGTGGGGTCCTTCTCACCAACGGAGCTCCATCCAATTTCCCAGGTCTGGGTAGAGATTTCCTCCTACCTGGCAGGCCATTATATGTAGCTGTTGGCTTATTTGAGTTTGATTGTAATTTGGATGAAATTACATTGAGGAATGTCATTAAAGAACAATGTTGGCATTGGAAAAAGGGAGATAAATCTGGTCTGTTTTTTATTTTCCTACAGTCGAAATGTACCTGACTGAAATCCCCCCATACCTGCAGAAGGCCTGAATTGACAAACTGACTCTTCAACATCTTGCCTTGGTCATGTCAGGTAGGACCTTTCATCTTCCTTATCATTAAAGGGTTTATATTTTAATTTAAAAATTAGACACAATGAAATAAAGCCTTGAAAACAAATAATAATAGTAATAACAGCAGCTATTCCTAAGATAATGGCAGGCAGTAGAGTAGATAGTATGTCTTTTCTGAAGTCAGAAAAATTCCTTCTGTTCAAATCAGGCCTCAGACAGTTTACAGTGGTATGACCATGGACAAGTCATTTGACCCTGGTTGCCTCAAATGCAAATCTCTAAAATGTTTTGGACAAGGAAGTGGCAAATCACTGTAATATATTTGGAAAACCCCAAATGGGTTCACAACAAATTGGAAATGACTGAGCAATTAATTATTAATTAATCATTTTAAATTATTAATTACTTAATTAATTATAATTATTATTAATTGACTATTTTTATAATTAATTAATATTGATAGATGTTATCTAAGACCTCAAATAGGACCATGAAAAGTTGGATAAAGCTAAAAACAAGTGAATAATAGAATAATAGTTCTTTCTCTCTAATAGACATGTTGTAAGTGCTTTAAATATGATATATTACTAATTTTCTTTTGGGACATCTAATTTGAAATAATTTATTTCAATTATTTGATTTTACCTTATTTCATTAAAGAATGTATTTATATTATCTGCCATTGATTTATTCATTTTTCAATTGCTAAAGACCATAAAAATCCTTCTGATATTCCCATTCTTCAATTTTGAAAAGTCCAAATCACTAAGATTGTAGCATATTCAAAAATTACACTTTCTATACCTGAACAGTCTCTTTCATCTGTCTGAAAATCTTCACAAAACTACCAGTTTCATCTTAAATGAGATTGAATCCATGAATCCATCCACTGCTTCAAAGATTGCCTAGATTCAAAAATTCAGTGTGGAGTAAACCAACCTTTTCTGGAAAGATTAGTAATCATAATAACCAGAAATATCAACAACAGCAACAGCAACTACATTCTACCGATAGAATTTTATGTTCTTGATTTTAGTCAGCTTGTAACTATGAGGGTCATGGCAAAGAATTTCAGAAGGGACAAAAGATGCAAAAAGCAGAGTGAATGTCTGGGAACATTTGAAAGCACCACCATTTGTTGCTCATGCTTGTGGGACTTTTCTTGATCCACAAAAATAATGGAATGAAATGGCATCTTCTTCATCTCATTTTACAGATGAAATGACATTTAGAAAATGGATTGTATGATTTGTCCAGGGTCTCACAATAATTTTCGGAGCCCAAATTGAATTCTGGTTTTCCTGACTCCAGGTGGAACACTCCATCCATTGTGACACATACTTACCCCTTAACCTATCAACATTTATAAAATATTCATTACTAATTCATTACAAAAATTTATACTACAAAATTCCTTACAAAACATCATCACTAATATTAAGACAATTATTTGTATCATTTTTATTGTATTTATTTTATTCTTTTGTTTGAAGAAATTTGTCATAAATGAATTTTCTGGAAGAAGAGTGACTTATGGTGGGGGTATCTAGGCAAGGTGAAAAGAAATGTTGTCAATGCAATCTCTTCTTTTTTGAAAGACAACCAGAGTAGAGGAAAGGAACCAGCATAGGGAGTCATCTTTCTAGTTTTATCTTTGACTATCAAAATGACAACAAATAAGTTACAGATTCTCATTTCCCAAAAATGTAGCATAATGAAGAAATTGCTGATCTGCATTGGTGGAGGGACTTTCCACAACTATGTAAACTTATGTCAAAAAAATCCAAGAAAAAATGTTATTAGTATTATTATATTAATTCTAATATCAAAAGAATTTAGGTCAGTTTCTATTTGGAAATATCATTTCTAGGTGTACTTTGGAATGGTAATGGGACATTGTAATCCTATCTATAAAATAAGGGAAATGGAACTGTAAAATGAGATGGTCTCCATTTTTTTCCCTTAAATACTCATATCCTTCTGATATTAGACTAAACTTTTATATCTGAATGATATCTTGATCCATGTAATTCCAAAACATCTAATGAATTGATCACTCTGCCTATGGCTGCTGGGTGGTACCATAGTGTTTAGAATACTGTCCTGGAGTCAGGAAGACACATGAACTAAGTTTAAATCTGGTCTCAGACACTAGATCTGTGGTCATAGACAAGTTTCAGTTTCTTTACCTTGAAAATGATCTGGAGAAGGAAATGGCAATCCACTCCAGCATCCTTGTCAAGAAAACAACCAGTGGGGTCCCAAAGAATCAGACAAGACTGAAATGCTTAAACATGAACTCAGAGGCTGCTTTTCAAAGAATAGCCAAAAGGACATGCAGATTGATAACCCCACTGAAGGAAGAGATGAGCCTAATCCAGTCATGCTGCTGCATGGAAACACCATTTGGATTGGCCCAAACAATTCAGATGATCCTAATTTAGATGAGGAGAAGTAACCACTTAAATGTAAAAAGTTGGAAGTTAGTACTATAAGTAGAAGTGAATACAAAGCTGTTTATTGAAGGAAGAAACAGCAGCTGGTTCTGGACAGACTCCAGTCCTAGGTAGTGGGAGAGCAAGTCTTTTTATAAATTATGGGATATAGGAGGCAGGGTGGTAATGGTTTCAGTGGGACTGGGGGCTGGTTGAAGTCTCGATAGAGTTTAAGTTTTGTTAGAGGAACAACAAGCTGGTTAAGAGTTTCTTTGGAGGTTTGCCTTTGAGTACTCAGGAAAGGTTAATCAATGGGACTTTACTGTGCAAGAATGAAATTCAGAACAGTATCGAACATTAAAAAGTGGTTGCATATGTTTCCAAGCAACTTAACGCAATGACCTAGTTCTGATCAACCTGATTCTGTGACCTGGTAACTAATGTTCAATTGGTCAAAGGAGCACAGAAATCAACATACTCTCAGCCCAGGACAGCCTATTTCTCCTATTCCTTAGTTAACCTTATTAATAACTATGTTGAATGCTTTCTTCACCACTCTCACTTACACCTCATCCACCTGAACCTTCTAAACAGTTCTCATACCTCTATGGCTAGAAGTAGAGATCTTAATTTTCCACCCTTCTCCCATTACCCTCCAAATATTCCCCTTCATATTTTTGTCTTGAAGTATTCTTTGATTTTCTTATGCCCTTCCTTCATATTTCCAATATCCCTTTCCCAGATCCTGAATGTGATTGATTTATCGTCAATGTGAAGGAAATAACGGGATACACCACTGTGTCCTCCACCTTTCTTATTGAGTCAGACTCACTCCCTCCATAGACTTCCTCATAGTGAATAGAATTCATTGCCTTATTTTGAACCCTCACTCTACCAAAAGTGAAATGAATTATCATCTTCACAGATTCTCGGGATTTTTTTTTCATATTTTATATTTTCATGCCACTGTTCCAGCAGAAAAGGGTTTCCTGACATCTAAATCTCCTATAATAAATGTTGACCTAATTCTTAAACTTCTTTGTACTATAACCTCTTCCTTTACTTTGGCAGTGATTCACTGTAAGAGATATTATGTCATGTTCACCTCTGTGACAACTGGCAATGAGAATTCCTGAAAGGTAGTTGAATGGGTTGCATGCCAACCCTATACATACATATATATATATATATATATATATATATATATATATATATATATATATATATATATATATATATATATATACACATATATTTCCAATTTGTTATCTTGCCCTCCTTGAATCCAGAATATACAATGGATGAAAAACAAACATACCTCTCTATAGGGACCTTTTGAGAGGAGCCCTGTATACCTCAGAATGACTCCTCCCCTTTCCCCAAAGTTCAGCAGATACATTACTTTCTCATTTTCATGATTCCCTCTATTGGGAACTATATACCACAAAAAGGCATCTTCTGAGGGAACATGATTACCCAACAGTCACAACATACTAGTGGACACTGGAATTCACTTTATTATGGCTGAACCTGTAATACAATGATCCCCTTTATAACCCATGAAGCCCAAGCCCTCGTAGGCTTTCTCTCAATTTGGGACTGAGAGAGTAGGTGTAAGCTTGAGAAGAGATGAGATCTTCTTCTTCTGTTGGAATGTTGTATATTTATGTCTTCCCACCTGAGCCTAGCATTTGTTTCCTTGTCTCTCACCCTATGTTGAGATAGTACCTAACAAACTCATCTATTCCCATCACCCTCCAAACACATGTAAGGTAGCAGAGTCCCTGTTCTCATTTTTTTCTTAGTGGCTATAGTGAATCTTTCTGGAGTGGGGTTGGAAGCCATCACAAGGTCTCTGTATAAGTTTCACCTATCACAAGACCTACAGAAAAGTCTTATTACATGACCAAAAGCCTTCCATAAACTCAAGATCAATGAAATCTCTAGCTGCTGTAAACTTACAAAACAGACAGTGCATGTGCCTACTAACCACTAGGAAGGGAAGCTTCTGTCTGTTCCTGGATGAAAAATTCATCTTATGTGTTAATCCATCTGAATTGGTTCAGGATGTTGCTAAAAATTCGTTAAAAGAGCATCTCCTATTAAGGCAAAATCAGCTGACTCCTGGTCCAGTTGCCAGTCTTCCCACATACTCCCTTAGCTACTTCCCATATTAACCCCAATAATGGTCTTTTGGGCCTCTTCTTAGTTCCTCCTTTGTTCCAAATGCTTTCATCGTTCATTAAAAATACAGTGAATATTGCAGCATCTCAGATGATCAAATCCTTGATTCTTATTCAACCCAAGTAAAGCAGCAGTTTCAACCTTTACCCTTTGCTATAGCTCATGATAGGATTGCCCCCACTGAGCAAGAAGCAGCTCTAGAAGAACCTATTTCATGGCACAATCCCACTTAGAAAATTAAAGCAAAAAGACTGAAATGGTGTTTTCAGGTCTGAGTTATATTCTTGCCCAATAGAACCTCATTGATTATGCTTTACTAAGGACAAAAATCCAAACATCTATCAAAACTCCAAACAAGTAACAATCACTCCTTGGTGAGACCTAGAGAAGACTCCATGGAGATCCAAAATGGCTCCCAATCTCTGTAGAAACCATATTATTCTGTCTCCTTAAACACATAATTTCTAAAAAGATTTGCTCTCCCCACTATCCTGGTTTGGAGTCTGATCAGACACAGTCAATTCCTTCCTTCAATAAACAGCTTTGCAATTACTTCCATTCATAGTGTTACCTTCCTTTTAACAGCCAGATCACCCTTTGACCTTTCAAAACTGTATAAAATAATCAGTGTAATTGGATGAATTCCACAAACCACAAACCTCCTGTATGATCAATTTACCCTGTATGTGTCACCACTCCTTTCCCTTCCTAAAATATAACCAGGTGTCACACTCAGATCCTACAATTACCCCAACAGCTTCCAGGGCAAAGATCCCTTTGTGACACTTTCCTTGTTCCTCTTCCCTGTTCCCCATTGTCTCATGAAGATCAGAGTCAATGTAAGGAATTAGACAAATTATCTGCCATGCTTTTCTTATCTAGGAGTTACCAGAACCTTTCCAGTCCAGTAGAAATCACTAGCTGTTCTGCTGATCTCAAGGATCATATTTCTTTCTCTGTCTAGAAATGGAAAGAACAACAAAATGATAAAGCTTTTGTAAGCATTAAATAAGGGTTTGAAAGTCTGATGAGATGAATCTGATGCCTTCATATCAAACTGAATATGAAGATGAGAAATCGTGAGTTTACCAGGATGAATCACAGGGTATTAGACTGAGTGAATTGGAAATGATTTTGCTCTTGACAGTTATAGTGAAATTGGGAGGTAGGCAAGGTGTAGGGGAAAGGCAGGGTTTGCGTTTGGACAGTTTGAATTTAAGATGTCTCCTATCTATCTAGTTTGAGTTTTCTGATAATTAAAATTCATGATTAAACTTCAGCAGGGAGGTTGAGCAGGAGAAGTATATTTGAGACTCATTACCTTAGATAATTAGTTAAATCCACTGAAGTCAATGGGACCATTTTGGAAGTAGTGTAAAGGGTTAAGAGAAGAAGACCCAGGATAGAACCCCATGATACACATTTGATTATAGGACATGCTCTCCAGTAGCTTCCAGCAAAAGAGATGGGAAAAGAATGGTCAGATGAGTTAGAAGAGAACCAGGAGAAAAGAGTATCTTGAAAAATGAAAAAGAACAGACCTTCAAAGAGGCAAAAGGAAACGGTATTTTCAAAGGCTTCAGCAGGTCAAAGAGAATGAGGATTGAAAAAAATTCTTTGGTTTTTAACAACAAACATATCATTAATATCTTTGGAGAGAGTAGTTATGGTGAAATTATCATATTGAACTGTGCATTGTAAACAAATTAGAAGAGAATAGAAGGAGAGAGAAATGTGGAAGTATTGCAGTAACCTTTTCAAGGAATTCAGTCAGAAGAGGCACACATGAGATTTTTAATCATCAATGTGAATGAGATGTTGGAGTGAGGGTTTCAGATAGCTTTATGTTGTTGTTGTCCAGATGCAGACTGAAGAAGGACGAGGTGGACTTGAAGATAAAGAAAAGAAGTGATAGATTAGAAATATTAAATAGATAAGAATTTTCTGGAGGAAACAGGAAAGACCAGATTCTATGAGAAGGTAAGGTGCAGAGTCTTAGAAAGATTAAAGCTACTTCATCTTGGGAGATGGAGTAAAGGAGGAGATATCTGGAAAAGGCTTACTACTGAAGTGAGATGAAGAAGTGAAATGAAATGGAGTTTCCTGCCTCATTTTTTTTCTGAAAAACTTTGAGAAAAATATTTCAGCTTACAGAGTGTGGTGGGGAGAGATCCATGTGAGAGTTAAAAAACATGATGAAAAAGTAGATTGAGGATCAAGTTGAAATTCTTAACCACCATGTGTAGTTGCCCCATTGAGAATGATTAAATGAATTTTCTTTATTTTTGCTCAATAGCATATAGTACTGGGGGCAACTAGGTGGCACAGAGGATAGAGCACTGGCCCTGGAGTGAGCAGTACCTGAGATCAAAGCCAGCCTTAGACACAACAATTACCTAGGTGTGTGTAGCCTTGGGCAAGCCACTTAACCTAATTTCCTTGCCAAAAAAAACCCTAAAATAAAAAAAAAAAAGAATATTGTAGAGTAGTTTTTAGAAGATGGAAATCATTCAGGACTGAGTACAAAGAGTGAAATGATAAGGCATAGAAGGACTCAAGAAAAGAGTAAGTGTAAAAAGCACATTGGTATTCACTAGGGGTAAATATAGAAAAGTAGATGGTTCAGGTTCCCAAGGACTTCATCTTCTCTAGACAGAAAACAGAAGGGGAGACATGTTGGTAATATAGGAAAATTGAGATGCAGAAATTGTATAAGTTGAAGAATAAATTGATAATATCATGATTTTCAGACATATATATGTGTAGCTACATGTGTTGAACCATCTATTAAATTAAAAGGGTTTTTAGCTTATTAGATTAAGAAACCTTTATGATGTGGGCAAGAAATTCTTAGCATACCATAGGAAGTTATAGACATAGAATATATATATATATCAGTAGAGAGAGGAACTCACATATCAACCAATAATCCAGAATCAGAGAAAGTTGATTTAATGTGTAAAGAGCCCTATTCAAATTCTAATTAGCTTCAATGGATCTGATATGATTATAGAGCTCTGAAATGTAGATGATAATAACACAAGCACAATCACAGGAAGCCAGTTCAAAGTCATTTTTCCTTGTTCTGTTGATCAAGTTCCTTGTAGTGGAGATGACTCAAATGAAAAGTTTCAATTCATTTTTGTACCTCTAGACCCAGCAAGTGTCCATCTTACATCCACCTAGTCAGGATGTATAACTTGCGTCATCTCCTCCTGCCTAAACTACAAAATAGCTTACCTATTTTAAGAGTATTTTATCACCTCTTAGTCAGTGGGAATGCCCTATGCTTGAGCCAATATATGATCTACTACCAATATATCAATTTTTGACCCTCCAGGTCAAAGTCTATAAACCAATGCGATTCTTTATTTTCTCATGCCTTTTCTTTATATTTGGGCAGATTCAATTAAAATATGGTCAAAGCAGAAGGGGGGAATCTAAGATTGTGAAAAATAAAGGAAGTCCACTTCATGAGGATGGATCATGGATCCTTTAATAAAGTGACATTGGTTCAAAGTTATTCCTCAGTTTCTTTTATGGTAAGCAGGACAATTTAAACTCTCCACACATCTTAGTTGTATCCAGTAGTTCAAATGGAAAATTCAAGATCATCTGCAACCACACCATTTCGAGTGATATTTACCTTTTTTCCAGTGGAGAAGAGAAATGGTTACATGCATATGTGTGCCTTTTTGCTAAACTGTTTGCTGTGAATAGTATGGAGAAGTTGTATTCCATATAGTCAGACCGTGAGGAAATCAAAGACAGTATTAATATATGATACCAAAAACAATAGAAATTTCAGTACTTTTGCTACAGCAAGCATGCTTCGATATAGCTGTGAGTCACAATTTTTGAATGATCTATAATTCTTACTTTAATACTTGGTTGATACCATGTGCATATGATATTGTTGTCTAATGGAGGAACTGATGCATCAATCAATAACATCACACTTGCTATAAATTAAATAGAACTCATGAGAAAAATTTAAAAAAAATATAAAAAGGATCACAACAGAATTTCCACGGAGAGACAAATATTAGATTTGTTTCAGTTTATCTTATTGTATATATAATGGCAGTCAGAAGCATCATAATACTTGAATACTAAAGATATTTTACATACATTTATAATAGGGCAACAAAAGACATTGAATCTAAGTATAAATAAATATTAATTTCTTTGCATAACTGTCTTTCCTAAAACTTTCTTCAGAGCAGATAACACATCTTTATTTCTGAGACTGTAGATGAAAGGGTTGAGCATAGGAGTAAGAATAGTGTATGAAATCGCTAAGACCTTGTCCTGACCTGGTGTATGATATGACCTTGGTCTCATGTATGTAAAAGTAAATGGACCATAGTACATGAATACTACAACCAGGTGGGAGGAACAAGTGGAGAAGGCTTTTTTCTGGGCTTCCATAGATTTAATATGAAGTACAGTACGAAAAATTTGTCCATAAGATGCAAGGATGATGGACAATGGAATTAGGAGGAAGAACACAGAACTTGCATTAACTCCTCCTCCTTCATACCGTGATGTGTCAGCACAGGAGAGTTTCAACATGGCTGGAATTTCACAGAAGAAGTGATCAATGGTCCTTGAGGCACAATATGGGAGAAGCATCACATAAGTCGTATGAATTATGGAATTGATGAGTCCCCAAAACCAGCATCCAGAAGCCATTAGGACACTAATCTGATGGTTCATAAAGATAGGGTAACGCAGTGGGTGACAGATGGCTACATAGCGATCATAGGACATGGCTGCAAGAAGAAGGCATTCAGCACCCAAAAACATGAGAGAAAGAAAGATTTGAAACCCACAACCTACTAATGTGATAGAATTCCTTCCAGTTATGAAGTTACTGGCCATCATGGGAACAATGTTGGAGATGTGCAAGATATCTGTAAAAGAGAGATGACTGAGAAGGAAATACATTGGAGTGTGGAGCCGGACATCGAGGTAGATAAGAAGAATCAAGACTGTGTTTCCCATAATTGCCAACATAAAAATGAGAAGAATAAGCATTAAGAAGAGCAATCCATACTGGTTTGGATCCAATAATCCTAATAAGATGAAATCTCTATCAGAAGTCTGATTCTTTTCGTTCCACATTATGATTATTTTACTTTTTCACCTAAAGCTCAAAAGACAAGTTTTAGAAAAGGAAGAATATTGGGTTAATGCAAAGATCAGGACTGAATTTGTAGTTAAAAATTATGATGTCACAAAAAGATATTCAATAGAAATAAATCAATTAAATGAATTACCTGAATTAACTGAGGCCTTGGGATGATCAATTCATGGACTGAAGTTCTGAAAAAAATCAGACTGGTTCATTTGATGAGTTTTATATTCATGTTCCTTTCCTTATTGTTTTCTTACCATGATAGGCAATGAAGAAACTTAATCAACCCCTTAATAACTGACCTTTCCTTCTATTTGAGTAGCAAGAAACATTTTCTAATGCAAGGAAGAGATGAGAAACTATACAATTTTAGGAGAGACCTGTTTATAAAATTTGAAAGTACATAACATTCAAAAGCAAAAATTTCCCTGATACATCAAGGATGGGTTTGTTCAACATCATAATCCCTATCATCCCAATGAATATTATTTTTATAACTATTTCACTTTCATTTTATGGGAAGAAACTATCATTTCCATAACATAATTATGCTCAAAATACATATTGAATATGAAATTGCAAATTGAGTATAAATTTCTATCCCTTTTAAAAAATGTAATAACGTTATACAAATTTCATCTTTTGAATTTTTGATTCTTTCTTCATAACCTGTCCTACATATAAAAATATGAATGTATATATGTAAATTATTGATATTTGTTTCTATTTATGGCTTTGTTCTTTGTATAGTTTGTCTTTTGCATTTATCCTTTGTTCTTAATATTTCAATTAACAATAGTCATAATGATTAAGTTGCTCAAGAAAGACATTCATAAAATAATATTGTTGATACTGTAGATAATGTAATCTTGGTCCCGCTCTCTTTGCTCTTCACCTTTTTGTGTCTGTCTTTACATGACTTTCTAAAAATATTGAGCTCAAGATGTATTTTAATATAGAAATATTTCATCACAAAAATAAACCATAAATATTTCAGTCATTTTCCTAATGCTGGAAATCCCTGAAATTTCCAGTTCTTTCCAGATTAAAGAAAACTGCTCTAAAAACCAATTCACTTTTGTTTTTTTCATTTTCTCCAGTCAATGAACATTTATTTAGTGTTAATCGCTCCTGTAGGAGAGTCAACAATCATACAATTTTGTACAAGCCATCTTTAGACAGTGAAAGTAGAAAATATTTAATAGAAGGCACTGGAATTGAGAAGGATAAATGCTTCCTAGCATAGGTCAGATTTTAGTTAACTATGAACTATTTTTCTTCATGTATTCTTATGGCTTTCTATGAATACCATGCCTGAATAGTTCTGCTCAGAAGATTCTTTTGTGTATCCTTTATTTATATGCAAGCTCCTTGTAAGCAATAACTTTCAAAGTGTTTCTAAAACCATGAGGATATTAGTCCCTTATCTGGCAGAATTATTCTTTTCCTGTCTTCAACAGGGAGTAGTCATCATCCTTTGATAATGGAACTGTTCCAGTATTAAAATGGAAGATATTTATTACAAATCGGTCTAATATTTTTCCCAATGTTGTATTTTCCCTCTTCTTTACAGAAAGCAAACTCTCCCTCACACCACACCAAAGAAGAGAAATCTTTGAAAGGAACAGGAAAAAAGGAACATTCAATTTGATGGAAAGACAGATTTAATATGTGCCAACAGGACCATGTAGTCTGGTATCTCCTCACCTAGAAGGCATGAGAAGGACTTACCTAAATATTGTCCCATTTCCCCCAGTCTTCTCATCTCCTGACCTATTTGTTCTTCAGCACATTTGCCTGATACATTTAGAAGCTACAGTTTAATGGGTGGAAACATTAAAAAAAAACACAGAAAATACTATCAAGGACTCTAAAAATTCCACCCAAAGCCCGAAATCCTGGAATTCTAGAATGCAACTTGCTAAAGTGATGCATAAACAATTTAGGAAAACATTTTACTGTAAAAGAAGAAAGAAAAGCCAACCAATTTGTACTATGGGATAATACATTGCACTGACCTGAATGAGGGAGTTTTCTGGTAGGAGAAACATTCAAGAACAGATAATTACTTGTCCAGAATGTTGCAAAGGGAAAACCTGTTATATTGGGTAGAGAAGAAGCTGATCACAAAATCTCTCTCAATACTTGATTTGAGGATTTCAGCTTTACTAAAAAGAAACATTCAACTATCAAGGAGGCTGATTTAGTTAAAAACCTGCATTAAAACCCTGATCATTTTTTTTATTTGAAACATTAGCATACACTAACTTCATTTAGACACTGCTAAAATAAATGTTTTCTTTCCAATAAAAGAAAAAAATAAAAAAAATGCACAATTGGAAGTCAGAAGAAAGAGGGAATATTGGATTTTTGAATTAAAAGTTCTAAGTTCAAATTCTCCTGTTATTTACTACTTTCATGATCATGACCAACTCAATTTCCATTATAAAGACTTACTTTCCTGATAAATAAAAATAGAGGATAATGTGGGAGGGGGGTATAAATAAGTGAATTCTAAGATCCTGCACAATTCTAAATCAATGATTTTAGGATTCCATAGGAAGAAACATGGAATAAGGGATTGATCATCAGAAAGATCTAGGTTGAAGTCTGACAACAGGTAAATCACCAGGTGTGAGACCCCCCCCCACTATTCACTTAACCTCTCTGAGTTTCAGTGCTTTCTGTTTTAAAATGTTGATAATAATAATCATTACCCCACATTAGCTGTGAAAATCAATCGAGGTAATAAAACAGAATTATTATACAAACATTTTTGTAAGTCATTGCAATGAACCTGGTACTGCAAGCAATACAAATTGCAAAACACTATTGAAATACCTTTTTTTTGCTGTTGCTATGGTTATTTTTACTCTGTAATCCACTTTTTGTGAAAATGCAAGAATGGAACACAGAAATCCTCAAAACGGTATCCTAAGTCCTAGGATGCCCTCACCCTTACATGTATTCTGTGAGCCTCCAACACAGCTAACAGATCCCTGTGCCAATCACAAATACTCAATCACTTGACATTAACTAAATTAAGAAAACACTGAAACAATTTAAAATTATTTTTCCCACCTGCTTTTTTTAGTTATTTGCCTGTTCACTGTAGTCAAAATGATCCGGTGGAAAAACAGCCTAAGAATGGAGAAAGTGAATGTTGGGGCTCCTTGTTGCTTTCCACTCAACTATAAAGCCCAAGGATGCATGGGATTTGTAATGCTGCTGTTGAAGCACATGCATATTTGTTCATCTGAATCAATGTTAAAGTCACCTTTGGGATTTATAATGGGCCTTTAGAGAATTCTTATACATAGTTGCTCCATTCTTAGGTTTTACAGAATAAGTTAATGTTTTTGCAGGCCCATGGATGTTGCCACCAAGAACTTTGTATAGAGTAACAAGAAAAGGGCAAATAGGATGGTCAAGGACATTCTGTTCATGCCAAGTAAGGACTCAATAAAGGACCTGGGGGTGTGAGGACATCCAAGTATTCCTTCCATTTCTTGATAGCATTTATAAAGGGTTTTACTATTTCCAAACATAATCACATTTTGTTCTCCCATACACTTTGGACTGTTCTTCAGTTGTTTCAGTGAAGTTTGATTTTTTTGCAACTCCAGTATCCAACAAAAATATTACTTTTGCTCTCAAATGTATTTTACAGTTGAAGAAATTGAGGCAAAAAAAGTTTAAACAATTTATCCAGGGTCACATAGATTGTAGGTGTTGTGAGACCAGTTTTGAATTCAGAAAGAGGGATTTTCCAGATTTCCAAGACTAGTGTTCTATTCACTGTACAACCTAGATAGCAAATTCTTATAAAGATCAGGCTTGCACTGCCCTGTGCTTGCAGTATAGATTTTAAACTACATTCTAACCACGGCAGTAAATGTTGAAGCAGTCATACCTTTCATGAGACAAGCGACAATGACCAGGATCAATTATTTGATTTATGGTTGATATGTCTAAAAAGTATTACTTGAATGAAGTTTCTTTTTCTTTTTAAATAAATGCATTCACAACAAGGCTAGAGCTATATTTAGAGATGAAGTGAAGGTCAGGACCAGGTCATAAATTCAATATTCTTCATTCTTATGTGTAATGGTGTCATCTTTTAACCTTTAACAGAGATATTTTTACTGAAAAACATAATAATCATAGAAAAATAAGTATTTCCCTCCAAACATTTACAGGATTATTTGAATTTATGAGCTCCTTTCTCTTCCTTTGTCTCTGAAATTAGATGTTATAAGTACGTGTGTTTGACTATAATGTAGAATATGTTGAGGACGGTTATGTAAAATAAGACCTGCAATATATGTTCAACTAAGCTTATGAAGTATTTTAAGGGAAACAGAAAATGAAATTCCAGATGAGTTATATGGAGACCGCAAAGCATCTTAGGCAAAGAAATAAAAAGTTTAGACACTTGTTTGAGAGCAATGATTACAATGATGATCACCAAACCAATTGGACTTTGAGCACATATATTTATTTAATGATTCATTATCAAATGGCAATGCTCACAGTTATCAGAATTCCAGTTCTTCCAGACCCAAGAATACTAAAAAGACTTTATAAAAGACAAAGGATAAAGAGATTCATCATCAAAGAGTTGGTACAATTGTGTTGAATTTTTTTAAACCATAGTAGTTCAAAATGATGATCTATAAAACATGGAGGAATTGAAATAAGATATCCAATGATGGGGTGGCTAGGTGGCATAGTGGATAAAGCCCCGGCCTTGCAGTCAGGAGTACCTGGGTTCAAATCCAGTCTCAGACATTTAATAATGACCTAGCTGTGTAGCCTTCGGAAAGCCACTTAACCCCATTTGCCTTGCAAAAACCTAAAAAAAAGGTATCCAGTGATGAAATTTCATAATGATTTTCACAATTTTTTCTTTCTTTACTGGTATCATAAAATATTTCACAGTGTTGGATATACTTTCCTATAAAATAGTTAACTTACTATACAGAGAAAACAATACTGACTGTCAGGGCAGGTCCTCCATTTCCCATTAAAAATGATATAATTGAGGAGGAAAGGTATTAGATGACTTGGTCAAGTGCACACAAGTTTATAAGTGCTAGGTTGAAGATTAAATCTTTTTTTCACTTGATTTCTATGACTGTTTTGACCTGGATTTTTTTCAGGAATAAGGAGGCACTAAAGGAGAAGTAATTATACTGCTAGCACCATTAATAGAGTGCAAATTACGGTCTTTTAGAGTCAACTCGAGCAGAATGAGGCAGTAATTTTGGAAAACTGAGATTCATCAACTGACGTTTATTAAATACGTATTCTGATCCAGACCCTCTGCTAAGTTTGGGGGGCAAAAATGAGGCAAATAAATCAGTTGCTTATCTGAAGGATCTTGCAAACTAAACGACAGAGACAAGATGAATATTATATATATATATATATATATATATATATATATATATATATACATATATATATATATATATATATAGAGAGAGAGAGAGAGACATCAAATACATGAACAAGAAATATACATTTTTGTAAAAGGTATTAACAGAAAACAGGGCCTAGAATTAGAGTTTGTAAAAGATGACAGTAAAAATGACATTTGTATTTAATTTGAGATTTAAAGGAAATAAAGGAAGCTCTTTGATACAGTTAAGTAGAGAGAGGATTACAGAGGCAGGGAATAGCCTGGGAAAATGACAATAGCCAAGCAATGGAGAGTTTCAGTCATGGAAAAGTGAAGAGGTGAGTATCATTGGAGCTAAGAGTACATGGCCTAGATTGAGTAAGATGTTAGAAGACTGGTTAGATAGAACTAGGCTGTCAAACTAAAAATGTCAAACTAAAAAAAAATATATCTAAACTTGGTGAGAAAAGGAAGTCCATTGCATTTATCAGTTAGAAGTGATGATAGGATCAGGACCTGTATGTTAAGTAAGTCACTCTAGTCATTAAATGAAGGATGGATTTAAGTGGGGAGTGATTTGATATCTCCACTATTTCTACCTCCTAATAAGAAACATCTGTGTTCTATTAAAATTACAAGGAGTCATCCCGATCACTGAGGAGGTTATTCTGCTCATGAGTCTCCTTAGGGAATTTTTTATGTCCTTATTCCTCAATTATAGATAAAGGGGGTTCAACACAGGGGTAACCATTGCATACATTGCTATAACTGCACTTCCAGGAAGTGTAGACAATTGAGGAGCTCACATCTACTCCAAGCACTTTGCAATAAAATAAGAAAACAGCATAGAGATGAGATCCACATGTAGAAAAAGGGTTTTTGCTTACACTGAACAGATAGGATTTTTGTAATGGAAGAACAAAACTCAATATAAAGAGTAAAAGATCTTTTTGAAGGGGAAAATACCCAGTAGTAACCAATGTCAACATTACATAATCAATGACAGAATCAGAAGAAGAGCTTCACAATCACAGGAAGATAACAAAAGGCAAGTCATATTTGCATTAGACTGAGAAGAAGTGAGTTTACTAAAGATAGTAACTAGAAGGTTGCAGAACCAAGAACTCATGATTACTGTATAGTGTAGAGGGTGACGACTAGCCACAAAAGGGTCATACACCATTATGATGGGGAGGAAATTATCCAAACCAGCAAAAATATGAAGAACATTTCAATAACACAGCATAGGGGATGACCTTATTTTGTGCCATGATGCTTGCCAACATCTTTGGGATTGTGGTACTTATCATACAGTTACCTACAAATGATAATTACCAAAATGATGAGCAGATTTCTGAATCACTGTGACCAAATACATTCTCAAGAACAATGCAGAAAAGGGCCATTGCTGATATCAGAATATATTTGGAGGTTGGATTCAATGAATTGGTTTCCTATTACCACGAGCCTAACATTTCTGTTGAGAATGAGAAAGAACATAACATAAAAACACTTTAATCCTTGTATGTAAAATGGGAAAAAACTGTAACTAACTAAACTAACAGAAGATTTCTAATGTGTGTCTCTGTTTCTACCACGCATTACCTTTGTGATATTGGAAAAGTCACTATTTCCACATTGCAACTCATTCAAGACAAAAGATTATAGTCTAATGTCCTCCTAGCTTGATTCTATTTCTAAATGTCCAGGAAATGCCTTCTCAGATCTGATATGAGCATCAGTGACTTTTGAGCAGGGGGACAAAAAAGTACTGGTCATAGCTGAACTAATCCTTCAGACAATAGCAGAGAGAAAGAAGACAATCATCTAGCATGATTAAATGCTTGGGCCTTACATTCTCCAATGAAATCAAAATCAAATGGAATTAGAAGGAATCTAATAGAAAATATAGAATGAAACTGTACCTCACAAAAGTTCTAGGCAGAAATTTTTACCTGGAAAATGAGTATCGTGCCTTTTCCAGAATAGTTCCACAGAAACAAAAAATTCTTAAATTTCTCAGTCAATCCATTCCTCTCTGGGTTTCCTGTCACTTTCCCTATTGGGTCAAAATATGAGTCTTTGAGTTCTTTACAATGCATTCATTCCACCCTTTGAGATACTGAGAACAAATCCCTTTTCTCTATGCAATAACATTTCTTTGAATATGTGAAGAGCGTAAGCCTATAATGCTTCTAATTTCTCTCCTTTAGGCCAAGTAACTAACTGCTTTAGTTGATTCTATTCGGGTCCTTCACTATCCTGCTTGCCTTGCTTCCTACACAACTTATCATAACTTTTTCTAAATTGTAGTCCACAAAATTTCAGATGAGGTCAAACCATGGTCAAGGTAATGGGATGATCATCTCCTTCTTATTGGTAGCTACATTTATTTTATATAAACTATGCATATTTTAGGTTATTTTTGTATGCTATATCTGTGCTAACTTGAAATTACTTTATAGTCCACTAGAAACATCTGATAATTTTTTCAAATGAATTATGGTCTTTCACTTTGGGAGAAGGTTTTGTGCAAGACTTAGTCACTTTTCCCTTTCCCATATAATGTAGCTACACATTGTTGGTGGTGGATGGGACCAGCCTTCTAGTATCTGATTAAAATTATCTTGCTAAGGCTACTCTGTGATAGCCTTGGGCTACATATTTGAAGGGCACCTCTTGGAGACTGCTCCACTATCCCTGAACAACTTTCAGAAGGTCTAGGTAATTACAGCTTCCAGTTTTGAATCCTATTCTTTAGTCCCTCAAACCTCAAAATCATACATTGTACACCCATTCCAACTTACAAACTGTTATAAATGTCTTTCCTATGAAATTATATATATATATATATATATATATATATATATATATATATATATATATATATACAATTATGTAAAGGTGATTATTGGAGGACCTGGCTGAATTGAACAATAATTAAAAGGAATATGGGTCCAAATTTCAATGGGAATTTCAGTCTATGAAGGTGTTTCTAGAGAGAACCTTAAACCTTTCAGTTGTAGCTAACAGCTTCAAACAATTACAGAACAATCTGAGGGTTCTTTATAAGAAAAGTCAGTAATACTGTGAGTGAAAGAGACAGAATTTCTAGAAGACTCATCCCTCTCAGAATTACAGAAGCACTGAACCTCGGAATTACAAACGCATATTGAGTTCTTCCAACATGGTCAGGATGGCATCAAGCATTTATTGAACATTTATCATTCGCCATACACTGTTCTAAGAGCTAAGACTAAATACTTTAGAAATTAGGGAGGTTTGGCAGAGAGGGGGAGGTTCCAGTTCAAGGAAATGGTGATATAGCCTAGAGACTCTGATGTAGACAGGAGGAGAATAAAGAGTGACACTGGAGCTCTTATCCAAATTGGGAAATTCCCCAAACTAACTCAACAAAGGCAAAAATAAAGAAAGTGTGGGGGAATGATATTTCAGGGTAAAAAGACCCCTGACCCTGAGTCATATTTTGCAAAATTCAGAGTCAGGAATAGAGCAGGGAGGTGATGAAAGCTTTTTGGGACAAAGAAGTCTTTATCTAGATGTTGTTTCAAAATCTCCCATGAACAGGAACTTACCACCTACTGATAGAACCAATTTCACATTTGGGAAGCTCTAATTGAAGAAGTTGAATGATTTGCTTGTATCCTCAGATTAAAT
Organism: Macrotis lagotis; assembly: GCF_037893015.1. Taxonomy (NCBI): domain Eukaryota; kingdom Metazoa; phylum Chordata; class Mammalia; order Peramelemorphia; family Peramelidae; genus Macrotis; species Macrotis lagotis. The sequence goes on along the minus strand of NC_133658.1, from coordinate 921,181,667 downwards.
ATAAATTTGTCTTATTTTGCCAAATCCTCACTAGGAAGACTACCTTTCTAAAGAAACCAATGTAATTTTTCTTGGTAACCTTTCAAAAAATTAAAGATAGGTACCAATCCAGAAGTGGGAGCAACGTACGTATCTATTGTAGTGGATATATTGAAGACCCAAAGCTATAATACTTGGAAAGTTGAAGAAAAGGAATTTCTTCCTCACTTTGAGGTGATGGTAGTGGTGGTGGTGGTGATGGTGGTAGTAGCCATAGTAGACAATACTGGAAGTAAAGGCCAATAGGAGAGAAGAATGCCCCAGAAAGGCTATTATGTCCAAGCTGAAAGAGGTCTGTACTGATCTGTACTTGACTCATCCCCTAGTATGATCTTCAATTCCTTTCCCACATGTGTAGATCATATCCTGAGGCTATTCTTCTAACACACACTCTGACTAGCAATTTGGGTGCATAGATGATGTGAGAAATGTAGGGCATTGTTAGTCTTCACAGGGTGGAGAGGGGCCCCTAACATATCCATTACAAAGGGCGAATGACCCCAGATAATCACAAAACTAGGACAGTTTTCCTAATCCAATTCCAGAGATGACAAAACCATGATTAGAAGAATCTAGTCCTCAACACGTCAACCGTGACCTAGAGATCTTGACTTAATGCAACTGAGTTTGGGCAATTAGATGATTGAATATTATCCCACATACTCCCTGTGGTGATTGGGGTTCATCAGCATATCATGCTTGATATCAATGGGGATGGGGGAAGAGTCTTATTATGGACATGTCATGGGATGGGTGGACCTCTTATATTGTAATTCAAATTCTGAGAGCTTATAAAAATCCAAGGAGGGGAAAGAGTTTCTAAAGACTATAAATTACCTGATATAACACCACATCATGCCTTATCCTAGGTAAGGCACCTGTATCCTGTAGGATTCATGAACAAAGTATTCAATTTTTCTCTCACCCCAGAAGATTTCTTTCATTTATAGGTAACAATTGGGAGGTCATTGTTCAAGATCCACAGAACCTACCTTGTGGAAATTCCAAAAGAGACCAAAGGAAGGAGCATCCATAGCTTGGTTTCAAGCTTGAGGGGTTACCCTTGGCTGGATCTCTGAATGGACCAGGAACCTAGACTTTAGCTCGGAAAGTAATGAAAAATTTTCCAAAATGGACAGAGAAAGGTAGAAAAACTTTGGTTTTGCCTTTCAAGGCTTAAAAGTTCCCATTCTAAAATAACCCTAGAAAAGTAAGATCCAAACAGAATACATTGGGAAGAAAACTAGTTAACTGGGGTGGCAAGGATGCTGACTGAGGTAAAGAGAAATGTTTAACTATTTTTTATGAATAACAAAGGACCTTTAAATAAAAGGAGTTAGAATATTCAGCAGAATGGACAATTGGGGATAATAATGGCCCAGCTGGTAGGAGACACATACAGGATTTGAGGTTCTTATTATCTCGGGATCAAGGTCACCCCCAAATCCCAAAATTTGAACAAAGCTTTTGAAGTATCCTAAAAAAAGATAAAACTCCTAGATTTCTTTAGTGAATGAGGGAAAAATGTAAGTAAATATTCAAATTTGAATCTCGAGGATCCCATGACAGAAGTCATGTTGTGGGTCAATTTTGTCACCATTGCCTGACCTGATATTAATAAGAAATTGCAGAAATTAGAAAGATGGAACATGCATTCACTTGAGGAACTATTAAAGTAGGTGCAGAGAGTTTACATCAGGAGAGAGGATGAGAAGCAGAAAAGGGAAGCCAGAATGATAGTTCAGGCTTTTTTTTTTAAATAAGGGATTGAGAGAAAGGGAGATGGAGTGGATGGAATGAATGTTTTAAATGTGGTAGAGCAGAACATTTTAAAAGAGAATGCCCTGAGCTGGAGAAGGAGGCACAGATTGTACCCCTCTTGACCTTTGACTATAAAACTCAGCAGTTCATGTTCCTCAAGCCCAATCAAGAATCCCTGGTAAACCTGAGGGTTGGAGACTTTAGAGAAAAGCCCTCTGTAATGTGTGTGCTTGTTCTATGTCCTGTCTTGTGTAAAGGTCTGTGTTGAGTATTTCTGTGTGTGGAGACCCAGTTTATTTTAAACTGGAGGAGCTGGGATTTGGGCTGAGAAGTTTTAGAAGGTGGGGGAGGAGGAAGTAGGTGTGTGGCAGAGGCCACATGGAGATCATCCCCTCCCTCACTGAGCCATGGTAGCTGTGCTAGTATGTAGAGTTAAAGAGAAAGGGGGAGTCAAATTTTTTTTTAGGTTTTTGCAAGGCAAATGGGGTTAAGTGGCTTCCCCAAGGCCACACAGCTAGGTAATTGTTAATTGTCTGAGACTGGATTTGAACCCAGGTACTCCTGACTCCAAGGCCAGTGCTTTATCCACTGTGCCACCTAGCCGCCCCGGGGAGTGAAATTCCTAAAGAGAAAAAGCTGTGGTTTGGGAAGAGTTTAGAAGAGTTTTAAGAGACAATTAACATTTAAGGCAAAGATTGAGAAGTTATATGAGGCAAGATTTCTTATCCTTATCAGTATCTGGGAGAGATCCCATGCTTTCTCCCTGGGTTGGAGGAACGGGGTAGTGGGTTGGACACAAGGTGGTCTTGATCCCTTCTGCCATCTCTTTAAGATTTGAAATCTAGATTAAGTCAACCTGAGACCCCACCCACCCATGGAGAGAAGGGGTGGGGGGAGACAGAAGACTTCAAGTTCTGAAGTCTTAAAGGGAAAGAGACCCTTTTACAGGCAGGATATGTAATTGGGAAAGGAAAACAAAAATATGAAATCCAGGGTTTAGGAACACATTTATTGAAGGGAAGTTATGTTTAATCAATATCCGCTCTAGCCACATGATCTCTGAACTGTAGTTTTTGGGAATCACTCTAAGTATTTTAAAGGAGGGTTATTAGTATTGTTACATACGGACAAAATTTGTACAAATTAGGAGGAATTAAATAATCTAGATTGTTAAATTAGTTCAGTATTATAAACTATTTTAACACTATTGCAATGAGTTAAGTGGTATTTGGTTAACAAAGAAGAAAGATATCTATATTATTGGGGATTTTGACTGATTTATTTTGGGAAAAATCTCTAATTCCTTTTAATGATTAGCCTAATAATACTAACAATTGTACATTTCTTTTGTATGGAACTATTGGAATGTGAATGCTGGATTCTCTGGAGTAGAAGATAATCTAAAGCTTTTATCAAACTAAACTGTTAGGAAGTTTAGTGTAATTGCATTGGGGTTTTAAATGAATGAGACTGGATTCTCAGAGTTTCTGGGTAAGGAGGTCTGGGTGACAAAAGTGTAAAGATAGTGGGATAGTCACCTTGCTGTTCTAAGGGAATGAGATGTTTAAATAAGAAGCTTATGATTAATGTATGATAACCATGTATGTTCAATTTTAAAGAAGTGAAGAATGTGGACTTCTCCCTTGGTAACTGTAGACAGTTGATTGGGGGGCGGGGCTTTCTGAACAAATAGCAATTTTGCGGTCCCCATGCTTTGGTAACTTATTAATGAACAAGAGGAATTTAACAGTTAAGTGATTTCCTTTTGTAACTACAAAGAGATTATATTGGCAATATTTAATTATTTCTTGTGAATATGTTATTTAAATACTCTGTTGTTAAAGCCTGGGATTAATGTGTGATCACTTTGAAGGTCAATAAAAGAAATATTAAAAAGTATGACCCTTTCTGGGATATGTCTGTGGGTTCATGAATAATGGAAAGATTTCTCTGTACAATCTAGCAATTTGTGTGTTACTCTTATTGATGTGCTGTTATCTTGAAATTAATAACACATGTTGGAAATTTAAATTCACCTAAGATGTTTTAATGCTTTAAAGAATTCTGAAAAGTAATTTGTATGTTAGGAGGCAGCTGGTTGGTGCATTGAATAGAGCACCAACCATGGAGTCAGGAGGACCTGTGTTCAAATCTGGCCTCAGACACTTAATAATTACCTAGTTGTGTGACCTTGGGCAAGTCACTTAACCCTAATTGCCTTGCCAAAACAAAAATAACAATTTGTATAGATACTAAGGCCCTGTGCAGAGGTGCATTATGGCACAGGATTCGGGTCCAGAGGAGCAGCATATGACTGAATCAGTTAAAGGTGACTATGTTGATACCAGTTTGGTCAGAATATTTTGCTGGGGAGTGGAAAGTATCTGGACATATCTGGAAGCAGGGTACACATATTCTGGACTGTTCAACTTAAAGAGACAGGTGACTGAGACATGTAAGATGCAATGATGGTACCTGTATCCCTTGTAAAAATGCAAAAACTGGGGTACTTGTTAAGGAAAACTGTGATTATGAGTTAGTATGGATTTGCAGGAAAGTGCAGAAATAACTGTTTTCCAGAAAAATAATTTAAGGAACAATGCTTGGTATATTAGCTATTATTGGGGTTAGTCCAATGGCACAAAATCAGGGGTTTATTTTGATCAATTTTGGTGCCCGGAAGACCTATCTAAATACATTGGTATAAAAACTTGCCAATGGAAGGCGGTCCAGCAACTTTGGAAATGTATGAATTATCATGATGATTATATGACTTATTTAGGATGCCCCTTGGATGTAAGGATGAAAAGTATTATACATTTGTTGGAAACCAGGAAACAATATTCCTGAAAAACCAATCAGGACTAGAGGGATATTTTTAGATTTTTGAGACTACTACCTACACCCATTTCTCCAAAGTCTGGTCAGGGAACCCCAATTCATATCCTGAACAGACTAATAAGACTCCAAGTTGTAGTGGAAATAATTACCAATCAAACAACTAGGGCCTTGGACTTGCTGGCTGACCAAGCCACAAAAACAAGAGAGGTGATATCATATTCAACATTGATGGGTGTTAGACTACCTGTTGACTGAGGAAGGAGGAGTCTGTGGTAAACTGAACTTAGCAAATTGTTGTCTAAAGATAAATGACAATGGGCAGATGATAAAGGAGATAATCAGGGATATCAGAAAGCTGGCATATGTTCCAGTCCAACCCTGCACAAGTCCATTTAGTATCTCTTGGATTAATTGGTTGACCTGTTCATGGTGGCAACAGTTACTGGGTATCTTACTATCTTACTATTGGCCCTGTTACCAGGGCGTGTCTTCTGTATGTGTGATCCAGTTAATAACCCAAATTATAGAAAATTCTATCAGCAAATTAGGCCTGGTGTTCTTCTCTAATAATGGATAAGTAAAAATATTGATAGAAAAAGTTAGTAGTCTTATCAAGGATGAGGATTGTGAATTAATTTGAGGAAGACTGCTGGTGAAGTGTGAAGACAATTTGTTATTAAAAAAGGGGGCATTTGTGAGGAATATAAGGCATTGTTGGTCTTCACAGGGTGGGGGGGTCTCTTTGAAATCCATTACAAATGGGGTATGACCCTGGCCAATCCCAAAATTGGGAGAGTTTCCTAATCCCATTCCAGAAATGACAAACCCCAAGATTAGAAGACTCTATTCCTCAACTGGTCAAGAATGACCTAGAGATCTTGACCTAATGCAACTGAGTTTGCTCAATTAAGTGATTGAATATTATCCCACACACCCCCTGTGATGACTGGGGTTCATCAGCATATCATGCTTCAGATGATGGGTGAGGCAGGATCATAGTAAGGACATTTCATGGGATGGATAGACCTCTTAGACTGTAACTCAAATTTTGAGAGTTTATGAAAACCCAAGGGTGGGGGGAAGAATTTCTAAAGACTATAAATTACCTGATATTGTAACATCACCTTGTGCTTTATGCTAAGTAAAGCACTGGTATACTGAAGGATTCATGAATAAAGTGTTCAATTTTCTTCCCATTCATTTCTATTATTTTCTTTCATTCATAGATAACAGAGGACAACAAATATCTGTAAGATTCTAGGTGCCAGCCAGGCCATGTTAGGAGATGGTTTTCTGATATTCATGTCCTTTCAAACTTAAGGATTTATAAACTCCTATTGTGCTTCCTATATTGATTTTGAGTTGATATCAATTAGATAGACAATTGATTTACATAAAGAAATCTTTACTAAGTTTCTATAGTACTAACAGTTTGCATAATATAATGCATGCCTCCTAAGACCAAAGAGGCAGTGGTATACTGATCTACAAATAAAGAGAACCTTCAGGAGAAAGGAGGAAAAAAATGTAGACAGTACTTTTTATAAAGGGGTAGCACAGGCTTATGAAAGTTCTTTTCTTACAGGTCCTTTGTCCCTCTTCATAGAAACCTCAAGAAACGATACCTCAACCTGGTGTTTTTTCTACCTCTATTTCTTAGGAAGTCCTAACACTGCAATTATTAGAAAGCTTTTCATTCCTTCATACATAAATTAATAATTTTCAAAATTTCCATGCATTATCACTAGAATTCTCTATGTTCAGAAATAAATATATATATTTTTCTCATTATACTCTTTCAAATATTGAAAGCAGTTATAACACCCTTGCCACATCATAATATTACCTATTCAAACTTAACTGTCACTTAAAACCCTTCTACACTTTATTTGGGCTACTCTTTCTTTTTCTCTCTCCTGAACTCAGTTATCTCCACATTCTTGGAGGTAGACAAATGCAGTCATTAACTAACAGAACAGTGTTTAGGTCACAGAGTGTTTTCATTTTAAACCACCAAACAAGCTGATACCAAACCACTATGTACATTTAGATCCTTTTACTACTCAAAAAATACATATGACTTTTGATATGTTAATTTTTGTATCTGGGTATAAGCATCCTCAGCAAAAGTATAAGAATGCAGAGGAATAGGTATAAGAATAAAAGGTGGAAAGGAAGGAAATGTAGGAATAATGGAATCAGAATTTCATATCATCTTGTCTCTCCTGACAGAAGCAGAAAGAAAAAAGGGGGGAAAAAGACAAAGTACAAAAGATAGATAGGAGGTGACAAAACCGATAGAACTTACATAAGGAAAGCAAATAGAGAAAAGTCTGAAGTGATGTCTCACAAAGAAACGACTGCCCATGATTGATTTAAGAAAATCTGAGGACTTTTCAAAGACATTTCAGCAATAGATCATACTCCATAAAAAATATCTACAAAAGGATAAGCAGCTGTTTTGGTATACTGATCAGCTATACTCCACATAATATACTGTCAGTGTCTGTGTTCTTATATTTCTTCTTGAAAAATCTTCCAAAGGAAACAGAACTGGCAATGAGGAAACAAAGCTTTCACTTTTCACAGATGATATGATGGTGTGCTTAGAGAATCTGAGAAAATCATCTAAAAATTCCTTGAAACAATCAACAAATTCAGCAAAGTAGCAGGATTTAAAATATGACCACAAAAATCTTCAGCATTTCTATATTTTAAGAACAAAGCTTAAGAGAAAGAGAAATTCCATTTAAAGTAACTTGGAGACAACATTAAATACCTGGAAATCTACCTCCCAAGACAAACCCAGAAACTAGATAGACACAATTATGAAGCACTTCTCATCCAAATAAATTCAGATCTAAATAACTGGAAAAAATTTCCATTTCTCATGGTTAGGTCGAGATAATATAATAAAAATGCCAGTTCTAACCATATTAAATTATTTATTCAATGTCGTGCCAATCAAACAACCAAATAACTATTTTACTGAGCTAGATAAAAAAATAGTAATAAAATGCATCTGGACCAAAAAATCAGTCAAGAATAGCAGGGAACTGTTCAAATACGTAAAACAAGATAGCCTTGTAGCTGCTGCCTTATTTGAGTTCGAATCTTCCTGTGATGAATCTGCCTGTGAAGAATCACTTTCAGACACAGGAAACCAAGGGTAGAAAGAAAATAAAAATTTATTAAAAGATGTTACAACATATAATAAAGTGGTAGGTAAAGAGAGATAGAGACAAGACAGCAGTCAAGCAGAGCTGACTGGACCAGCGAATCAGAGAAGACTGGCTCAGAGAAGACTGGTGTCCAGGGGAGATCCAACCCAGAATTTTATGGTCTAATCCCTTATCCAGAGGGCAAAAGGTGGATTCCTTCTCCTCTTACTGGACCTGGAATTAGGTAGAGGGTTGAAGCCAAAGGGGGTCAGGATACAAATTTTACATTAAGCAATGAAATGATGGTAGTCAATTTAAATCACAAGAGTCAGAGATCTCCACCCAATTTAATAAGATTTAGCAGTCTTTAAGAATACAAATGTTGTTTCTGTTACATTCATAATCCTCTGCTTCTGGTCAATTTACATCTCAGGGGCAGGAAACCATCCAATTTAACAAGATTCCACAGTCCTTAAGATTACAAATTTCTTTTCTGCTAGGTCACGATTATCTTCATCTTTTTTCCTGCATCATTCTCCCCTCAAAATTATCCATAATGCAGACTATTCTGGGCCTTTCAGAGTCGATTTGAAGATGAATCCATTACAGAGAGGATTTCATTGAGGTAGGCTCCAGGGAATGATGGGCTGGTAAAGCTGGGTGGCATCCTGCAGAGACTGGTCTCAGGGATATATAGCAAGAGGAGCAAAACTCAAGGGGAAAAAAATGATCAAGCAAAACCCAGAGATATTTATCAGCGGTCCAATAATTAGGAAAAACCTAGAAGATCTACAAGGGGCAAGAATTATACTAAATGACCCTAAACCAGGATCAAAATAGCTTTTATAAGAACATTGGTTCCAATATAACACAAATTCATTGATGGATGCCACATAAGTTCTAAACAAATGTTCAAAAATAGTATAAACAAATGTACTAAAAAAAGCATTTTAAATTGCACATAACCAAAACGTAATTTGCAAAAGAATTTCTATTTTTCTTTTGTCATATTTAGAATGAACAACAATTCTAGTTGAAGAATGGATCTCTCTTTTAAAGAAGTTAAAAATAGACCAATAGGCATTATCCTGATATAAGCAGGCATAATGATATTTCTTTTCCTTTAGGGAACTTGTGCTAGTAAAGTAATATGCTATGTTAAAAGGCCAAGACAAAATACTTACCAATTGTTTAATATTTAGAATATAGCTTTGTAATGGCTCACTCTAATATTCAGTTATAATTCAACTGAGATGATCTTGCAATTTGCTACAGAGCAGAGAGTGGCACAAGGACATGTTCCCTTATGAAGTCATACAGACAATCTTTTTCAAAGTGCCAGATGAGGGATTCCATTAAGGGAATCCTAGCCCAGTTGATGCCATTCACACTGTCTGCAGCTTTCAACATCAGCCCCATAGGGCTAATGCCTTCATAAGCATATCGTCTTTCTATTTTGAGATACCTGATGTCAGACAGGACAATTATCAATGCATTGTAATATAGCAATTGCCTATAATCAGAGCTTCAGAAAATTTTAGCATTGAAGAGAGTCAAAAACATGTCAGGCTGTAATTTGGTATAAGAGATCTAGGGCAAAAATTATATTTCAATTGTTGCTCATGTACCTAAGAACAGTGATGTAAATGAAATACAATAAAACAGATTTTGTGATGTAAATGCAATAACCCTAATTCATATATATTTTTATAAAATCCACTTTTTTTCAATTAACCTATTTAGTTATTAAATATGTTTAAAATAACTAAACATCTCCTTCCGGCTAGGAGGTTGTCCATCATCTCAAGACTTTTCATATAACAATTTGATAGAGATTGCCAGAATGAAATCTCAAATCATCACCCTTATTTGATCTTCCTCATGTTACATAGATGCTTTTCTCTCAAAGCAAATCAAAACAGTTCAGTCCCAGTTTACATATATATAGCTAAAAACTTCTATACATAAAATTTTAACTACTAGCCATCTTCAGAATGCAAAGTGTTACTTTCAGAATTCTTTAAAACCATTACAATATCTTAAGTAAGCTATATTTTCTACCATGTGTTAATGATTCCAATGCAATTAAACAACATTAAAAACAACCAGGCATTCAATATGAGTTGACAACATGAGTTATTATGCATGAGTCCACAGATTTATTCCAGAAGAGAGTTGTCATTTGTGATATTTTCCATACCACAATTCAAAATAATCACATGTTAATTCCAGGCCTTAACATTACAATATTCAAATAGCTTACATGTTCACAAAAGAGAAGCAAACACTGCAAATATAATTTCTGTGATGTTACAAAAGAATATCATGTACCTGATAAATCATTAATTTTAAAATCTAATATGTATAAATATATTTTAAAAAATATTAATTTTACTTTGAACATAAGATTCTTATCTAAACATCTCATTTCCCTTCCAACAAGAGCAAAATGCTATAAATGCTAGGCAAGGTTGATACATTTTCTTATTTTCCAATAACAGACGTTAAGTATATTTTACTTTTAGTCATATATATGTATTATATACATATTATATATATATATATATATATATATATATATATATAAATTTGCACACACACACACACACACATATAAACCCTTCCATAAACATGTGATAGAAGACAAAGATTATTACAAACTTTCTTCTTTTACCAACAAAAGACTTTGTGAGATTGTTCACAAGATATTATCCATATTTATTTAACATTAAATCCTCTACTTTCTAATCTTCTGAGTATGTGTTTTGGTTCCCCCATAAGATCAAGTCATTGTTTATGGTCAGTATGGTCAGGTCAGGTTCATTTTTTTCTGTTTACTCATTTTCCCAGTCTGTGCCTGGTTTTGGGGTGCTTCAAGAGCTTCTGAGTATTATTGAGTCACCCCCACATACACACACAAAGACTTCAGTGTATGGTTGACCTGGTCTGTTGAATGACCACCAGTGCACCCATCTGTCCTGGGCCTGTGAGTGGAGTCCCTGCCCTATGGGGTGCCTAGACCAGGGTCTGAATGTGGTCAAAGACCCCAAAGTCTTGTCCCAGAGACAGAGGACAGACCTCAGCAGGTTACCTCCACTCCCTTACCTTCCATGGGCTGAGAGCTAGCTTAGTGCTTAGGGCACAATTGCTGGACAGCTCAGGCTGGGCAGCTATGTGGGCCTGCTTCTGTTTCCTGGAATCTGGGCTGGGCTGAGGGCCTGGGCTTCACGCCCATTCTGGCAGAGATCCCCCTGCTATCTAAGTTGTGCTTGATGAACCCTGGGGTATAGGTCAAGAAACTGCTTTTGCTGCCAGGAGTCAGAGCTCCCAGGTGCCCTGGGGCTGTTTCTGGGAGGCTGAAGTTCATTTGCTCTGGTACACTGTCACCCCTCAGAGCCTTTCCACTATTTTCCACATTACCTTGAGCTGGAGAATTGCCTAGTTTAGTTAGAGTCATAATTTTAAGGTTTTTGATATATTTTGGAGAGAGCACCTAAGAGAAGCTATACTTCTGCCACCATCTTGGTTCTGCTCTTCAAGTTGAAATTCTTAATCATCATTGTGTAGTTGCCCCATTCCAAATGTTTATATAATTTTCTTTATTTTTGCTCATTAGAATATAGTAGTGAAGGAGAAGATGTGAATCATTCAGGACTGAATACACACAGTGAAATGCTAAAGGAGAGAAGGGCTCAAGAAAAGTGTGTAAAAAGCACATTGGTATTCATTAAGATTAATTATAAAAAAAATAAGAGTTCAGGTTCCCAAGGACTTCATCTTATAAAGACAGAAAGGGAGATAGGTTGGTAATAAAGGGAAAATGATAAAAAGAAATTGTATATGTTGAAGAATAAGTTGGTAACAACAAGCTATGAAATCCGCATATATGTATCTACATGTATTTATACAGGTATTATATTAAAAGCCTTTTAGATTATTTATTACATGCACAAAAAATTTTAGCATAACAAATTATAGATTTAGATTAGTTATATAGATTATATGTTTACATCCATGTAAGTGGAGAGATGAAATCACATATCAACCAATAATCTAGAATCTAAGAAAGTTGAATTAATGAGGAAAGAGCCCTGTTCAAATGCTCTTTCGTATCAATCAATATGATATGATTCTAGAGCTCTGAACTGCAGATGAAAGTAATACTCATGCAATCATCAGAAGCCAGTTAGAAGTTGCTTTTTCTTTCCTTGTTGAGGAAGTTCCTAGTAGTGGAGAAGACTCAAATACATGAAAAGTTCCAATTCATTTTTGTACCTCTAGACCCAGCAAGTGTCCATCTGATGTCCAGCTAGTCAGGATGTATAACTTGCATCATCTCCTCCTGCCTAAACTAAGAAGGAGCCTATTTATCATATCACTATTCCATGGCCAATATATGATCCTCCTAGTAATATATGAATGTTGACTCTCAAGATCAAGGTCTATGAATTAATGACATGCTATGTTTCCCCATGCCTGTTCTGTACATTAGGACAGATTCCATACCACTCTTGCTATAAATTAAACAAGAACTCAAGAAAAAAATTCAAAAAAAGATAGGATCACCAATAGATTTTCCATGGAGAGGCAAATATTACACTTGGAAGAGATTTCTTATTATATTTTTAATGGTAGTCAAAAGCATCATAATACTAGAATGCTTCTTCTGATATTTTCCATACATTTCTAATAAGTCACCAAAAGACACTGCATATAATTATAAAAAATTATTAATGTCTTTGCATGAGTGTCTTTCCTAAAACCTTCTTCAGTGCACATAAGACATCTTTATTTCTGAGGCTGTAGATGATAGGGTTGAGCATGGGAGTGAGAATAGTATATGAAATAGCTGAAATCTTGTCCTGACCTGGTGTATGATATGATCTTGGTCTCATGTATGTAAAAGTAAATGGACCATAATACATGAGTACCACAACCAGGTGGGAGGAACAAGTGGAGAAGGCTTTTTTCTGGGCTTCCATAGATTTAATGTGAAACACAGTACGGAGAATCTGTCCATAAGAGGCAAGGATAATGGAAAATGGAATTAGGAGGAAGATTACAGAACTCACATTGACTCCTACTTCATACTGTGATGTGTCAACACAGGAGAGTTTCAACATGGCAGGAATTTCACAGAAAAAGTGATCAATGAGCCTTGTTCCACAAAATGGGAGAAGCAGTACATAAGTTGTATGAATTGTGGAGTTTAGGATTCCCCAAAGCCAGCAGCCAGCAGCCAGAATGACACTGATTCGACGGCTCATGAGGATGGGGTAACGCAGTGGGTGACAGATGGCTACATAGCGATCATAGGACATGGATACAAGGAGAAGGCATTCAGAACCCAAAAAGATAAGAGAGAGAAAGACTTGAAATCCACAACCTGAAAATGTGATGGAATTCCTTCCAGTTATGAAGTTGCTGGCCATCAGGGGAACAATGTTGGAAATGTGCAAGATATCCGTAAAAGAGAGATGACTGAGAAGGAAATACATTGGAGTGTGGAGCCGGACATCAAGGTAGATAAGAAGAATCAAGACTGTGTTTCCCATAATTGCCAACATATAAATGATGAGAATAAGTATTAAGAACAGCAATCCATATTGGTTCGGATCCAATAGTCCTAATAAGATGAAATCTCTATCAAAAGTCTGATTCTTTTCAATCCACATTATGATTATTTTACCTTTTCAACAAAAGTCCAAAAGACAAGTTTTAGAAAAGGAAGAACTTTGGTTTTATGCAAAGCCTAGGATTTATTCTCTGGTTAAAAAAATGATGATTGACAGAAAAACAACTTCAATTGAAATAAATCAATTAAATTAATTATTTAAGTCAACCGAATCCTTTGGATCATCAATTCATTGACTGAAGTTCTGAAAAAAAAATCAGAGTGGTTCATTTGAGTAGTTCTATGTTCATGATCCTTCCCTTCTTGTTTTCTCACTATGACTGGCAATCACCAACCTGAATCAACCTCTGAATACCTGGCCTTTCCTTCCATTTGAATAACAAGGAATATTTTCCAATTCAAGGAAGAGATTAGAAACTACAATTTTGGGGGAGAACTGTTTATAAAGTTTGAAAGTACATCAAACTCAAAAGCAAACATTTTCTTGAGTCATCAAGGATTGGTTTGTTCAACATCATCATCACTGCCATTGCCATTATTATTTTAATAATATTTATATGTGTTTTATGGAATGAAACTATCATTTCAATAATATAATTATGATAAAAACCCATATTGTAGATGAAATTGCAAATGAAGTATAAATTGTTATCCCTTTTAATTATATAATAAAGTTAAGATTTTTTCCCATTTTTGTTCTTTTCTCTTCCATCTGTTCTACAAAGACAAAAATATGTAAGTGTATATGTAAAATTATTTACATTTGCTTCTTTTTATCAGTTTTTTCTTTGGATATAAATAGCATATTTTTAATTTATCCTTCATCTTAATTTTCTGCATTAATAATAGTCACAATGATTAAGTTGCTGAAGAATTAATCTTAAAATGATATTGTTCATGCTGTATATAATGAAATAATCTTGGTTCTGCTCTTTTGGCTTTTACCTTTTTTGCCTGTCTATATGTCTTTCTAAGATCGTGGAGCTCATGATGTCTTTTAATAGAGAAATTTTTCATCACAACCACACACCACAACTATTTCAGTCATTTTCCCACTGATTGAAAACCCAATTTCCAGTTCTTTCCAGATCAAAGAGAACTGCTATAAATAACCCATTCACTTTTTTTCTAATTAATAACATTTATTTAGTGTTAATCTCTCTTGTAGGAGAGTCAACAATCCCATAATTATGTACAAATACCCTGTATATATTGAAATTGCAATATAATTAATATAGAGAAGGCATGAGAATTAAGGATAAAGGATTCCTAATTTAGATCAGATTTTAGCTGGAATGGAATTGAATTTTAAATTTTTTTCTAATTACATGCAAAGATACCTTTCAATGTTCATTATTTTGAAAGCTTTTTAGTTTCTACCATTGACCTTTCCCTCCCTCATTCCCATGGCAGTAAGCAATGTGATATAGATTTGACATGTAGAATGGTGTTTACCATATTTACATAGTGGCCACATTGTAAAAGAAGGATTGGAATTAAGGGGGGTGGGAACATAAGAAAGAAAAGAAAACATAAAAGAAGTTTTAAAAGGTGAACATAGTGTGATTGGCTCTGCATTCAGACCCCATAGTTTTTCAATGGATGTGGTTTGCATTTTCCATAACATGACTTTTAGGATTGTTATTGATCACTGAACTGTTTAGAGAAGCTGTATACATCATAGTGGATCATATTACCATTCTATAAGGTATAAAATAATGTCCTGGTTCTGCTCACTTCACTCAGTATCAGTCCATGCAAGTCCTTACAGTCTTTTCTGAAGGCCTCCCACTTATGATTCCTTACAGAACAATTATGCTGTTCAGGTATTCTTCAGTTGATGGGCATACTCTCAATTTCCAATACTTTTCCATTACAAAAAGAGCTGCTATAAATATTTTTGTGCATGTGGTTCTTGTCCCTCTTTTATTTAATCTCTTTCTGAGAGAGACCACATAGTGGGATTTTGGGATTAATTTAAGTATTTTGGCCCTTTGGGCATTGTTCCAAATTGCTCCATGGAATGCTTGAATCACAACTCAACCAACAGTGCAATTATGAGTGTTTTTCTACATCCTTTCCAACACTGATCATTTTCCTTTATTGTATTTGCCAATATGATAGGCGTGCACTGGAACCTCAGAGACATTTGGCATTGCTCTCATCAAGAACATTTTGGAGTATTTCGTCATATAACTTGTAGATAACTTTAATTTATTCATCTCAAAACTGCCGATTCATATCCTTTGTCCCCTTATCAATTGGAGGCAAACTTGGATTCTAATAAATTTGATACCATTCTCTTTATATTTTAGAAATGAATACTTTTACAGAAATATTAACTGAGAAAATGTCTTCCCAGCTTTCCTTATTCCTTCTATGTTAATTTTTCAGGGATGAAAGTGATTCTCTTATTCATAAATGGTCAAAGGATATGACCAGGTAGTTTTCAGATAAATAAATTAAAATTATTTATAATCATGTGAAAAGGTAATCTCATTGACTTTCAAAGTTATAATTACTATTTTTGAATTTCCTTCCATTCTTTAGCATACTTTTCCTTCTCAGTCTCTCTTTTGATACTAATACTGTAATTTCATCTTTCCTCCTCATCCTCTCCCTCCCCTTCCTATACAGAGATCCAAGAGTCCAGCTCCCACCCTCTCCCCTACCCTCTCAATCCCAATCCACATCCACTCAAATTTCTCTTCACCATCCTGTCCCCCTACACTCCCAAATCCCATCTACATAGCTTCCAAAAGTCCTCCCCCATCTTGTCCCCCAGTTATCTCCCCTCTCTTCATGTTCAGAAATCTATGATACCCTTCCTGATAGACACTCTCCTACACTCAGTAATGTTTCAACATTATCAGATCTCCACCTCCACCTTATCTTAGTTCTTTCTTTCAAATTCCATTTTAATGATATAATTTGTCCCTTTTCTCTGTTCCTACTCAAATTTGTTTTTTTAGAATCATCCTCTTTTGCACAACTCATTCCAACCTGTCTTTCAAGCTATCTTAGTATTTTTCTATTTTCTATTTCTATTTTTATATATTATATAATATAATAATATATTGTTATTGAAATTTTTATTTTTATTTATATTTATATTTTTGACTAGCATTTTGCTCTCTCTATATTTATATAGCTAAGGATAGATAGATATAGATATAGATATACATAGACACCCACATACATATATGTTTGTATGTTATTGTGAATTCATATATATTTTCATATACATCTCTACACACATACCTAAACACATCTCCCTACATTTATGGATACATACATCAAAGCATTCACATGAATATATTTTGCATAATACAGATACACATGCATGCTTATATGCATAAATGTATATAATGTGTACATATAAATTGTTTGACTATAATTCATACCTTACAAATTCATTGTTATTGTTTTCCTTATATTTTTTATGTTTCTTTTGTATCAAATTTGCCATTGACTTTTAATGTTTTTTTCCAAATATTAGAAAGTCTTTGAGAACATCACACATTCATTTTTTTTTAATTCAAGATTATACCTAAATTTATTAGTTAAGTTATTCTTGAGTATAACCCCTGATTATTTTTTGTTCTTTAAAATACAATGTTCTAAGACCTTCGGTCTTTTAGAATAAAAGCATTAGGTGTTATGAAAAATTGCGTATAATTCTACAGTATTTTTTTTCTTGTTGCTTGCAATGCTTGCTCCTACTGTGGGAGCTTTTAAATTTGACTATGACATTTTGCTCAGTTTTCCTCTACCTTTCCTCTACCTTTCAGGTAGTGAATGATCATTTGTTTTATCAATTTCTACTTTACCCTTCTGTTATAAAAGCTCAAGTAGTTTTTCTAACTAATTTTTTGTAATATTTTATCCAGATTCTTTTTGATAATAAATATTTGATCATTTGACAATTAGACATTGTCTCTTGAGAGCTATTCTCCATGATCCCATGGTGCCAGGGCCTGCTTTTCTAATGAGATGTTTCAGATTCTCTTCCATTTATTTTTAGATTCATTATTGTTAATGTCTTGTAATAATATCTGATTTTATTTGCCCAATTCTAGTTTTCAAGGACTTATTTCCTTCATAAGATTTTGTTTTTATTTTCATAGTTAACTTCTTTTCATAATTTATGTGAATTACTATTATTATACGTGTCACCTTATTTTATTTTTGAACTCATTTTTAAATTTTTCCAAGATATCTTTGGAATTCTTTTGAAAATTTGACAGAAATTGCTTTTTTTTTTAACAAAAACTTCACTATCTCTTCTGAGTATGAATGGAGGTCTTCTTTTACCCCAAAGCCATTATCTAAGGTTTCCTTTGTTTGCTTATTTTATTTTGTTTTATTTTATTTTGAATAGCTTATTGTTATAATCATATTTTAACCCAAAGTCGTGGATAATGTTGCATTAGACCTTAGGTCCTCCTTAACTGTGCTCAAGGTCAGGGCCTTCCCTCCTACCCTAATATAAAATTCAGGGCAGCAGTTACGTGGTCCCCCAAATTTTATTGTTTCCTGTGGTATTATATGCACTATGAATTTGCTCCCTCCTCCTCACTCTCAATCATGACCCAGGATCATTTCTGGTTAACATTGCTAGACCTGCCTTAAATAAATATTGGGGTGGGGAACATCCTTGAATCTTTTCCCATTCAGTCATGTTCTCCTATTTTTAGATGATGGTTTTTGAAGTGAAAGTCTCTGAAGAGGGCTGGTAAAAATTCTTGAGATAAAATTTCTAGAGCTTCAGAGGGAAATGAAATTTCTTGAAGTCTAGTCCACTGCACAATGGAGCTGTCCTTAAGGCCTGCTCTTTGTTAATTAAGGGCATCGGCTGGGAGGTGTCTTTAATTCGCTCAGACTCAATCTCAGTCCTAAGTAATACTGTTTTTTGGTAAGGTCCTTGCAAGTTATTTTAGGAGGATAATTGCTATTACTCCCCCCTTTCATTTTTGATACTCTAAATTAATTTCCTGGTGATTTTCGGTCTGAGTAGGATATCTGGAGATCTTGGAAATTCCTGATTTCTCCCAACATCTCCCTACAATGTCCCCCCACCCCAACATCATCATCATCATCAATACCATCACCACCACCATCTTCACTATCATTATTTTTCTGCTCCTCTTCCTCTTCCTTCTCATTGTTAGAGTATCACCAATACTGTCATTCATATTATACTTTAAAGTCTTCAAAATAATTTACCTGTCCAATGTGAGAAACAATAAGTAATTGGAGAAACAATAAGTAATCTAAGTATAATTATTATGTTTTACAGCTGAAGACACAGGAAGAAATAAGGAAGATAATCTGAAGGTTCAAGAGAATGAGATAATGCAGTAGGTGACAACATATTTCATATCTATTATAGAACCACATTATCATAACGGTGTCTTCCTAGTTTTTAAAAAAAAGGTTTGTTTGTGTTGTTTTGTTTGATGTTAAGAACTTCCTATTTTCACAATTATTTAAAAGATCTTTCATATTCTTAAGGCTACTGTGACTGAAGGAAATTTATTAGCTCAACATGTTAAAATAATAGCAAATATGTTTATGGTACTGACAATGTTCCAGACACTTATTTCCAATTCACATATCCTGATAAGGGTATATAAATAAGATAAAATAAGATAAATAAGATAAAAATAACTATGTTAAAGGAACTGTTCAGATTTTAACAGCTAGAACTATCTACTGTGTCCTATAAGCTCTAGTTAAGGGACCACAATTATATCTAAAAGCAAACTTTCTTGGAGATTTTTTCTGTAGCATGATAGCTTTTAACATTTTTAAACAGTGTTGCTTTCAACATATTTTTGCTCTGGTTAGGCTAGTCTTCCTAAATACGAAATTAAATGTCCTTCACAATGGACATTTATTCTTCTTTGAATTCTCCCTTCTATGAAGTCATAGGATTGACTGTTGGTGGACAATCCATTTAGAAATGAATCTGACACTGAAAACCAGTCACTTCACTTCAGTTAAATTGCAGTTGTTTTAATTTTCTTTTGGTGATTCTATTTGGTATCTGCTAAATCTCACATCTATAAATTCTCTTCTCATTTAAAATTTTATTGACATATTGACAGTGTTTTGACAAAATCAACAAGCTTGACCTTTTCATTCTTTTCTCATAAACCATATTTTCCAATATACCTCTTAGTTTCATACTGAATGGGCTGAGTATAAAATACATGCTTATTTGTTTTAGATTGTTTCATCCAAGTTTCCAAACAAGGTGCTATCCTTATCCCCCCCCAATCCATCCCATAAATCTGTTACCAAAACCTATAACTTTTCCCTTCATAATCTCTCTTGGATATGCCCCCTTCTCAGCTCTGCCATTGCCACTGCCATGGGAATAGCCAACATTACTTAATGCCTCTATTCTTACAGTCACCTCCTAAATGGTCTTCATACATTAAGGCTTTTTCTAAACTCTCTACAAAACTGCATAGCCATCTTAATAAAGCATAGGAGTTGCCATGTCATCAATAAATTCCATTAGTTTACTATCACTTCTAAGAACAAATGAAAAAACAGTCTCCTTGACAAAGTATTTCATAAACTGTACCCCATACTTTTCTATCTTAAAGTTCCTTTTTATTTGTTTAGGTTTTTTTTTTTTGCAAGGCAATGGGTTAAGTGGCTTGCCCAAAGCCACACAGCTGGGTAATTATTAAGTGTATGAGGCTGGATTTGAACTCAGGTCCTCCTAACTCCAGGCTGGTGCTCTATTCACTGTACCACCTAGTTACCCCAGATTTTAAGTTTCTTACAGGTAGGGAATGTTGTGCTTCCTTTTGCCTCTTTAGGATGTAGATTGTTTCATGATATAAACATGGTATTTAATAAATTTTTTAATTGAGCTGAATTTTTATATATCACCTTCCTCTGTTGTACTTTGTGATTCAGTGATATTTATTCTATCACTATTCCTCAAAGCAGACATTTCATCTGCCAAATCTTGGAAGTTGAACTGACTTCCATATCTCTCTTCTCTACTTCTAGGTTTCCTTAACTGCCTTCAGGTTTCAGTCCCATCTTCTACAGAAAGCCTTCCCTATTCTTGATTTCTAATGCATTCCTTAGGTTGAGTATTTCCTGTATGTTCTCTCTAAGGAAATAGCAATTTACATGCTATATCCCCTAGTAAGTTCCTTGAGGGTCAGGACTACCTCTTGCTCTATTTTATATTTTTAATACTTAGCAATGTCCAATTTACATGGTAGGTGCATAATATATGTTTATTGATTAATGTATAATTGTCACAATCTTGGTTCACAGGTTTTTCAAAATTGTTTTACTTTACAGTGTTGTAAACATTGTGTACATGGTTCCCCTTATTAAACTCATTGCTCTCTATTTTAATTCATTTATGTGAATCCACCAGTCATTATTTTCTTAACAAAATATCACTGTTCTGTTCTTATGCTTTAATATATATGACAAGGTTGAGAAAGATAGAAAGATAGATTGATTGAATGAATGAAGATATATAGATATTCCAGTACCCTTAAGACACTTGGCTTAAAAAGAACAGGGTTACTGGAATTTCAACTGAAAAAATAGCACAAAACAATCAAGAACGCATAAATTATTATTTTCAATGTATAGGTGTTAAAATAGCATGCAATCAGGGTTACTTGCATCCCTCAACTATATATCCCCAAATCCTAACTTCTTAGTTCTTAAAACATCGTCTTACTGTAGAGTCTTCTTAGAATAGCCACCAGAGATCTTATCTTTCTCATCACATATGTACACACACACGCATAAACTCAGTGTCCTCTTTCAAAAATCCAACAAAGTACCATAGAGGGTATCTTTGAATAAATATCACTGGCATAAAAATAGGGAAATTTTTAGAAGCATCATTTTATTTGTCAACTTTTAGCAAAACTGAAAAGTCAGCCAGGTTTACTTTCAGTGTGTTAACTTCCTCTGTCCCTACTTTTTTTTTCTACATTTGATATCATTGATGCCACCCTTTCAGGCATTTGGACTTTTAAAATCTATTCTTATTTTAAGTCATTCATGAAAAAGCATATAGGATTATTAGTTGAAAACTTTGGATTATTTTGAGGAAGAATTTATCGGAAATTATGAGAAGGCAGAGAATGCATTCCACTAGAGAAATCAGGTTACAAGACAGATTTTCTAGAGCATATTGTTCTGAAAGATGGTGAAATGAAAATAATTTTAAAATGATTGATAAAGTGTCTTAGTTTCAGAGAAAGGTTTTGCATTACAGTTGAGAGGACAAGGAATTTTGAGTCAGAAAGGGCTGGGTTCAAAATACTTCTTAGTTATGTGATTCTGGGAAAATCATTACACTTCGCTACTTTACTGTTGTAAGTTTAAATGGTAAATCTCATTTGTAAAATTAAATAAAGTTTGTAAAATTAAAGCATTGAACTATTTTCTTTCTAAGATTGTTCTGGTTCTAAGTCTATGACTATATCTTGAGACAATTAATCAAATAATCCATCCAAGTTAATAAATTTAATTGAGCCAAGCACCTGTTGTTTGACTTAGCTGACCAAATTAGAAGGCTGGTTAGGCACTATCTGTTAAGTGTTCTGAGAAAATGACTCTACAGCCAAACCGTCTAATTCAAAGTAGGTCACTCTAGTACCAAGAACTGAAAAAAAAATATCACTGCATTCTAAATACTCCTGTGAAGATGAGATAGGCATTCTGCTCTTAGATTGAGTCAGACCAAAAATAATTAAAACGACTACTTAGTTATACCAATTGGGTTTCAGATATAGCAATGTCTTGTCCTTATTCAACCTATTAACTCCATTTTCTTGGTTGCCAGAACCTTAAATTAAGTAGAGCTAAAGAATTCAAAAACAGCGAGTGGATTTGATCGATTGATTTAAATAAATAATAGTGATTCCTTGAGTTTTTCTTTCACCAATTTCAAAATTTGTGATTTCCCACTGCTGATCAGATAAAACAAAGATTTCTTATTCTGTCATTTAAGTCGCCTAACATTGTGGCTCTAATTTCTCTAGATAGTCCCATTTTATACTGCACTTCTCAATAACATTTACATTATCAGTGGTTTATTTCATCAAGAATTACTTAAAGGCCTGAAATATGTAACAGATTATATTTTGCAAGATGAATACAGGGACCAAGCAAGAACTGTGCCTGTCCCAATACACCTAGAGAGATCAAGGGCTTCTACATTTCCCCTCCTGGGTCTGTGTCCACTTACTATGACACAAATGTATTATGAAGATTATCTTTTCTTCAGGTCAAAACTGTTCTCCTCCTTCAAGTTCCAACTCAGCTCGAATATGAACTATTCTTCTTCATCTTTTCTTATGGCTTTCTAAGAATACCATGCCTAGATAGTTCTGCTCTGATCACATTCAACTCATCAGACTGTGTGTTGTGTATCCCTTATTTATTTGTAAGCTCCTTGAAAGCTATTTACAACTTTTAAATTGTTTCTAAAACCATGAGGGTCTTAGTCCCTTATCTGGAAGAATTATTCTTTTCCTGTTTTCAACAGGGAATGACCATTATCCTTTACTTCTGGAACTATTCCAGGGTTAAAACAGAAAACAACTCAGTCTAATATTTTTCCCAAACAAGATTGGATCTTCCCTCAAATATAGAAAGCAACCTCTTGCTCACACCACACCATGGAAGTGAATTTTTTGAAAGGTACAAGAAAAAAACGAACATTCAATTTGATGGAAAGATAAATTTTAACATCTGGTCAAAGGACCATGCATTCTGTTATCTCCTCACCTAGAACGCATTAGAAGTAATTATCTCAATATTGTCCCATTTCCCCAATCATATTTCATCTCCTGGTCTATTTTTCCTTCAGCACACTTACCTCTGATTCTTATAGAAGCTATAGTCTAACGGGTGGAAACATAAAAAAAGAAAACACAAAATTTTACTTTCAAGGACTCTAAAAATTCCTCCCAATGCCTGCAATCCTGAGGTGCTAGAGCAGAGTTTGCTAGAGTGATACATAAATATTTGAGGAAAACCATTTTAGTTTTTAAAAAAGAAAGAAGAGTCAAACTACATTTAATATGGAATAATAACATGGACGGACTTGAATGAGTGGGTTTTTTGGTAGGAGAGACATTCATGACTGGATAACTACTTGTCCAGAATATTGCAAAGGCACCACCTCCTGTATTGGGTAGAAAAGCAGTTGATCTCAAAGGTTTCTTTCAATTCTCTCTCAATTTGAGGATTTTTAGGTTAAATAAAAAGCAACATTCAAACCAGAAGGAGGCTGACATAGTTACTGAACTAAAACCTCGGTCATTTTTTTTTACATTGGAAACAGTTGTACACACTAGCTTCATATAGACCCTGATCATGTAAACATTGTCTGTCTCCAATAAAAAATGAGAAAAATAATTCAGGGAACTGGAAATCAGAAGGAGGGAAAAATTAGATTTTGAATTAAAAGTTCTGGGTTCAAATTCTCCTATTATTTAGCACATTCATGATCATCAGCAACTCATTTGACTTTATAGAGACTTAATTTTCTTATATATAAAAAGAAATGGTAATGGGGGAGGGGGAATAAGTGACTTCTAAGATCCTCCCCAATTCTAAATTAAAGATTTTAGGATTCTGTAGGAAGCATCATAAGGGAGTGAGAATCACAAAGACCTAGGTTCAAGTAAGATAATAGGTAACTCACCAGATGTTAGACTTCCTATTCACTTAACCTCTCTGGATTTCAGTGTTTGCATCTATAAAATGGGGGTAATCATAATAATAATAATAACAATAATAATAACCAAAACCCCACATTTGCTGTGAATATCAGTTGAGGTAAAGAGGCACAGAATTAATAAGGATTTTTGTAAGGCTTGTAAGTACTTGGTATTGCAAGCATTTAAAACTGCAAAACACTATTGAAATATCTTTTATTGCTATTGCTGTTATTCTTACTCTGTAGTCTACTTCTTGTGAAAATGCAAGAATGGAACACAGACATTCCCAAAACAGTATCCTAAGTTCCAGGATGCCCTCATCCTTACATGTATGTCTGTGAGACTCCAATACAGCTAGCAGATCCCGTCTTCAAATACTCAATCATTTGACATTAACTAAATTAAGAAAACACTGAAACAATTTAAAGCTATTTTACCCACCTGCTTTTTTAGTAACTTGTCTGTTCACTATAGTCAAGATGATCTGATGGAAAAACAGCCTAAGAATGGAGAAAGTGACTGATGGTGCTATTTGGTGCTTTCCATTAAATCTATAAAGCCCAAGGATAAATGGACTCCTTGCTGCTTTCCCCTCAATCTCTAAAGTCCAAGGATACACGGGACTAATAATGTTGCTGTTGAAGTATATGCATATTTGTTTATCTGAATCAACATTCAATTCCCCTTTGGGATTTATAATGGACCTTTAGAGAATTCATATACACTGTTATTGCCTTCTTAGGTTTTACAGACTAAATTGATGTTTTTGCAGACCTGTGGATGACTCACCAAAGAAATGTGTAGAGAGTAACTAGGAGAGGGCAAATAAGATGGCCCAAGACATTCTGTTCAAGCCAAGTGAGAACTGCATAAGGGACATGGGGATTTGAGGACATCATGAACAGTTTTAATATTTACAAATATGATCTCATTTTGCTTTCCCTTACACTTTGGGCAGTTGGTCGGTTGTTTCAGGCAGGTTTGACTCTTGGGGATGCCAATTAGCATTTTCATGGCAAGGATACTGGAATAATTTGACATTTTTGTTTGTTCATTTAACAGTTGAAAAAATTGAGGCAAAGAAGTTTAATTTATTTACCCAGGGTCACATATTCAATAAATGCTGTGAGGCCAGTTTTGAACTCAGGAAGAGGGGTTCTCCTGATTTCCAAGACTAGGATTCTATCCATTGTGCAATTTAGATAGCAAACTCTTACAAAGATCAGTCTTCCACTGCCTTGTGCTTGCCATATAGATTTCCAACTCCATTCTAGCCATGGCAGTAAATGGTGAAATAGTCATATATTTCATGAGACAAGCAACCAAGGTCAGTGTCAATTATCTGATTGGTGGCTGATGTGTCCAAAAAGGATTACTTAAATGAAGTTTCTTTTTCTTTTTAAATAAATTCATTCACAACAAGGCTAGAGCTATATTTAGACAGTAAGTGAATGTCAGGACCATGTCATAAATGCAATGCTTATCATCCTTAAGGGTAATGTTGTCTTTTTTTTAACCTTTCAACAGACATTTTACCGAAAAATATAATCATCATAGAAATATAAGGATATCCCTCCAAACATTTGGAGGATTAATTGAAATTATGGATTTCAGTTCAGTGACATACATTTAGCAATTGTTTGCTATTTGCTAATTAATGAGCTAAATTCTGAATATGCAAACATAATATATTATAATGGATTTATTTTTTCTTTTGTTTTTAGATTTTTTGTCATAATGGAAAGCTTTGGGAAACAAGTGACTTATGGTGGGGGCATCTAGTCAAAGTGAAAAGAAAGGTTATCAATACAATCTGTTTTTTTGTGAAAGAAAACCAGAGTAATGGAAAGGAACCGGCATAGTGGGTCTACTTTCTAGTTTTATCTTTGACTACAAAAACGACAAGGAGTAAGTTCCAACTTCTCAGTTCTGCAAAATGTATCATAATGAAGAAATTGCTGATCTGCATTGGTGGAGGAACTTTCCATATCGATGTAAATACAAGTCAAATAACCAAGATAAATGAACATTATTAGTCAGAGTAAGAATTACCATAGAACCAGTAATAAAAGATATTTCAATAGTGTTTTGCCATTTGGAATGCTTGCAGTACCAGGTACATCGCAATGCCTTACAAAAACGTGTGTTTTTTCATTCTTTGCCTCTTTACCTCAATTGAATTTCAGAGCAAATGTGGGGTAGATATTATTGTTATTATCAACATTTATAACTGAAAACACTGAAACTCAAAGAGGTTAAGTGAATAGTGGTGGGGGGGGTCTCACACTTGGTGAGGCACCTGCTGTCTGACTTCCACACACGTCTTTGTGATGCTCATTCCCTTATGCCATGTTGCTTACCACAGAATGCTGTTACGGTTGATTTAGACTTGGGGAAGAACTTAGAAGTTATTTATTCCCCCTCCCCCATTACCCACTATATATATATATATATCAGAAAATTAAATCTCTATAATGTGATTTGAGGTCCTGAGTACTGTAATTAGCAGGAGAATTGGATGTCAGAATGTTTAATTTAAAAATACACTATTCCCTCTTTCTTCTGATTTCCAATTGTTTGAAATTTTACTTATGTTTTTATAGGAAAGACAATATTTACATGAGCAGTGTCTAAATGAAGTTTGTGTATGCAACTGTTTCTAAAGAAAAAAAAATGATTGGAGTTTTAATGCAGTAACTAAACCAGCCTACTTGATAGTTGAATGTTTCTTTTTAGTAAATCTGAAATCCTCACATGAAGAATTGAGAGAGATTTTTGAGATCAACTGCTTCTCTACCCAATATAAGAGGTGGTCTCTTTGCAACACTCTGCACAAGTAAATATTGAATCACGAATGTTTCTCTCCCAGAAAACTGACTCATTTGGGTCAGGCCATGCTATTATCCCAAAGTAAACATTGGTAGACTTTTTTTCCTTCTTTTACAGTTCTTTCCGAAAACTTTATAGTTTCTGATCTCTACTTTGGAATTGAAAATTTTTTCTTGCTACACAAATAGAAGGAAAATTCAGTTATTAAAAGAATGATTCAGTTTCTTCATTGCCTATCATGGTAAGAAATCAATAAGGAAAAAAATATGAATACAAAACTAATCAAATGAACCAGTCTGATTTATTTTTCAGAACTTCATCCCAAGGACTCGGTTAATTTAAGTAATACATTTAATTGATTTAATTTGATTGCAATTGTTTTTGTGACATCATTCTTTTTTAACCACAGATTCAGTCATGGTCTTTCCACTAATCCAATTTCCTTCCTTGTCTTTTGGACTTTAGGTAAAAAAAGCAAAATAATTATAATGTGGAATGAAAAGAATCAGACTTTTGATAGAGATTTCATCTTACTAGGATTGTTGGATCCAAACCAGCATGGATTGCTCTTCTTAATACTTATTCTCATTATTTTTATGTTGGCAATTATGGGAAACACAGTCTTAATTCTTGTTATCTGCCTTGATGTCCGACTCCACACTCCAATTTATTTCCTTCTCAGTCAACTCTCTTTTACAGATATCTTTCACATCTCCAACATTGTTCCCTTGATGGCCAGTAACTACATAACTGGCAGGAATTCTATCACATTTGCAGGTTGTGGGTTTCAAATCTTTCTTTCTCTCATCTTTTTGGGTGCTGAATGTCTTCTTCTTGCATCCATGTCCTATGATCGCTATGTAGCCTTCTGTCACCCACTGCATTACCCTATGTTTATGAACCATTCAATTAGTGTCCTAATGGCTTCTGCATGTTGGCTTTGGGGAATCCTCCACTGCACAATTCATACAGCTTATGTACTGCTTCCCACATTTTGTGGAGAAAGAACCATTGACCACTTTTTCTATGAACTTCCAGCCATGGTTGAACTCTCCTGTGTTGACACATCATGGCATGAAAGAGGAATTAATGTGAGGGGTGTAATCTTCCTTCTAATTCCATTTTCTTTCATCCTTGCATCCTATGGAAAGATCTTCTATACTGTGCTTCATATCAAATCTATGGAAGCCCAGAAAAAAGCTTTCTCCACTTGTTCTTCCCATCTCGTGGTAGTATTCATGTACTATGGTCCATTTACTTTTACATACATGAGACCAAGATCATATCATACACCAGGTCAGGACAAAGTCTTAGCGATTTCATATACTATTCTAACTCCCCTGCTCAACGCTATCATCTATAGCCTCAGAAATAAAGATGTCTTATGTGCTCTGAAGAAGGTTTTAGGACAGATACTTATGCATAGAAATTAATAAGTATTTATTATTAGATTTAATGTCTCTTGGTGGTCTAATATATATGTTTAGAAATTATCCTAAGTAGAATTCAAGTATTATGATGGTTCTTACTGCCCTTAAATATACAATGAAATAAACTGTGCAATTCTAATATGTGTCTCGCCATGGAATTTCTATTGTGATCTTTTTTATTTTTTTTTAATTTTTTTCCTGAGTTCTGTTCAATCTTGTATACACATAGTATCAGCGTAATATTAACATAATAATAATAGACCTCTCAAAAGTTGTGATTCACAGCTATATCACATCATCATTTCTGTATCAAAGGTACTGAAATCTCTATTTTTTATCATATATTAATATCATTGAATTCCTCACTATCCAACTATAAGGAATCCAATTTCTCCATACTATTCACAGCAGTTTAAAAAAATCCACACACATGCACACAAACACACAGACACACACAAATGTCTGCAACCATTTCTCTTCTCTACTGACAAAAGATCAATGTCACTAGGGATGGTGTTTTTGAAGATGATCTTGATTTTTCCCTTTTGAAGTACTGAATACAACTAACTAATTATGTGGGGTATTAAAGTTGTCATGCTTACCATAAAATAGCATGAGGCAGAACTCTGAGCCAATGTCACTTTATAAAAGGGTCCATCATCCGTCATAATTACGTGGACTCCTGTAGTTTTCACAATCTGAAAATCTGCTTGGGCTGTATTTGAAAGAATTTGCCCGAATATACAGAAAGGAATGGTGAAATACAGGATATCATTGGCTTTTAGACCTTGATTTTGAGGGAAGAAATTGATATATTAGTAGGAGAATCATATATTGGGTCAAGCATAGGCTATTTACACTGCCTAAGGGGTCATTGAATGTTCATATGATATACAGGTTACTTTTTAGCTTAGGCAGGAGGAGTTGGCACAAGGTATAGATCCTGACTAGGTCCATTAAATGGAAACTTGCTTAGTCTAAGGGTATCAAAATACATTGAAACTTTTCATGTATTTGTGTCATCTCCACTACAAGGAACGTGATCAACAAGACAAGGAAAAATGACAAGGAACTAGCTTCCCATGATTGCACTCATGTTATTATCATCTGTAGTGCAGATCTCTTTAATCATAACAGATAGATTGATACCAAATAGACTGATACCAAAGTCCAATAGACTTTGAATAGGGGGCTCTTTACACATCAAATCAACTTTCGTTGATTCTGCATCATTGGTTCATATGTGATTTCGTCTCTCTCCTCATATAGATATTACTATAAAAATCTGTGTTTATCACTTGTTAAGCTGAGAATTTTTGGAACACTTAATAAAGGATTCATAATGTAATAAAGCAAAACCCTTTGAATTTAATAAAGTTACAAACACATGTAGATACACGTAAAAATGTATGAAGCTTGATATAATTAATTTATTCTTCAACTTAATCCAATTTCAGCTTCTTGTTTTTTTTTTTCTATATTGCTGACCTATCTAACTTTTCTGTTTTCTGCCTATAGAAGATGACATTCTTGGCAACCTGAACACTCGACTTTTTTATAGTTACTCTTAGAGAATATCAACGTGCTTTTTCCACACTCTCTTTTCTTGAGTCCTTCTGTCACTTATCATTTGACTTTTTGTACTCAGTCCTGACTGAATCCCAACCTCTGCACATATCCCTACTATATTCTATTGAGCAAAAATAAAGGAAATCATATAATCATGTTAACGGGGCAACTGCACATTTTTGATTAAGAATTGCAACTTCATCCTCACTGCTACTTTTCAACATTTTTTTTAAGCCTCACATGAATCTCTCCCCCCATACCATGGCAACTGAAATTTTGTTCTCATATTTTTTTCAGAAAAAAATGAGGCAATAATCTCCCTTTCATTTCTCTTCTTCATCTCACTTCAGTAATAAGCCTTTTACAAATACTCCCCCCTTGACTCGATCTCAAAACATGAAGTACCTTAATCTTTATAAGACTATGCCCTTTACCTGCTCAAGGAATCCATTCTTTCCTGTCTCCTCCAGAAAATTCTTATCTATTTAATATTTCTGATCTTTCACTTATTTTCTTTCTCTTCAAGTCCACCTCCTCATGGCCTATTATCTACATCTGGAAAACACAAACAACATAAAGCTATCTGAAACCCTTACTTCAACCGTTCATTCTCATTGATAATTATAAATCTCATGTGTGCCTTTTCTGACTAAATTCCTTGA
The DNA here is from genome assembly GCF_037893015.1 of Macrotis lagotis. Taxonomy (NCBI): domain Eukaryota; kingdom Metazoa; phylum Chordata; class Mammalia; order Peramelemorphia; family Peramelidae; genus Macrotis; species Macrotis lagotis. The sequence continues at coordinate 921,151,010 of NC_133658.1, read as the reverse complement.
AAAGTTACAATAGCTACAATACTTGGGTATATTTCCCTCCTCCTACTCCCTTCTTAAGTTTTTACAATGCAAAATTCAATATTATAATTTCACCATAACTATTCTCCCCAAAGTATTAATGATATCTTTGTTGTCAAAATCAAAGAATATTTTTCAATCCTCATTCTCTTTGACTTTCTCAAGCCTTTAACAATATTGTTTCCTTTTGCCTCCTTGCAGGTCTGTTCTTTTTAATTTTTCTATATACCCTTTTCCCCTGGTTCTCTTCTAACTCATCAGACCATTCTTTTCCCATCTCTTTTTGCTGGATGCTACCGGAGAGCTTGTCCTATAATCAATGGCTTCACTGGCATATTGTCTTCCTATTTTCACATACCTGATGTCAGACAGATTAATTATCACTACATTATAATACATCAATTACCTATAACCAGAGCTTCAGATGATTTGAATGTTAAGGAGAACCAAGACTGTTTCAGGCTGTAATTTGGTATAAGAGATTCAGGAAAAAATTTATAATTGATTTGTTGCTCGTGTACTAGGATAATACTGTAAATGAAATGCAATAAAACATATTTTGAGATGCAAAATGCAATAAACCTAATTCATATATTATATAAAATCAACTTTTTGCAACGAACCCATTTAGTTATTACGTATGTTTAAAGTAACTAAACATCTCCTTCTAGGAGTTTGTCTATCATCTCCAAACTTTTCACACGACAAGTGGCTAGGCATTCACTACAGAGAAATGTCAAATCATCACCATTATTTTATCTTCTTCATGTTACATAAGTTATTTTCATTTTCAGCAAATAACCAAAATTCAGTCCCAGTTTACATATATATCTTGAAAATTCTTTATATAACTTTTAACTACTAGCCATCTTCAGAATACAAAATATTACTTTCAGAATTCTTTAAAACCATTAGAATATCTTAAATTTCTAATATGTGGTATTGATTTCAATGCAATTAAACAATCAAACATTCAAATTAATTAACAAGATGAGTTATTATGCTTGAATTCACAGATTTATCCCAGAAGGGGTTCATGATTTCTCATATTTCCCTTACGACAATTCAAAGTAATCACATGTTAAATCCAAGCCTTAACATTACAGTATTCAAATAAGTTATATGTTGACAAAAGGGAAACAAACACTGCAAATATAATTTATTTGAAGGTACAAAAGAACAGCACATAAGTTATAAATTATTATTTGTAAATTCTAATATATATATATAAAATGAAAATATTAATTTTACATTGAACATAAGATTCATATTTAAACATCTCATTCTCCTTAGAACAAAAGCAAAATGCTCTAAATGCCAGGCAATGTTAATATATTTTCTTATTGTCAAATAACAGATGTTACGTAGATTTTACTTATGGTCATATCTATCTATCTATTTATCTACACACGCACACACACACACACACACACACACACACACACACACATATATATATATATATTCCCTTCCATAAACATGTGATAAAAGATAAAAATTATTACACTCTTTCTTCCTTTACCTACAAAAGATCTTGTGAGACTGTTGACAATGTATTATCAATATCGATTTAACATCAAAACAAATCAGATTATAAAATTTAGTATAATATTTATCTTTACCAAAAGAAATCAGTGAATATGTTATATATGATTCAATAGTTCCAAATTTCTATCAGTTTTTAGCACAGGCTTAAATAAAGGATGAAATCTGAATGCCCTAGTCCCAAAAAAGTTACCTTCTTATTTTTTTCTCTTAATGTATTGACCATGAGGCTTCCCAATCAATCTGCCCCTCCCCCCCAAGGGTGAGGCTTTCTCATCCCACCTCATAATATCTTTAGGGAATAGGGCTTGGAATTGAAAGCATGATTGTTGTCCACCCCTCCACCCCCCCCCGAAGCAGAAAAAAAATTCTGCAGGTCCCCTATTCTACAACAAGTTTTGGGGGGACTTAGCATACCTCCAGCAAAGCATACATTCCATCTGAGACATATGTTTGGCTTTCACAGTTCTAAAAAGAAAGATTTCCCTTTCCCCACCCTCCTGCCTCTTCAGAGGATGGGGGTGACAGAGAACGAGAGGGAGCATTTCAGAGAGAGAGATAGAGAGAGATTTATAGCCAAAGAAAATTTCCAGGAGGTCAAGTGTTTTGTTTTAGTTAAATCTTATTCCTTACAAAGAACAAGCACCCAGGTTGGAAGGGGGTGGGGAACAGATTCTTTGGTACCAAGTTTTCCCATATTTTAATTTTCCTAGAATTCTAGAGAGGTAAACATGACAATAGGAAATATAACAAAAGTTCTTCCAAAACAACCCTCACTCCACAGTGGGGCATAAACCAAACTCAGCACTGCCATCACTGCTCAGTCTGAACAGAACACAGGGCAGGGCCACACAATAGCTATGTGGAACACCACATGGGATTGCCTGTGAGTCACATCTGATGCCATGTCTTAACTGACTCCCCACACAACTCAAACATTTTTCACTTTCCTGGGCCAAAAAAAAGGAAAGACAAGAGGAAGGCTAGAGGTCCAATAATTATCCTACCTTTCTAAAAATCTAGCATTCAATAAAAAGAGGTATCCTTCTCACCAGTGGAGCTACATCCAATTTCCCAGGTTTGGGCAAAAATTTCTTCATACCTGACTGGCCATTATATATAGCTGCTGGCTTATTTGAGTTAGATTGCAATTTGGACGCAATGAAGAAGAATGTCAGTGAAAAGCAATGTTGGCATTGGAAAAAAGGGACCTAAATCTGGTCCATTGCTTATTTTCCCACAGTTAAAATGTACGTGACTGAAATCCCCAAAGACCACCATTCTTAGGGGCAGAAGATCTGGACTGACATACTGACTCTTCACCATCTTGCCTTGGTCATGTCAGATAGGGCCTTTCATCTTTGTCATTATTAAAGGGTTTTCATCTTAATTTACAAATTTGATACAATCAAATAAATATTTGAAAACAAATAATAGTATTATTAACAGCAACTATTTGTATGATAATGGCAGGTAGTGCAGTGGATAGTATACCTCTTCTTAACTCAGAAAAATTCCTCCTGTTCAAATCAGAACTCAGACACTTTCCAGTGGTATGACCATGGACAGGTCATTTGACCCTGGTTGCCTCAAATCCAAATCCCCAAAATGTTTTGGACAAGAAAGTGGCAAATCTCTGGAATATATTTGTCTAGAAAACCCTAAATAGGGTCAGAACAAATTTAAAATGACTGAGCAATAATAATTATATTTGATAGTTAATTAATAATGATCGATATTATCGAAGACCTCCAATAGGGCCATGAAAAGTTGGATAAAGCTAAAAACAAGTGAGTAATAGTAGAATAGTGCTTTCTCTGTGATAGACATGTTGTTAAGTGCTTAAATATGACATTATTACATTTTATTTTTTGACATCTAATTTTAAAAAAAATTTTAATGAATTATATGATTTTAACTTATTTCATTCAAGAATTTATTTCTATTATCTGACATTGATTTATTCATTTCACAATTGCTAAATAATATAAAGATCCTTTTGATATTTCCATTCTCCTCTTTTGAAAAGTCCAAATCACTAGGATTGTGACATATTCAAAACCTACTTTCTATAAACTTTCTATACGTGATCAATCTCTTTCATCTATCTGGAAATCCTCAAAAACTATCAATTTCAGATTATATGAGATTGAATCTATGGATCCATGCACTGCTTCAAAGATTGCATAGATTCAGTAATTCAGTGCAGTAAACCAGCCTCTTATGAAAAGATTAGCAATCATAATAACCAGAAATGGCAACAACAACTAGATTAAACATATAGATTTTTACACTCTTGATTTTAGTCAACTTTTATCTGTGATGGTCACGGTGAAGAATTTGGGAAGGGCCAAAAGATACAAGAACCAGTGGGAATGTCTGGGAACATTTGAAAGTGCATCATCCAAGGGTTATTGCTAATTCTTGTGGGACTTTTCTTGATTCACAAAAATAATGGAGTAAAATGACATTTTCTTCTCCATCTCATTTTACAGATGAAATACCATTTGGAAACTGGATTACATGACTCTTCCATGGTCACACATTCATTGTTAGAGCCCACCCAATTGAAGGACATTTACTTGATTTCCAATTCTTTGCCTCCACAGACAGGGCTGCTATGAATATTTTTGTACAAGTGATGGTTTTACTCTTTTTCATCATCTTTTCAGGGTATAGACCCAGTAGTGGTGTTGCTGGATCAAAGGGTATGCACATTTTTGTTTCCCTTTGGGCATAGTCAAATTTTCTATACCTATGTAAACACATGTCAAAAGAAAGCAAGAAAAATGAACATTATTAGTATCATTTTTTAACTTCTAATATCAAAAGATCTTAGGTCAGTTTCTATTTGCTATTTCCTTTCTAGGTGTACACAAGCTCAAAGAGACTCTGTGATCCTATCTAAAAAATGAGGAGAATGGAACTATAAAATGATATGGTCTCTGTGGCTTTTTTTTTCCTTAAATATTCATATCCTTTTCCCCTTAAATACTCATATCCTTTTTTCCTTAAATACACATATCCTTCTGATATGAGACTCAACTTTCACATATGAATGAGATCTTGATATACGTAATTCCAAAACACCTAATTAATTGACCACTCTGACTATGGTTTCTGGATGGTACTGTCCTGGAGTCAGGAAGACTCACGAACTGAGTTTAAATCTGGTCTCAGAAACTAGTTCTGTGATCCTAGGCAAGTCTCAGTTTCTTTACCTGGAAAATGATCTGGAAAAGGAAATGTCAATCCACTTCAGCATCCTTGTCAATAAAACATCCAGTGGGGTCTCAATGAGTCATAAAAAGCTGAAATACTTAAACATGAACATCTCAGAGGTTGCTTTTCAAAGAACATCCATTGATAACCCCACCGAAGTACAAGAGATGAGTCCAATCCAGTCATGCTGCTTCATGGAATAACCATTTGGATTGACCCAAGCAATCCAGATAATTCTAATGATGATCAGGAAAAGTGACCACTTAAAGGTCAAAAGATGGAAGATAGTATTATAAGCAGAAGTGAATACAAAACTGTTGAATGAAGGAAGGAACAGCTGCTAGGTCTGGGCAGACTCCAGTCCTAGGTAGTGGGAGAGCAAGTCTTTTTATAAATTATGGGATAACTGTAAAAAAGATCAAAAGAAATGTAATAAACTGGGAAACAATCTTTAGAACTGTTTCTGACAAAGGACTCATTTGTAAAATATACAGAGATCTGAGTCAATTTTTTTTAAAAAAGTCATTCTCCAATTGACAAACAGTCAAAGAATATGCAAATACAATTTACAGATGAGGAGATCAAATTACTAAGTCATATGAAAAATTGCTCTAAATCATTACTTATTAGAAAAATGAAAATTAAAGCATTTATGAGGTACCACCTCACACCTCTCATACTGGCCAACATGTCCAAAAAGGATAATTATCATTTTTGGAAGAGTTGTGGGAAATTTGGTATACTAGTGCATTGTTGGTGGATCTGTGAACTTGGATGAGTTTCTGGAGAGCAATTTGGAATTATGACCAAAGGACAACAAAAATGTGCATATCCTTTGATCCAGCAATAACAGTACTGGGTCTAAATCCTGAAGAGATGATGAAAAAGGGTAAAAACAACAGTTGTACAAAAATATTCATAGCAGCCCTGTTTGAGGTTGCAAAGAATTGGAAATCAAGTTAATGTCCTTCAATTGGGGAATGGATTAGCAAACTGTGGTATATGTATGTCATGGAACATTTTTGTTCTATTAGAAACCAGGAGGGATGGGAATTCAGGATGGATTTGCCTGAACTGATGCTGAGAGAGATGAGCAGAACCAGAAAAACATTGTACACCCTAACATGGGGTCAATGATCAACCTTGATGGATTCACTCATTCCATCAGTGCAAAAATCAGGGACAATTTGGGGCTGTCTGCAATGAAAATACCATTTATATCCAGAGAAAGAACTGTGGAGTTTGAACAAAGACCAAGGACTATTACCTTTATTTCAGAAAAAAGAACTGATATTTTATTGTCTGATCATGCTATCCCTTATACTTTAGGTTTCTTCATTCTCTCATCATTCTATATGAATCAATGTAAACCAGGGAAAAAATGTAAAGGCTGGCAAATTGCCTTCTTTTGGGGGTGGAGCAGGGAAGTAAGATTAGGGGAAATATTGTAAAAATGAAAGTAAAAAAAATCTTTAAAAACTTAAAAAAAATTTAAAATAAAAACAAAATAAATTAAAGTATATAGGAGGCAGGGTGGTATAGTTTCAATGGGACTGGGAGCTGTTTGAAGTCTCCATGGAGTTTCTGTTTTGTTGGAGGAATATCAAGATGGCTAAGAGTTTCTATGGAGGTTCACCTTTGGGTCCTAAGGAAAGGAAAATCAATGGGACTTCACTGGACAAGAATGAAATTCAGAACAGGATCCATCATTAAGAGGTAGTGGATTGGATATGTTTCCAAGCAACTTAACCCAATGACCCCGTTCTGGTCAACCTGTTTCTGTGACCTGGTAACTAATGTTCAATTGGCCAAAGGAGCCCAGAAATCAACACACTCTCAGGCTAGGACTGTCTAGTAGTCCCATTCCTTAGCTGAACTTATTAATACCTATGTCTAATGCTTTCTTCACCCCTCCCACCTACACCTTATCCACCTGGACCTCCTAAACAGTTCTCCTAACTCTATGGCTAAAAATAGAGCTCTTAATCTTGCCACTCTTCTCCCACTACCCTCCAATTACTCCTCTACATATTTCTGTTCTGAAATCATCTTTGATTTTATTATGCCCTTCCCTCAAATTCCCAATATCCCTTTCCCAGATGCTGAATGTGATTGAATTATGGTTGGGAGTTACTCAGTGGTCAATGTCAAGGAAATAAAATGAAATTCCATTGTATCCTCCACCTTTCTTATGAGTCAAGCCATTTCCTTCCATAGACTTCCTCCTAGTGAAGAGAATTCATTGCCTTAATTTGAAAACCTCACTATAGCAGAAAGTGAAATGAATTACCATCTTCACAGATTCTTGGGATGTTTTTTCATATTTTTATATTTTCATAGCTCTGTTTGGCAGAAAAGGGTTTCATTACTTCTAAATCTTGGATAATAAACACTGACCTAATTTTTAACTTCTCTCTATTATAACCTCTTCCTTTACTTTGGCAGTGATTCACTGTAAGGGCTATTAGGGCATGTCCACCTTTGTGGCAACTGACAATAAGAATTCCTATTAGGCAGGTGCATGCTAGTCCTATACATATCTTGCCCTCCTTAAATCCAGAATATTCGCTGGATGAAAAACAGGCATACCTCTCTATAAGTCTTTTTTTGACAGGGGCCCTGGCTACCTCAAAATGACCCCCTCCCCCTTCCCCAAAGCTCAGTGGATACATTTCCTTTTGGTTCCATTATTTCCTCTATTGGGAATTATATTCAACAAAAGGTATCTCCTGAGGGAGATGCTAGAGAACACTGGAATTCAACTTATTTTGGCTGAACCTGTAATAGAATAATCCCATTTATAACCCATGAAGCCCTGGCCCTCACTGGTTTTCTCAAAGTTTTGGCACAGGGAGAAGAGGTATAAGCTTGAGAAGAGATGAGATCTTCATATTCTGTGGGAATGCTGTGTACGTATATCTTCCCAACTTGTCTATCTCTCACCATAGACTGAGAAAGTACCAAACAAACTCATCCCTTCACATCACCATCAAAACACATGTAAGGTAGCAAAGAGCCCCGGTTCTCATTTTTTCTTAGTGGTTATAGGGAATCTTTCTGGAGTAGGAGGGGAAGCCATCACAAGTTCTCTGTATAACTTTCACCTATCAAGAGACCAGCAGAAAAATCTTGATTTCATGGTGAAAAACCTCCTATAAATTCAAGATTAATTGAATTCTGTAGCTGTTGCAATCTTACAAAACATACAGAGCATGTACTTACTGACCACTAGTATGGGAGGCCTTTATCTGTTCCTAGATGAAAAATGCACCTTATATGTTAATCCATCTGAATTGATTCAGGATGTTGCTAAAATTAGCTAAAAGAGTATCTCCTATTAGAGCAAAATCAGCTGACACCTGGTCCAGTTATAGTCTTCCCACATACTCCCTTAGCTACTTCCCATATTCACCCCTATAATGTTCTTTTGGGCATCTTCTTGGGTCCTCCTTTGTTCCAAATGCATTCATCCTTTATTAAAAATAAAATGAATTTTGCAACATCTCAGATGGTCAAATCCTTGATGCTAATTCATCCCAAGAATAGCTGCAGTTTCAACCTTTACCCTTTTCTATATCTCATGATACCATTGCCCCCATTGAGCTAGAAGCATCTCTAGAAGTACCTACCTCATGGCCCTTTCCCACTTAGGAAAATTTATGCAAAACGACTGGAATTTTTGATTCAGGTCTGAGTTACATTCTTGCACAGTAGAGCCACATTGATTATGGTTTACTATGGAGAAAAATCCAAATGTCCATAAAAACTCCAAACAGCTCACATTCCCGTCTTGGTAACCCCCAGAGAAGACTGTGGAAACCCAAAGTGGCTCCCAATTCCAATAGAAACCATACTATTCTGTCTCTTTAAACTCATAATTTCTTTTATTTTGCCAGGCAGTGGGGTAAGTGGCTTGCCCAAAGCCACACAGATAGGGAATTTTTAAGTGACTGAGGCTGGATTTGAACTCAGGTACTCCTGACTACAGGGCCAGTGCTCTATCCACTGGGCACCTAGCCACCCACTTAAAACCATAATTTCTAAAAGAGACTTGCTCTGGCCACTATAGTGGTTCAGAGTCTGCTCAGACCCAGCCTGCAGTTCCTTCCTTCAATAAACAGCTTTGTATTCACTTGAATTTATGGTGGGGATTTTTTGTATTCACTTCCACTTATAGTGGGGTTTTTTGTATTCACTTCCTTTTAACAGTCAGATCTTTTGACCTTTCAAACAATGGATAAAATAATCACTGTGGGTCTTTGGCTGAATTCCACAAGGCACTAAAGAAAGCCTCCTGTATGACCAATTTACCCACTATCTGTCACCACCACTTTCCCTCCAAAAACATGAGCAAGGGGCACACTCAGATCCTACAACTTTCTCAACAGCTTCCAGGGCAAAGATCCCTTTGTGACACTTCCCTGGTTCCTCTTCCCTTTTCCCCATTGTCTCATGAAGATCAGAGTCACTGTTAAGGAATTAGATAAATTATCCTTCAGGCGTTCTTTACCTAGGAGTTACCATAAATTTTCCCAGCACAGTAGAGGTCACTAGCTGTTCTGCTGAGCTCAAGTATCATATATCTCTCTCTGTCTAAAATTGGAAAGAACAAAAAATGATGCAGCTTTTATAAGCATTAAATAAGGGTTTGAAAGTCTGATGAGATGAATCTGATGCCTTCATATCAAACTGAATATGAAGATGAGAAATCACGAGTTTTTCAGAATGAATCACAGGTTATTAGACTGAGGGAATGGGAAATGATTTTGCTCTTGACAGTTATAGTGAAGTTGGGAGGTAGGCAAACTGTAGGGGAAAGGCAGTGTGCTTGCTTTTGGACATTTTGAATTTAAGATGTCTCCTATGTATCTAGTTTGAGTTTTCTGATTGTTAAAATTCATGATTAAATTTTAGCAGGGAGGTTGAACAGAAGAACTACATTTGAGACTCATTACCTTAGATAATTAATTAAATCCACTGGAGTCAATGGGATCATTTTGGAAGTAGTATAAAGGGTTAAGAGAAGAAGACCCAGGATAGAACACCATGATACACCTTTGATTACTGGACATGCTCTCCAGTAGCATCCAGTAAAAGAGATGGGAAATGAATGGTCAGATGAGTTAGAAGAGAAGCAGGAGAAAAGAGTATCTTGAAAAATGAAAAATAACAGACCTTCAAGGAGGAAAAAAGGAAACAATATTGTCAAAGGCTTGAGAAAGTCAAAGAGAATGATGGAACAAATTATTTGGCTTTGTCAACAAGGATATCATTAATATTTTTGGAGAGAAGGGTTATGGTGAAATAATAATACTGAATTCTGTATTGTAAAAACTTAAGAAGGGAGGAGGAGGAGGGAAATATACCCAAGTATTGTAGCTATTGTAACTTTTCAAGAAATTAAGTCAGAAAAGGCACACATGAGATTTATAATTATCAATGAGAATGAACGGTTGAAGTAAGGGTTTCAGATAGCTTTATGTTGTTTGTGTTTTCCAGATGTAGATAATAGGCGATGAGGAGGTGGACTTGAAAATAAAGAAAATAAGTGAAATATTAGAAATATTAAATAGATAAGAATTTTCTGGAGGAAACAGGAAAGAATGGATTCTTTGAGCAGGTAAAGGGCATAGTCTTATAAAGATTAAGCTACTTCATGTTTTGAGATCGAGTCAAGGGGGGAGTATTTGTAAAAGGCTTATTACTGAAGTGAGATGAAGAAGAGAAGTGAAAAGGAGATTATTGCCTCATTTTTTTCTGAAAAAAATATGAGAACAAAATTTCAGTTGCCATGGGGTGGGGGGCGAGATTCATTTGAGGCTTAAAAAAGTGATGAAAAATAGCAGTGAGGATGAAGTTGCAATTCTTAATTAACAATGTGCAGTAGCCCTGTTAACATGATTATAGGATTTCCTTTATTTTTGCTCAATAGAATATAGTAGGGAAGTTTGCAGAGGATGGGAATCATTCAGTACTGAGTACAAACCATCAAATGATAAGTGACAGAAGGATTCAAGGAAAGAGAGTGTGGAAAAAAGCACATTAATATTCTCTAAGAGTAACTATAAAAAAGTCGAATGTTCAGGTTCCCAAGGACCGGATCTTTTATAGACAGAAAACAGAAGAGTTAGGTCAGAAATATAGAAAAAAAACAAGAAGCTGAAATTGGATAAGTTGAAGAAAAAATTGATTATATAGATCTTTATACATTTTACGTGTATCTACATGTATTTGTAAACGTATGAAATTCAAAGGGTTTTGCTTCATTCGATTATGAATCTTTTATTATGTGCTCAAAAAATTCTTAGCTTAACAAGTGATAAACATAGATTTTATACTGATATTTATGTGAGGAGAGAGATGAACTCACACATGAACCAATGATGCATAATCAACTAAAGTTGATTTAACGTGTAAAGAGCCCCCATCCAAAGTCTATTGGACTTTGGTATCAGTCTATTTGGTATCAATCTGTCTGTTATGATTAGAAAGTTCTGCACTACAGATGATAATAAGACAAGTGTGATCATGGAAAGCTAGCTCCATGTCATTTTTCCTTTAATTGATGATCACGTTCCTTGTAGTGGAGATGACACATATATATGAAAAGTTTCAATTTATTTTGATACCTCCAGGCTAAGCAAGTGTCCATGTAAGGGATCTAATCAGGATCTATACCTTGTGCCAAATGCTCCTGCCTAAGGTAAGAAGTAACCTATACATCATATGAACATTCACTGACCCCTTATGCAGGGGGAATGGGCTATGCTTAAACCAATATATGATTCTCCTACTAATATATCAATTTCTTCCCACAAGATCAAGGTCTATAAACCAATGATATACTGTATTTCACCATTCCTTTCTGTATATTTGGGCAAATTCTTTCAAATGTGGTGCCAGCAGATTTTCAGATTGTGAAAACTACAGGAGTCCACTTCATTATGATGGATGATGGACCCTTTTATAAAGTGACATTGGCTCAGAGTTTTGCCTCAGTCTATTTTTATGGTAATCAGGACAACTTTAATACCCCACATAATTACTTAGTTGTATTCAGCACTTCTAAACAGAATAGTCAAGATCATCTGCAAACACTCCATCTATAGTGAGGTTTATCAATTGTCAGTGAAAAAGAGAAATGGTTGTAGCCATTTGTCTCTGTGTGTTTATCTGCGTGTGTGTGTGTGTAAACTGCTGTGAATAGTATGGAGAAACTGGATTCCCTATAGTTGGACAGTGAGTAAATCAATGACAATATTAATATATGATATAAAAACAATAGAGATTTCAGTACATTTGATACAGCAAATATGATGTGATATAGCTGTGAATCACAACTTTTGAGTAGTCTATTATTATTACATTAATATTAGGCTGATACTATGTGCCTACAAGATTGAACAGAACTCAGGAAAAAAATTAAAAAATCAAAAAAGCTCACAATAGAAATTCCATGGAGAGAAACATATTAGAATTGCACAGTTTATTTCATTGTATATTTAAGGGCAGTAAGAAGCATCATAATACTTGAATTCTACTTAGGATAATTTCTATACATTTCTGATAGGCCACCATGAGACATCAAATCTAATATTAAATACATATTAATTTCTTTGCATAAATATCTTCCCTAAAACCTTCTTCAGAGCACATAAGACATCTTTATTTCTGAGGCTGTAGATGATAGGGTTGAGCAGGGGAGTGAGAATGGTATATGAAATCGCTAAGACTTTGTCCTGACCTGGTGTATGATATGATCTTGGTCTCATGTATGTAAAAGTAAATGGACCATAGTACATGAATACTACCACGAGGTGGGAAGAACAAGTGGAGAAAGCTTTTTTCTGGGCTTCCATAGATTTGATATGAAGCACAGTATGGAAAATCTGTCCATAGGATGCAAGGATGAAAGAAAATGGAATTAGAAGGAAGATTACACCACTCACATTAATTCCTCTTTCATACCGTGATGTGTCAACACAGGAGAGTTTCACCATGGCTGGAAGCTCACAGAAAAAGTGGTCAATGGTTTTTGCTCCACAAAATGGGAGAAGCAATACATAAGTTGTATGAATTGTGGAGTTGAGGATTCCCCAAAGCCAGCATCCAGCAGCCATTAGGACACAAATTTGATGGTTCATAAACATAGGGTAATGCAGTGGGTGACAGATGGCTACATAGCGATCATAGGACATAGATGCAAGAAGAAGGCATTCAGCACCCAAAAAGAGGAGAGAAAGAAAGATTTGAAACCCACAACCAGCAAATGTGATGGAATTCCTGCCAGTTATGAAGTTACTGGCCATCAAGGGAACAATGTTGGAGATGTGAAAGATATCTGTAAAAGAGAGATGACTGAGAAGGAAATACATTGGAGTGTGTAGTCGGACATCAAGGTAGATAACAAGAATCAAGACTGCATTTCCCATAATTGCCAACATAAAAATAATGAGAATAAGTATTAAGAATAGCAATCCATACTGGTTTGGATCCAATATTCCTAGTAAGATGAAATCTCTATCAAAAGTCTGATTCTTTTCATTCCACATCATGATTATTTTGCTTTTTCACCTTAAGTCGAAAAGACAAGTTTTAGAAAAGAGATAATATTGGGTTAATGCAAAGAAGAGGACTGTATCTGTGATTAAAATTGATGATTGTCACAAAAACAATTGCAATAGAAATAAATCAATTAAATATATTACTTTAATTAACAGAGTCCTTGGGATGAAGTTCCGAAAAAAATCAGACGGGTTCATTTGATTAGTTCTATATTCATATTTGTTTCCTTACTGATTTCTTACTATGATAGGCAACTATAAACTGAATCAGTCTTTTAATACCTGACCTTTCCTTCTATTTGAGTAGCAAAAAACATTTTTCAATTCCAAGGAAGAGATCAGAAACTATAAAGTTTTGGGAGAGAACTGTTTGTAAATTTTGAAATTACATCAGAATCAAAAGCAAATATTTCCCTGAGTTATCAAATAATAGTTTGTTCAACATCATCATCCCTGCCATTCCCATAATTATTATTTAAAAACATTTTTAATTTCATTGTATAGGATGAAACTATCATTCCATAACATATTTATCATAAAAAATATTGAAAATGAAATTGTAAATTTAGTATAACTTGCTATCCTTTTAAATATATAATGAAGTTATTTAAATTTCTATTATCTCAATTTTCCTCTTTTCTTCACAATCAATCCTACATAGAATCAAAGGTGAATGTTTATAAGTAAATTATTTATATTTGCTTCTTTTTCATGAGTTCTTTCTTTGGAAACTGTTAGAGGCTTTTTCATTTATTGGTTTATTCATAGTTTTTGTATTAAATATAATCACAATGATAAAATTGCTTAAGAAAGACATACTTAAAGTGATATCACTGATGCTATAGATGATATCTTGGTTCTGCTATTCTTGCTCTTCATTTTTTTGTGCCTATATTTACATGACTTTCTAAAATCATTGAGCTCAAGATGTCTTTTAGCATAGAAGTATTTCATCACAACTATACGCCACAGCTATTTCAGTCATTTTCCTATTAATGGGAATCCATGCAAATTCCAGTTTTTTCAATATGAAAGAGAACTGCTATACTATAAATAACCCATTCACCTTTTTTTCTTTTTTTCCAGTCGATGAGCATTTATTTAGTGTCAATCTCTCCTGTAGTGGAGTCTACAATCACATAATTATGTACAAACAACTTGTATACAGTGAAAGTAGAAAATAATTAAAAGAGAGAAGGTATTAGAATTAAGAGGATAAAGGTTTCCTACTATAGGTCAGATTTTGGTTGACTATGTACTATTCTTCCTCATATTTTCTTATTACTTTCTAAGAATACCATTCCTGGATTGTTCTGCTCTGATCACATTTGACTGAGAGGACTCCTTTTTTTCTGTATCCCTTATTTATTTGAAAGCTTCTTGTAAGCAATTTACAACTTTTAAATTATAACACTATGAGGATATTAGTCACTTATCTGGCAAAATTATTCTTTTCCTGACTTTAACAGGGAATAATCATCATTCTTTCATTCTGGAACTGTTCCAGGATTAAAGCAGAAGATATTCATTACAACTCAGTCTAATATTTTCCCCAAACAATGTTGGATCTTCCCTCTTCCATAGAGAAAGCAAGCTCTCCCTCACACCACACCAAAGAAGTGAATACTTTGTAAGGAACAGGGGGAAAAGGAACATTCAGTTTGATGGAAAGACAAATTTAATATCTGCCACAAAGAACTTGTATTCTGTTATCTCTGCACCTAGGAGGCAGGAGAAGGACTAAGGTAAATATTGTCCCATTTCCCCAGTCGTATCTCATCTCCTGACCTATTTGTCCTTCAGCATACTTAGCTATAATTCTTTTAGATGCTACAGTCTAATGGGTGGAAACATAAAAAAAAAAAAAAACCCATAAAATATCACTTTCAGGGAGTCTAAAAATTTCTCCCAAAGCCTGAAATCCAGGAATTCTATAATACAGCTTGCTAAAGTGATGTACAAACATTTTAGGAAAATGTCTGAGTGTAAAAGAAGACAGAAAAATCAACCAATGTGTACTAGGGAATAAGAGCACCGACTGACCTGAATGAGGTAGTGAGACATTCACCGCTAGATATTTACTTGTGCAGCGTGTTGCAAAGGAACCACCATTTATATTGGGTAGAGAAGCAGTTGATCTCCAAAGTCTCTCTCAATTCTTCATTTGAGGATTTCAGATTTACTAAAAAGAAACATTCAACTATCAAGGAGGCTGAGGTAGTTACTGCATTAAAACTCCAATCACTTTTTTTTTCTTTAGAAACAGTTGCATACACTAGCTTCATTTAGACACTGCTCATGTAAATGTTGTCTTTCCTCTAAAAATATAAGTAAAATTTCACACAATTGGAAATCAGAAAAAAGAGGCAATATTGGATTTTTGAATTAAAATTTCTGATTTCCAATTATCCTGCTAATTATAGTACTCAGGAACTCAAATCACATTATAGAGATTTAATTTTCTGATATATATATATATATATATATATATATATATATATAGAGAGAGAGAGAGAGAGAGAGAGAGAGAGAGAGAGAGAGAGAGAGGGTAGGGAAGGGGAATAAAAAACTTCTAAGATCTTCCCCAAGTCTAAATCAACTATCAGAGCATTCTGCAGTAAGCAACATTGCATAAGGGAATGAGAATCACAAAGACCTATGTGGAAGTCAGACAGCAGGTGCCTCACCAAGTGTGAGACATCCCCGCCCTACTATTCACTTAACCTCTCTGAGTTTCAGTGTTTTCAGTTATAAAATGTTGATAATAACAATAATAACTACTCCACATTTGCTCTGAAAATCAATTGAGGTAAAGAGGCAAAGAATGAAAAAACACACATTTTTGTAAGGCATTGCAATATACCTGGTACTGCAAGCATTCCAAATGGCAAAACACTATTGAAATATCTTTCATTACTGTTTCTACAGTAATTCTTACTCTGTGGTCCAATTTTTGTGAAAATGCAAGAATGGAATCCAAAAATCCTCAAACCAGCATCCTAAGTCCCAGGATACCCTCACCCTTACATGTCTTCTGTGAGACTCCAACAAAGCGAGCAGATCTCTGTGCCATCTACAAATGCTCAATCGCTTGATATTAACTAAATTAAGAAATACTGAAACATTTTAAATTTATATTTTCAACCTGCTTTTTTTAGTAACTTGCCTGTTCACCGTAATCAGAACAATCTGGTGGAAAAACAGCCTATGAATGGAGAAAGTGAATGTTGGTACTGGATTTTTGTTGCTTTCCACCAATCTATAAATCCCAAGGATATATGGGTTCATTGTTGCTTTCCACTAAATCTCTAAAGTCCAAGGATGCCCGGAATTTGTAGTGCGACTGTTGAAGTAGATGCATATTTGTTCATCTGAATCAATGTTCAAGTCCCTTTTGGGATTTATAACCAACCTTTAGAGATTTCATCTACACAGTTCATAGATTTTACAGACTAAATTGAAGTTTTTTTGCAACCTCATGGAGGATGTAACAGGGAACTTTATACAGAGTAACTAGATGAGGGCAAATAGGTTGGTCAAGGACATTTTGTTCATGGCAAGTAAGGACTCATTAAAGGACCTGGGGATGTGAGGACATCCAAGTGTTCCTTCCGCTTCTTGATAGCATTTATAAAGGGTTTTGCTATTTCCAAACATAATTTCATGTTGTTCTCCCCTACACTTTGGGCTGTTCTTCAGTTTTTTCTGCCAAGTTTGATTCTTAGTGCCTCCAATTTAGCATGTTCATGGCAAGGATACTGGATATCTATGAATAGAACACTATTCCTGGAATTCAGAAAAAACCCTCTTCCTGAATTCAGACCTGGTCTCACAACACTAACTAAATATGTGACCCTGGATAAAGAATTTAAACTTTTTTGATGCAAATTATTTCTACTGTAAAATATATTCGAGTATGAAAATGGCATTTTTGGATACTATATACTATACTATATACTATATACTACATATACTATATATATAGTTTCCAAAAAATGCCATTTTCATACTCGAATTTATTTTACAGTAGAAATAAATTGCATCAAAAAAGTTTAAATTCTTTATCCAGGATCACATATTTAGTTAGTGTTGTGAGACCAGGTCTGAATTCAGGAAGAGGGTTTTTTTCTGAATTCCAGGAATAGTGTTCTATTCATAGATAGCAAAATCTTTTTAAGATCAGTCTTCCACTGCCGTATGCTTGCAGTATAGATTTTCAACTACATTTTAACTAAAGTAGTAAATATTGAAACTGTCATCCCATTCATGAAACAAGCGACAAAGACCAGAATCAATTATCTGATTGGTGGCTGATGGGTCCAAAAAAAAGATTACTTGAATGAATTTCCTTTTTTTTTTTAAATACATTCATTCAAAATAAGTCTAGGGCTATATTTTGACAGGAAGTAAAGATCAGGACCAGATCATAAGTTCAATGGTCTTTATCCTTATTGGTAATGGTGTCATTTTTCTTAATATGTCAACAAAGACATTTTTAACTAAAACATATGATAATCATAGAAATAAAAGTATTTCCCTGTAAACATTTGGTGGATTGATTGAAATCATGGGCTCCTTTCTCTTCCTTGGCTTCTGAAATTAGATATTTTAAGCAAGTGTGTTCGACTAGAGTAGAATATGTTGAAGGGAGTTATATGAAATTAGACCAAGAATATATGTTCAACTAAACTTATGAAGTATTTTGAAGGAAATGGAAATTAAAATTTCATTCTAGTTATTCTATTGACTCAGTGAAGCATCTTAGGCAAAGCAATAAAATGGTTAGACACATGTTTGAGAGCAATGATTACAATGATGATCAGAAAAACAATTGGAGTTTGAGTACATATACTCATTTAATTTCTCATCATCAAATGGAGATGCTCAAAGTTACCAAAAATCAAATTCTTCCAGATCCAACAAAACTAAAATGACTTTATATATTGCATAAGACAATGGATAAAGAGGCTCATCATCAGAGTTGACACAAATGTGATGAATTTTTTAATCCATAGTATTTCAAAATGACCACCTTTAATACAAGAAAGAAATGAAACAAACTATCCAATGATAAAAGCTCATAATGATTTTCATAAATTTTTCTTTCCAAATTAAATCACAAAATATTACCCACAGTTTTTAATATATTTCCTATAACATATTTGAGTTGTTATTCAGAGAAAATATACAGACTTTCAGGGCAGGTCGTCCATTTTAAATTTAAAAAATGATCTAATTGAGGAGTAAAGAGATTAGATGACTTGGTCAAGGGCACACATTTTCTGAGTGCTATCCTGAATATTAAATTGTGTTTTCACTAAATTTCTACTACTAATTTGACCTGGAATTTTTATTCAGGAAGCAGGAGGTGTTAAAGGAGATATACTTACACTGCTAACACTATTAATAGAGTAAAGATTAAGGTCTTTTTTAGTCAACTAGACATGAGTGAGGCAGTAATTAAGGAAAACAGATTTATTAAGTGACATTTATTAAGTATCTACTCTGCTCTAGGCCCTCTACTAAGTTTTGGGAATACAAAATGAAGCAAATAAAATAATTGCTTACCTCAAGGATCTTACAATCCAAGGACAGAGAAAATATCAAGATGATATATATATATATATATATATATATATATATATATAAAATATATAAACAAAGAATATACATTTTTCTGAAAGCATCAACAACAAAAGGGACTAGAATTAGAATTTGTAAAAGAATCCATTAAAAATGACCTTTGTTTTTATTTGAGATTTAAAGGAAATGAAAGAAGCTATTAGATGTAGTTGAGTAGAGAACGAAGTCTAGAGCCAGGGAATAGCCTGGAAATGCCAATAGTCAAGCAATGGAGAGTTTCATTTGTGGGAAAGGAAAAAGATTAATGTCACTGGAGCTAAGAGTATATGGTCTAGATAGAGTAAGATGCTAGAAAATTGTTTAGATAGAGAGGGACTAGGTTGTCAAAATAGGAATGTCAAACAAAGCTAATTACATTTGATCTTGATGACAAAATGAAATCCATTGAATTCATCAGTTAGGGGTGATGATAGGCTCAAGACCTGTATGTTAGGCAAGTCACTCTAGTGATTAAATGAAGGTTGGATTTAAGTGGGGCATGATTTGATATCTCCACCATTTCTGCTTCCTAATAAGAAATACTTGTGTCCTATTAAATTTACAAGGAAACATCCCCATCTCTAAGAGAAGGTTATTCTGCTCATGAGTCTCCTGTTGGCATCTTTTGTGTCATTATTCTTTAATTATAGATAAATGGTTTTAACATAGGGGGTGACCATTGCAAATATTGCTGCAATAAAAGTTCTTCCAGGAAGTGTAAGCAGTTCAGGAGCGTGAATCTACTTCAAACACTGTGCAATAAAATAAAGAAACAACACATAGGTGACGACCAGATGTAGAAAAGGCTTTTTGTTTTGCCTGAACAGATGGGATGGTGAACATAATGGTGAACAAAACAAAATATGAGTAAAGATCTTTGTGAAGGGGAGAATACCCAGTAGTAACCAAATGCAGGATTACCTAATTGATGACAGTATCAGAATAAGAGCTTCAGAATCTCAGGAAGATCATAAAAGATCACTGAATCTGGTTTGTTCAAAAGACAAGACATGTTGCCATTTGACTGAGAATAAGGGGGTTTGCTATGGTCAGTAACTAGAAAACTACAGAACCAAGAACTCATGATAATTGTATAGTGTAGAGGGTGACATAAAGTCAAAAAAGGGTCATAGGCTATTATGATGAGGAAAACATTATCTAAACTGGCCAAAAGTAAGAAGAACATTTGGATAAGACAGGCAGCATAGAGAATAGCCTTCTTTTGTGCCATGATGCTTGTCACCATATTGGGGATGGTTGTGGTTACCATTCAGATATCTACTAGGACAATTACCAACTTGATGAACAGGTTTCTCAACTATTGTGATCAAATACATGCTCAAGAGCAATTCAGAGAAGGACCCCCTGCTGTTCTCAGAAAATAGTTGGTGGATGAATTCAGTGAACTATATTTTATTTCCTGTTACCACTAGAATGCTATTTCTGATGAGAATGAAAAATAAGCACATAACATGAAAACACTTTTGTTCTTGTATATGGAATGGAAAAAAACATTATACTAACAGAAGATGTGAAGATGTCTAATTTGTTTCTCTGATTCTACCACACATTATCTTTCCTATATTGGAAAAGTCACTATTTTCACATTGCAATGCAATTCAAGGCAAAAGATTCTAGTCTCATGTCCTCCAAACTTGATGTTAAGCATTTTTTTTCTTGTTTAAAAGATTTTATTTATTTTGTGTTTTACAAATTTTCCTCAATCTTGTTTCCCTCCCCCCCACATCCCACAGAAGTCAATCTGTTAGTCTAGACATTGGTTCCATGTTATACATTGATCTCAATTGAATGTGATGAGAGAGAAATCATATCCTTAAGGAAGAAAAATAATGTCTGAGATAGTAAAATTACTTAATAATATCACATTTTATTTTCTAATTTGATGGTAATAGTCTTTGGTCCTTTTTCAATGTCCACAATTCTTTCTATGGGTACAGATGGTATTTTCTATTGCTGATAACCTAAAATCAACCCTAGTTGTTGCACTGAAGGGATGAGCAAGTTCATCAAGCTTGATCATCACTCCCATGATTCTCTTAGGATGTACAATGCTTTTCTGGTTCTGTTCATCTCACTTAAAAATTACCTAGCTGTGTGGCATCGGGCAAGCCACTTAAACCCATTGCCTTGCAAAAACTAGAAAAAAAAGACAAGAAAAAGAAAAGAAATAGCTCAGAACGGACAAGCCGTTCACACTTAATAGGATATAGTAATCTATCTTACTTTAGAGAAAAATGAGAAGAAAGGGATGGGATTAAGAGGGAATGATAGAACAGAAGGTAGAAACAGGTCATATAAGAGAGGGGATGATTGTAGGAGAGGGAGCTCAGATACAATACACTATTTGGACTGGGACAGGATGAAAGGAGAGAGAGAGAGAATAGAATAAATGAAAATGGGGAGGAATAGAGTAGAGTGAAATACAGCTTGTAGGGGCAGCTAGGTAGTGTAGTGGATAAAGCAATGGCCTTGGAGTCAGGAGTACCTGGGTTCAAATCCGGTCTCAGATACTTAATAATGACCTAGCTGTGTGGCCTTGGGCAAGCCACTTAACCCCATTTGCATTGCAAAAAAAAACCTTAAAAAAAGAACTACAGCTTTTAATAGCAACTGTTGGAGAAATATTGAAGCAACTTCTCTGGGGGTTTTACGATAAAGAAGGCAACTCATCCCAGAGAATGAGCTATTGGAATATGAACACAGTCTGAAGTACATTTTTTACTCTCATTATTCTTGAGTTTTCTCATCTTCTTTGGGAGTGGGGGGTGGGGATTATGTTTACTGTCATAACGTGATTATTTTAATAATATAAAATTGAAAATCAAAAATCTAAAAAAATTAGAATGTAGCAAATGGAAGCTAAATATTTAATGGGAAATCACAAAACAATAAAAATTTCAAGAATAAAAAAATAAGGGAAGATGTGAATAAAAATTCAGGTTTGGATCTCCAGAATTCTGTGACAGATGTTGAGGGTCAACTTTGTCACCAATGTCTGACCTGATATTATTAAGAAATTGCAGAATTTAAAAGATGGAACATGCATCCATTTGAAGAACTATTTAGGGATGCATAGAGATTTTACATCAGGAGAGAGGATGAGAAACAGAAAAAGGAAGCCAGATTGATGATTCAGACTGTTGAAGAAGAGATTAAGGAGGAGAAATGGAGATGGAGTGCACAGAATGAAATTTTCAGTGTGGTAGAGCAGAACATTTTAAAAAAGAATGTCCTGGGTTGGAGAGGAAGCAAAGATTGTGCATCTCATGATCTTTCACTATGAAACTCAGGGGCTCTTGTTCCTGAGCCCAAATAAATACCACTTGATAAACCTGAGGGTTGGAGACACCTGAGAAAAGTCCTCAGGAATGTGCGTGCTTGTTTTAAGCCCTGTCTTGTGTAAATGTCTGCGTTGAGTATTTCTGGATCTGGGAAGTCAGCTTGTTTTAAATTGGGAGAGCCTGGAGTTGGGTCCAGGAGTTTCAGACTGTGGGGGAGAAGGAAGTAGGTGTGCTGCAACCCCCATGTTGAAATCAGAGCTTCCCTCAGTGAGCCATGGTAGCTGTGCTAGTGTGTAGAGGTAAAGAGAAAGGGGGAGGGTGATTATGAACATGAAAAATCTGTGGTTTTGGGAGAGCTTAGAAGAGGTTCAGAGCGAAAGAACATTTAAGGGAAAGACTCAGTAGTTATAGGAGGGAAGATTGCTTATCCCTATTATTATCTGGTAGAGATCCCATGCTTTCTCCTTTAGTTGGGGGAATTGGGTGTT
The DNA here is from genome assembly GCF_037893015.1 of Macrotis lagotis. Classification (NCBI taxonomy): domain Eukaryota; kingdom Metazoa; phylum Chordata; class Mammalia; order Peramelemorphia; family Peramelidae; genus Macrotis; species Macrotis lagotis. The sequence goes on along the minus strand of NC_133658.1, from coordinate 921,128,249 downwards.
GGGTCAGACACGCGATAATCTTGATCCCATCTGCTTTTTTGACACTTGAATTTTAGACTGAGTCTACCTGAGCTCCCACCCACCCATGGTGAGAGTAAGAGGACATACAGGAGATTTCAAGATCTTAAGTCCTAATGGGAAAGAGTTTCCTCCACAGGGAGGATATATGATTGTTGAATGAAAAAGATATGGATAATTCAGTGGTTAGGAGACACATTTATTGAAAGAAATGATGTTTAATTAATGCCTGCTCTAGCCATGTGGCTTTTGAACTGGTGTTTTGGGAATCACTCTAAGGGTTTTAAAAGAGGGTTATTAGTATTGTTACATTCTGACAAACTTTGTACAGAATGGGAGTAATTCAATAACCCAGATTGTTAAATTAGTTTGGGATCATAAACTATTTTAACACTATTACAAATATTTAAGTGATATTGGGTTAACTAAGAGAAATATCAGTTTTATTGGGGATATTTACTGATTCATTTTGGGAAACAGCTCTAATTCCTTTTAATGTTAAGCCTAATAATACTAACAATTTCATTTTTATTTTGGATGGAGCTTTTGGAACGGGAGTCCTGGATTTTCTGAATAAGGTACTTTAAATTTTTTATCAAACTAAACTGTTGGGAAGTTTAGGTGTAATTGCATTGGTGTTTTATATGTGTTAAATGTATAACAGTGGATTTTGAGAGGTTCTGGGTAAAGAGATCTGGGACACAAAAGTTTTAAGATAGTGGGATATTCACTTTGCTGTTCTAAGGCTATTGAGATGTTTAAATAAGAATCTTATGATTAATTTATATTAACAATACATGTTCAATTTTAAAGAAGTCAAAAATGTGATCTTCTCTCGTGGCAGCTGCAGACAACTGATAGGGGAGTTCTGAACTAATAGCAATTGTGTGGGCCCCACTGTAAGGGAATGATGAATAAGGTGTATTTATCAGTTGTATGATAGTATTTTGTAAATACAAAAAAATTATATTTGCAATATTTAGCGATCGTTTGTGAATATATTATTTAAATATTGTATTTTTAAAGTCTGGTATTAAAATATGATTGCTTTTAAGGGAAATTAGGGAAATATCAAAACGTAAGTCCCTTTCTGGAATAGATCTGTGGATTTGTAAATAATGTAATAATGGAAGGATTGTTTTGTACAATCTAGCAATTTTTGTATTACTCTAATTGCTGTTCTGTTAGATTGAAGTTAATCATATATGTTGGAAATTTAAATTCACCTAAGATGTTCTAATGCTTTAACGAATTCTGAAAAGTAATTTGCATATTAGGGGGCAGCTGGGGGCACACAGAATAGACCACCAATCCTGGAGTCAGGAGGACCTGTATTCAAATCTGCCCCCAGACACTTAATAATTATCTAGTTGTGTGACATTTTGGAAGTCACTTAACCATAATTGCTCTGCCAAAACAAAAATAACAGTTTGTATGTTGAAGATGGGTAGTATTTAAACAAGTTTATATATAGAAGTTACTAGCTATATATGTGAAATGGGAATATTTTGGATATGTACTTAATGTATATATGCATATATATGTATATGTATATGCATATGCATATGTATATGTATATGTATATGTATTCCAAAACTGGTTGTTTGCTTTGGAGTAAAAACACATATGTAATATGAGAAAGATAAACACAAGATAATTTGAGATTTTTCTGTCCAATCATCTGGGGAAAGGAGGTGTTTATTTGGGTAAAATGCAACAGGCAAGAAGGAGGATTCTCTAGCCAAGGGGAACTAATATGTAATCCTTATTTAGAGGGAGAATAAATTTGATTTTGGGATAAAGGAATGCTTCTAGTAACAGGTAGGAGGTGAGGTTGGTAGGACCAGTCTTAGAATATCTCATTTTAAGTAAAGATCCAGGAAGGACATTCAGAGATTTGGGAAGGATTTTCATTAATTGGCCCTCCATTTAAGTCAATAATTGGAATTTATTGCATTCTATTCATTGGAAGTTCTAATTAGGGAAAACAACTCTTTAAGATCATGGAACTTTTTAATCAATATTCTCTTTTTAAATCAGATACCAGGATGGTTACAAATGGAAATGTTACTGAGTCAGTGTCATATTCTTGGAGCCAAGGAAGCCAATGGGCTAAAGATGAAAGGTGACAGGGATGTGCAGCCAAAGGGGTGTCTTCTCAGTATGGTCTGAAGTTAGATTCCTTTGACTTGATTTTCTCAAAAGGAAATTTGTATAATGACTTACCTGGAAGAATCAATCTTGTCTAAAGCATTTGACTACCCACATGACCTCTGCCTGGATACTTACATTCAAAACTTGTATCTATAAAGGTATTTTCCACTAATGTCATGGATCTTTATACTTAGCTACTAAGCAAACCAGAAAAAGAAGTTTTATGTTAATTGGATCTAATAGCCATAGATAGGTTAGGTGTGAGACACTGACACCTGCAATCAGCTTAAAGTTAAGATAGGAGTTAAGTTTCCTTAATTTGTTAGGGGGGGATATTTAGGGAAGAAGAAGAAGAAGAAGAAGAAGAAGAAGAAGAAGAAGAAGAAGAAGAAGAAGAATGGGAAATCATGAGAATATTTCCAGTTTTAAGGTCTAGTTTAAGGTAAAAGAAAATATGGGAATGTTTTGGAAAAATAACCATTTTGGTTAAAGATGTTTGAGTCATTATTGTAATTACAGCAAAGGCTAAGATTATTTTATTTTTAAGCCATATGCAGGGTCCTCTTTGAACTAAGATGATTGTTGAATGTAAATGTCACAAACATAAGTAAATGTGATAATTCTCTTTTGAGATTTTGTTCATGTAGCAAAATACTATTGGAAGTTTATTTTGTTAAAGTGCAGTATGTGCATCAATATGGCAAAAAGACAAATTATATATTGTAATAAGCACTAAAAAGGAAGATTCCCTTCTCCCTCTTTCCTGGCCCTGCAGAGGGTGGGAGTGGCAGATAAAGAGAGAGAGCATTTCAAAGAGAGAGAAAATGTTCCACCCAAGGACAGCTTCTAGGAGCTCAGGTATTTGGCCTGGGTGGAACATTTTTTAATTCCTTCCAAAGAGCAAGGACCCAACCAGGAGAGGCAGGGGTGTGGAGCAGAATTTTTGGTACTATGTTTTCTGATGTTTTAACTCTTCTAAACTTCTAGATAGGTAAACATGCGAATTGGACATGTGCCAAATTTCCTTCCTTAACAACTCTCTCTCCACAATGGGGCATAAACCAAACACAGCACTGCCATCACAGGTCAGCCTGAACATAACACAGGGCAGGACCACACAAGGGCTAATGAGAAATACCACATGAGCTCATCTGTTGCTCATGGCTGCTGCCACATCTTAGCTGACTTCCCATAAAACTCAAACATTTTTCCCTTTACTGGATCTAGAAAAGGGAAACACAAGAGGATGACTTGCGGTCCAAAAATTTACATACTTTTCTAAAAATCTAGGATTCAATAGAAAGTGCTGTCCTTCTCACCAACGGAGTTCCATCCAATGTTCCAGGTCTTCCCAGAGATTTCCTCCTACTTCGCTGGCCATTATATGTAGATATTGGCTTATTTGAGTTTGATTATAATTTGGTTGAAATGAAGAGAAGTGTCTTTTAAGAGCATTGGAACAAGATGGCATTGGAAAGAGGAAGCTAAATCTGGTCAATTGTTTATTTTCCAACAGTGAAAATGTACCTGACTGGAATCCCCAAAGACCACTTGACTTAGTGGCAGAAAGCCTCTACTGATATGTTGTGTCTTCAACATCTTGCCTTGGTCATGTCAGGTAGGGCCTTTCATCTTTCTAATCATGAAAGGGTTGCCATCTTAAATCATAAAGTAGGCACAGTGAAATAAAGAATTGAAAACAAGTAAAAATAGTAATATCAGTACCTATTCCTAAGATAATGGCAGGTGGCACAGTGGATAGCATGCTTCTTCTGAAGTGAGAAAAATTACTCCTGTTCAAATCAGCCCTCAAACACTTTCCAGTGGTATGACCATGGACAGGTCATTTGACCCTGGTTGCCTCTAATCCAAATCTCCAAAATGTGTTGGACAAGGAAATGACAAATAAAAGTAATATATTTATCTAGAAAACCTTAAATGGGGTCACAAGGAATTTGAAATGACTGAGCAACAGCAATAATAATTATTTTCAATAGTTAATTAATACAGATAGATATTATTCAAGACCTCAAATAAGGCTAGGAAAATTTGGATAAAGCTAAAAACAAGTGAGGAATAGCAGAATAGTGCTTTCTCTGTGATAGACATGATGTTAAGTGCTTTAAATATGACATATTTCTACATTTTCTTATTTTGACATCTAATTTAAAATAATTTATTTTAATTATCTGATTTTAACTTATTGCATTCAAGATTTTATTTCTCTTAACTGTTATTTATTTATTCATTTTTGCAATTGCTAAAAACTTTAAAGTTCCTTTTGATATTTCCATTTCCCCTCTTTTGAAAACTCCAAATCACTGAGATCGTGACATTTTCAAAACCTACACTTTCTGTCTCTGAGCAGTTGCTTTCATCTGTCTGGAAATACTCACAAAACTAACAATTTCAGTTTATATGACATTGAATCTATGCATCCATGCATGTCTTCAAAGATTGCATAGATTCATAATTCAGTGCAGTAAACCAATCTTTCATGAAAAGATTAGCAATCATAATAACCAGAAATGGCAACAATAACTACATTCTACATAGAGAATTTCCACTCTCGATTTTAGTCAACTTGCATCTATGATGGTCATGGTGAAGAATTTGTGAAGGGACAAAATATACAAGAACCAGAAGGAATCTGTGGGAACATTTGAAAGCACCACCATCCAAAGTTTGTTCCTCATCTTTGTGGGACTTCTCTTGATCCACAAAAATAATGGAGTAAAATGGCATTTCCTTCTTTAACTCATTTTACAGATGAGTTAACTTTTGGAAAATGGATTATTTGACTTATCCAGGTTCACATAAAAATTGTCTGAGCCCAAATTTGAATTCTGGTTTCCCAGAATCCAGGTGGGACACTCCATCCATTGTGACACATACATACCCTTTAACCTATCAACATTCATGAAATATTGTTTCATTAAGACAATTATGTTGATCAGTTTTAAGGGCTTTATTTTTTTTTCTTTAGTTTTAACAATCTTTGTTTTATGAGATAAAGGAATTTTCGGGGAGACCAGTGACTTATGGTCAGGGCCTCTAGGCAAAGTGAAAAGAAATGTTATTAATACAATCTCTTCTTTTGTGAAAGTCAACCAGGGCAGTGAAAAGGAACAAGCAAAGAGGTCCTTACGAGTTTTATCTTGGACTACCAAAATGAAAATGAATAAGTTAAAAGTTCTCAATTCTTCAAAATGCAGCATAATGAAGAAATTGCTGATATGCATTGGTGGAAGGACTTTCCATATCTATGTAAATACACGTCAAAATTCAAGAAAAATGAACATTATTAGTTTTGTTACATTAATTCTAATATCAAATGGTATTAAGTCAGTTTCTATTTGCTATTTCCTTTCTAGGTGTACTTTGAAAAGATACAACCTGAATGAGCCTGTTATCCTATCTTTAAAATAGGGCAACATAAATGTAAACTGAGATGTTCCCTGTGGCTTCTTTTTTCCTTCAATACTCATATTCTTCTGATATTAGCCTCAAGTTTTACATCTGAATGAGATCATGATACATGTAATTGCAAAACACCTAATTAATTGGTCACTCTGACTATGGCTGCTGGGTGGTACTATAGTGCTTAGAACCCTGTCCTGGAGTTAGGAAGATTCATGAACTGAATTTGAATCTAGTCTCAGGCACTAGTTGTGTGATCCTAGGCAAGTCTCAGTTTCTACATCTAGAAAATGATCTGAAGTAGGAAATGGCAATCCACTCCAGCATCCTTGTCAAGAAAACACTCATTGGGGCCCCAAAGAGTCAGACAAGACTGAAATGCTTAAACAAGAATAGCTCAGGGGCTGCTTTTCAAAGAATAGCCAAATGGACATGCAGATTGAGAACCCCAAAGAAGCAAAAGATGAGCCTAATCCAGTCTTGCTGCTTCATGGAAACATCATTTGGCTTCACCCAACCAATTAAGATTATTCCACTGAGGATGAGGAGAAGTGACCACTTAATGTTCACAAGATGGATGATAGTACTATAAGGTGCAGTGAATGCAAGGCTGTTTATTGAAGGAAGGAACAGCAGCTGGGTGTGGGCAGACTTCAGTCCTAGGTAGTGGGAGAGCAAGTCTTTTTATAGATTATTGGATATAGGAGGCAGGGTGGTATGGTTTCTAACTGACTGGGAGTTTGATGTCTCCACGGAGTTTGTGTTTTGTCTGAGAATCAAGATGGTTAAGAGTTTCTAGGAAGGTTCACCTTTGGGTCCTCAGGAAAGGTTAATCAATGGGACTTCACCGGGCATGAATGAAATTCAGAACAGGATCCAATATTAAAAGGTCTTTGGTTGCATACATTTCTAAGCAAATTAACCCAGTCACTCAATGCTAGTAAACCTGTTTGTGTGCCATGATTACTAATGTTCTTTTGGACAAATGAGCCCAGAAATCAGAATACTCTCAGCCCAGGACTCTCTTTTTCTCCCATTACTTAGCTGATCTTCGCATGACTAACCTTAATTCTATCTTCACCCTCCCAGCTACACTTATTCATCTGGCCCTCCTAAACAGTTCTCATGCCACTATGGCTTAAAGTAGAACTCTTAATCTGCCACTCTTCTCCCAGAACCCTCCACTTCATATTCCCATCCTGAAGTCCTCTTTGATTTTGTCATTCCCTTCCCTCATATTTCCAATATCACTTTCCCTGATCATGATTGATTTATAGAATGGAGTTACTCAGTCGTCAATGTCAAGGAAATAGCATGATATTCCACTGTAGTTTCTATCAGACTGGCAGTTGTTTGAGGTCTCCATGGAGTTTGTGTTTTCTTGAGAATCAAGATGGTTAAGAGTTTCTATGAAGGTTTGCCTTTGGGTCCTCAGGAAAAAATAATCATTGGGACTTCACCAGGCATGAATGAAATTCAGAACAGGATCCAACATTAAAAGGTGCTTGGTTACCTATGTTTCTAAGAAAATTTACCCAATCACCCAGTGCTAGTAAACCTGTTTGTGTGCCCTGGTTACTAATGTTCTTTTGGCCAAAGGAGCTGAGAAATCAACCTACTCTCAGCCCAGGACTGTCATTTTCTCCCATTACTTAGTTGATCTTAGCATGACCAACCTGAACTCTGTCTTCACCCTCCCACCTACACTCACCCACCTGGCCCTCCTAAACAGATCTCATGTCACTATGGCTTGAACTAGAACTCTTATCTGCCCTTCTTCTCCCACATCCCTCCATTTCATATTCCCATCCTGAAGTCCTCTTTGATTTTTTCATTCCCTTCCCTCATATTTAAAATATCCCTTTCCCTGATCATGATTGATTTATACATCAGAGTTACTCCAGGGTCAATGTCAAAGAAATAACATGATATTCCATTGTATCCTCCACCTTTCTTACGCCCTGTCCCTCCATAGACTTCCTCCTAGTGAATGGAATTTCTTGCCTTAATTCAAGCCCTCACTCTAGCAAAAGTGAAATGAATTACCATCTTCACAGATTCTCAGGATTTTTTTTATATTTTATATCTTTAGGGTTTCCTTACTTTTTATATTTTCTATATATTTTTTTATTTTTTATATTTTAAGGGTTTCCTTACTTCTGAATCTCTTATAAGAAATGCTCAACTAATTCTTAAACTTCTCTGTACTATAAACCTGTTCCTTTGTTTGGCAGGGATTCACTGTAAGGGATATTAGGGCATGTCCATCTCTGTGGCAAATGGAAATGAAAATGCCCAACAGGTAGGTGAATGGGATGTATGGCAGGACTATACATATCTTCAATTTGTTATCTTGCTCTCCTTGAATCCACACTATACACCGGATGAAAAAGAAACATAACTCTCTATAACAGCCTTTTGACAGGAGCCCTGGATAACACAGAATGACCTGTTTCCCCTTCCCCAAAGCCCAGCATATACATTTCTTTCTCACTTTCATGATTCCCTCTTTGGGAACTATATTGCACAAGAGGCGTCTCTTGAGGGAACATGATTACCCAACATAACCAAAACAACCTAGTGGCCACTAAAATTCCAATTATTCTGCCTGAACCTGTAATAGAATGATCCCCTTTATAATCTATGAAGTGCTAGCCCTCACGGGTTTTCCCTCAATTTGGCACAGGGAAAGGAGGTCTAAGCTTGAGAAGAGATGAGATCTTCTTTTTCTGTGGGAATGCTTTGTACTTATGTCTTCAGACCTGAACCTAGCATTTGTATCCTTGTGTATCTCTCACCTCCACAGAGATAGTCCCTAAGAAACTAGTCCCATCCTGTCACCCTCAAAGCACATGAAAGGTAGAAATGAGCCCCTGTTCTCATTTTTTATTAGTGGATTAGGGAATCTTTCTGTAGTGGGGGTGGGAAGCATCACAACTTTTCTGTGTAACTTTCACTTTCACAAGACTTATGGAAAAATCTTGATTACATGGCCAAAAGCCTCCTATAAAAAAACTGAATTCTCTAGTTGCTCTAACATTACAAAACAGACTGTGCATGTACCTACTAACCACCAGGAAGGGAGTCTTCTTTCTGTTCCAGGATGAAAAATGCAGTTTATTTTTTAATCAATCTGAATTGGTTAAGGATGTTGCTAAAAATTGGCTAAAAGAGCCTCTCCTATTAGGGCCAAATCAGCTGACACCTGGTCTAGTTGGCAGTCTTCCCTCATACTCCCATAGCTACTTACCATTTTAACCCCACTAATCATGGTGTTTTGGGTCTTCCAGGTCTTCCTTTGTTTCAAATGCTTTCATCCTCCATTAAAAATACAGTGAATATTGCAACATCTCAGATGTTCAAATCCTTGATGCTTATTCAACCCAAGGAATACAGCAGTTTCACCCTTACCCCTTTGCTATAGCTCATCGTCCCAACTGAGCTAGAAGCAGCTCAAGAAGAATGTACCTAATGGCCCAATCCCACATAGGAAAATTAAAGTAAAAATACTGGAATGCTGGATTCAGGTCTGAGAAATATTCTTGGCCAGTAGAACCCTATTGATTATGATTTGCTAAGAACAAAAATCACACCTTGGTGACACCCTGACAAGACTCCACGGAAACCCAAAATGGCTTCTAATCCCTTTAGAAACCATACTGATCTGTCTCTTTAAAACCATAATTTCTAAAAAGACTTGTTCTCTCCACTATCCTGGTTCAGAGTCTGCTCAGACCCAACCTACAGTTCCTTCCTTCCATAAAAAGCTTTGTATTCACCTCCATTTATAGTGTTATCTTCCTTTTGACAGTCAGATCATCTTTTGACCTTTCAATCACTGGATAAAATATTCACTGTGAGTAATTTCCTGAATTCTACAAGCCACTGAAGGAATCCTTCTATATGACCAATTTACCCCCTATGTGTCACCACCCTTTTCCCCTCCTAAAACATAAGCAGGGGGCACACTGAGATCCTACAATTTCCTCAACAACTTCCAGGGCTCAGATCCCCATGTGACATATGCCTTGTTCCTCTTCCCTGTTCCCCACTGTCTCATGAAGATCAGAGTCAATGTAAGGAATTAGACAAATTATCCTTCATACTTCCTTACTTAGGGGATACCATAGCCCTTCCCCATCCAGTAGAAATTACTAGCAGTTATGCTGAGCTCAAGGATCATCTTTCTTTCTTTCTCAGTCTAGAATTGGAAAGAACATCAAAATTATGGAGTTTTCTTAAGCCTTAAATAAGAGTTTGAAAGTCTGATGAGATGAATCTGATGCCTTCAAAACAAATTGAATAGGACAATGAGAAATCATGAGTTTTCCAGGATGATTCATAGGGTATTAGACTGATTGAATGGGAAATGATTTTGCTCGTGACAGTTATAGGGATGTTAGGAAGTAGGCAAGCTGTAGAGGAAAGGCAATATGTTTACTTTTCCACATTTTGAATTTAAGATGTCTCTTATCTATTTAGTTTGAGTTTTCTGAAAATTACAATTCAAGATTAAATTTCAGCAGTGAAGTTGAGCAGTAGAAGTACATTTGAGAATCGTTATCTAAGATAATTAATTAAATCAACTGGAGCCAGTGGGATCATTTTGGAAGTAGTATAAAGGTTTAAGAGAAGACCCAGGATAGAACTCCATGGTACACCTTTGATTATAGGACATTATCTCCAGTAGCAGCCAACAAATGGGATTGGACAAAGAATGGCAAGATGAGTAGTAAGAGAAAAAGGAGAAAGGAGTATCTTGAAAACTTATAAAGAACAGATCTGCAAGGAAACAATATTATCAAAAGCTTAAGAGAGTTCAAGGAGAATGAGAATTGAAAAAAATTCTTTGGTGTTGATAACAAAGATACCATTATAATATTGAATTCTGCATTAAAAAATTAAGAAGAAAGTAGGAGGAGAGAAATATGCCCTAGTATTGTAGCTATTGTAACCTTTTCAAGGAATTTAGTCAGAAAAGGCACACATTAGATTTATAATTGTCAATGAGAATGAAAGGTTGATGTAAGGGTTTCAGATAGCTTTATGTTGTTGCAATTTTCCAGATGTAGAGAGTAGGAGATGAGGAGGTAGACTTGAAGAGAAAGAAAATAAATGAAAGATTCAAAATATTAAATAGATAAGAATTTTCTGGAGGAAACAGAAAAGAATGGATACTTTGAGCAGGTAAAGGCCATAGTCTTATAAAGTTTAAAACTTCATCTTGTGAGATGGAGTGGAGGAGGAGATATTTGGAAAAGGCTTATTACTGAAGAAGAGAAATGAAAAGGAGACTTGCCTTATTTTTTCTGAAAAAATATGAGAAAAATCTTTCAGTTGCCATGGTGTGGGGGGAGAGATTCATGTGAGGCTTAAAAAAATGTTGACAAAGTAGCAGTGAGGATCAAGTTGCAATCCTTAATCAACAATGTGCAGTTGCCCTGTTAACATGATTATAGGATTTCCTTTCTTTTTGCTCAATAGAATATAGTAGGGACATTTGCAAAAGATGGGAATCATTCAGGACTGAATACAAACAGTCAAATGATCAGTGACAGAAGGACTCAAGAAAAGAGATTGTGGAAAAAGTATGTTGATATTCTCTAAGAGTAAATATAGCAAAGTAGAGAGTTTAGGTTCCCAAGGATTGCATCTTCTTTAGACAGAAAACAGAGAGGGAGACACTTGGTAATATAGAAAAAAAAATAAAGAACAGAAATTGGATGAGTTGAAGAATAAATTGATTATATCAGTCTTCACACACATTTTACATGTATCTACATGTGTGTGTAAACATGCTTTAATTTCAAAGTGTTTTAGATTATTAGATTATGAAACCTTTATTATATACACAAAACACTCCTAGCTTAACACTTCATATACATAAATTATATACTGATATCTATAACAGGAGAGGGATGAACTCACATATGTACCAATAAGCCAGGATCAAAGAAAGTTGATTTAATGTTTAAAGAGCCTCCTATTCAAAGTATATTAATATCAATATATCTGTTATGATCATAGAGCTCTGAAATGTAGAAGATAATAACACACATGCAATCATGGAAAGCTAGTTCAATATCATTTTTCCTTGTCTTGTTGATTAAATTGCTTGTAGTGGAGATGACACAAAAACATGAAAAGTTTCAAGTTATTTTGGTACCTCTAGTTCAAGCAAGTGTGCAAGTGTCCATGTTATGGCCCTAGTTAGGATGTATACCTTGTGCCAACTCCTTCTGCCTAAACAAAGAAGTAGCCTATCTATATATGACTATTCCATGACCCCTTAGGCATTGGGAATGGCTCCTCCTAATATATAACTTTTGGCACTCAAGTTCAAGGTCTATGAACCAATGACATACTATAATCACCATGCTTTTCTGTATATTTGGGCAGATTCTATTAAAATATGGTCCCAGCAGAAGGCGGTATCTCAGATTGTGAAAAATAAAAGAAGTCTACTTCATTAGGATGGATGATGGACCCTTTAATAAAGTGACATTGGCTCAAATTTCTGGCTCAGTCTATTTTATGGTAAGCAGGACAATTTTAATCCCACACATATATCTTAGTTACTTGTATTCAGTACTTCAAAAGGGAAAAGTCAAGATCATCTGAAAACACACCATCTCTAGTGACATTGGTTTTTTGGCAGTGGAGAAGAGAAATTGTTTCATGCATTTGTGTGTGTGTGTGTGTGGGTGGGTGTGTATGTTGTAAATTGTTGTGAATAGTATGGAGAAGTTGGATTCCATATAGGCAAACAGTGAGGAATTCAATGACAATATCAATATCTGATACCAAAAACAATAGAGATTTCAGAACCTTGATAAAGCAATGATGATTTGATAAAGTAGTGAATCACAATTTTCAATGATCTGTTATTATTATTACTTTAATATTTGAATGATAGCATGGGCATTCAAGATTGTTGTCTAATGTAGGAACTGAAACATCAATCAATAGCATCACCCTTGCTATAAATTAAATAAAACTCATAAAAAATTCAAAAAAATAAAAAAAGATCATAATAGAATTCACACGGTGAAACACATATTAGAATTGTACAGTTTATTTCATTGTATATTTAATGGCAGTCAGAAGCATCATAATACTTGAATGCTACTTATGATATTTGCTATACATTTCTAATAGGCCACCAAAAGACATTAAATCTAATAATAAATACATATTAATTTCTTTGCATAACTGCCTTTCCTAAAACCTTCTTCAGAGCACATAATACATCTTTATTTCTGAGGCTGTAGATGATAGGGTTGAGCATGGGAGTGAGAATGGTATATGAAATTGCTAAGACCTTGTCCTGACCTGGTGTATGATATGACCTTGGTCTCATGTATGTAAAAGTAAATGGACCATAGTACATGAATACTACAACCAGGTGGGAGGAACAAGTGGAAAAGGCTTTTTTCTGGGCTTCCATAGATTTGATATGAAGCACAGTACGGAAAATCTGTCCATAGGATGCAAGGATGACAGAAAATGGAATTAGAAGGAAAATTACACCACTTACATTAATTCCTCTTTCATACCGTGATGTGTCAACACAGGAGAGTTTCACCATGGCTGGAAGCTCACAAAAAAAGTGGTCAACAGTCCTTGATCCACAAAATGGGAGCAGCATTAAATAAGTCGTATGAATTGTGGAGTTGAGGATTCCCCAAAGCCAGCATCCAGAAGCCATTAGGACACTAATTCGATGGTTCATAAAAATAGGGTAATGCAGTGGGTGACAGATAGCCACATAGCGATCATAAGACATGGCTGCAAGAAGAAGGCATTCAGCACCCAAAAAGAGGAGAGAAAGAAATATTTGAAACCCACAACCTACAAAGGTGATGGAATTCCTGCCAGTTATGAAGTTACTGGCCATCAAGGGAACAGTGTTGGAGATGTGAAAGATATCTGTAAAAGAGAGATGACTGAGAAGGAAATACATTGGAGTGTGGAGCCGGACATCAAGGTAGATAAGAATAATCAAGACCGCGTTTCCCATAATTGCCAACATAAAAATCATGAGAATAAGTATTAAGAAGAGCAATCCATAGTGGTTTGGATTCAATAATCCTAATAAGATGAAGCCTCTATCAAAAGTCTGATTCTTTTCATTCCACATTATGATTATTTTGCTTTTCCACCTAAAGTCCAAAAGACAAGTTTTAGAAAAGAAAGAATATTGGGTTAATGCAAAGACCAGGACTGAATCTTTGGTTAAAAAAGGATGATGTCATATAAACAATTTCAATAGAAATAAATCAATTAAATGAATTACTTTAATTAGCCGAGTCCTTGGGATGAAGTTCTGAAAAAAGTCAGACTTGTTCATTTGATTAGTTCTGTATTCATGTTCCTTTCCTTATTGATTTCTTGCCATGACAGGCAATCAAGCAACCGAACCAACCTCTTAATAACTGGCCTTTCCTTCAATTTGAATAGCACAAAACATTTTCCACTTCAAGGAGGAGATCAGAAACTATACAATTTTGGGAGAGAACTGTTTGTAAAGTTTGAAAGTACATCAGAATCAAAAGCAAAAATTTCACTAAGCCATTAAGGATTGGTTTGTTCAACATCATCATCAATTTCATTTACATAATTATTATTTTAAAAAATATATTTTAATTTCATTTTATGGGTTGAAACTTTCATTTCCATAACATAATTATGATAAAAACATGTTGAATATGAAATTGCAAATTGAGTATAACTTGCTATCCCTTTAAAATATATAATAAAGTTATTTAAATTTCTTTTATCCCCTTTTCATTACTTTCTTCCCCATCTGTCCTACATAAACATAAATGTGAATGTTTATATGTAAATTATTTATATTTTCTTCTTTTTATGATTTCCTTCTTTAGAAACAGTCATTTTTCATTTATTGTGTATTCTTAGTTTTGTAGTAATAGTAATCATAATGATTAAGTTACTCAAGAAAGACATTCTTAAAATGATATTACTGAAGCTGTAAATAATGTTATCTTGGTTCTGCTCTTTTTGCTCTTCACCTTCTTGTGCCTGTCTACATGAATTTCTAACATCATTGTGCTCAAGATATCTTTTAGAAATATTTCATCACAATTATATATCGCAATTATTTCAGTCATTTCCCCATTGTTGGAAATCCCTGTGGTTCCAGTTCGTTCCAGATAAAAGAGAACTAACTATAAAGAATAATTCACTTTCTTTTCTTCTTTTTTTCCAGGCCATGAACATGCATTTAATCTCAATCTGTCCTGTAGGAGAGTCTACAATTACATAATTATTTTCAAATGACCTGTATACAGTGAAAGTAGAAAATAGTCAATAATAAGAATGCACTAGAATTGAGAAGGATAAAGGCTTCCTACTATAGGTCAGATTTTAGTTGACTATGCATTATTCTTCCTCATATTTCCCTATGGCTTTCTAAGAATCTGCTCTGATCACATTCTACTTGAAGACTCCATTATGTGCATCCCTTATTTATTCCTAAGTTCTTTGCAAGCAATTTACAACTTTTAAATTGTATAACCATGAGGATCTTAGTCACTTTTCTGGCAGAATTATTCTTTTCCTGTCTTCAACAGAGAATAGTCATCATTCTCTGTGTCTGGAACTGTTCCAGGATTAAAATGGAAGATATGCATTACAACTCAGTCTAATATTTTCCCCAAACAATGTTGCATCTTCCCTCTTATATGTAGAAAGTAAACTCTCCCTCACACCACACCAAAGACATTAATTCTTTGATAGCAACAGGAAATAAAGGAACATTCAATTTGATTGAAAGACAAATTCAGTATCTGCCAAAAGGACAATGTATTCAGTTATCTCTTCACCTAGAAGGCATGAGAAAGAATTATTTAAATGTTGTCCCATTTCCACAATCGTGTCTCATCTCCTGACATATTTGTCCTTCAGCACAGTTACCTCTCATTCTTTTAGAAGCTACAGTGTAATGGGTGGGAACATAAGAAAACACAGAAAATATCACTTGCAGGAACTCTAAATATTCCTGTCAAAGCCTACAAACCTAGTGTTCTAGAACACAACTTGCTAAAGTGATGCATAAACATTTTAGGAAAACATTTTAGAGTAAAAGAAGAAACAAAAGTCAACCAATGTGTACTAGGGAATAATTGAATGGACTGACCTGAATGACTGAATTTTCTGGTATGAAAGACATTCAAGAGTAGATATTTACTTATGCAGACTGTTGCAAAGGATCCCCCTCCTATATTGGGTAGAGAAGCTGTTGATCTCAAAGGTCTCCCTCAATTCTTGATTTGAGGATTTCAGATTTACTGAAAAGAAACATCCAAATAGCAAGGAGTCTGATTTAGTTACTGCATTAAAACCCTGATCATTTTTTTCCCATTAGAATCGGTTGCACACACTAGCTTCATTTAGAAACTTCTCATCTAAATATTGGTTTTGCTATAAAAAAAGAAAAAAAATTCACAGATTTGGAAATCAGAAAAAAGGGAATAATGAATTTTTGAATTAAATATTCTGAGTTCAAATTCTCCTGTTAATTATGGTTTTCATGATCATCAGGAACTCAGTTCATATTACAGCAACTTAATTTCCTGATATATAACAATAGACGATAAGGGGGAGGTGGTATAAATAACTTCTAAGAGCTTCCCCAATTCTAAATCAATGATCTTAGGATTCTGTAGTAAGCAAGCATGGCATAAGGGAATGAGAAAACACAAAGACCTAGTTTGAAGTCAGACAGCAGGTAACTCACTATGTGTGATACACCTGCCCCCTTTCATTTAACCTCTCTGAATTTCAGTGTTTTCAGCTGTAAAATGTTGATAATAATAATAGTAATTACCCCATATTTGCTGTGAAAATCAATTGAGTTAAATAGGCAAAGAATTAAAAAGCACACATTTTTGTAAGGCATTGCAATGTACCTGATATTGCAAGCACTCCAAATTGCAAAATACTATGGAAATATCTTTCATTACTGCTGCTTTGTTTATTTTTACTCTGTAGTCCACTTTTTGTGAAAATGCAAGAATTGAATAACCAAATCCTCAGAACAGTAACCAAAGTCCCAGGATGCCCTCTTCCTTACATGTATTGTGTGATACTCCAACTCATCTAGCAGATCCCTGTGCCATTTACAAATACTCAATCACTTGACATTAACTAAATTAAGAAAACACTGCAGCAATTAAAAGTTATTTTCTCAGCTGCTTCTAGTAACTTACCTGTTCATTGTTGTCAAAATGATCTGGTTGAAAAACAGCCTAAGAATGCAGAAAGTGGATGATGGTGCTGGCTCTTTGTTGCTTGCCACTAAATCTATAAAGCCCAAGGATATGTGGGCTCTTTGTTGCTTTCCACTAAATCTCTAAATTCCATGGGGTTGTGCATATTTGGCCCCTTTGGGATTTATAATGGACCTTTAGAGATTTCATATACACAGTTGCTCCTTTTCTTAGGTTTCACAGACTAAGTTAATGTTTGTGCAGACCCATGGATAATGCCACCAAGAACTTAGTATAGAGTAATCAGAAAAGGGCAAATAGGATGGTCAAGGACATTCTGTTCATGCCAAGTAAGGACTCAATAAAGGACCTGGGGGTGTGAGGACATCCAAGTATTCCTTCCACTTCCTGATAACATTTATAAAGGGTTTTACTATTTCCAAACACAATCTCATTTTGTTCTCCCCTATACTTTGGGGTGTTCTTCAGTTGTTTCAGCCAAGTTTTATTACTAATGCTTCCAATTTAGTATTTTCATGGCAAGGATATTGGAGTAAAAAACTCTAGTATCCAAAAAAAGGCCATTTTATTTCTCAAATTTATTTTACAGTTCAAAGAATTGAGTCAAAAATAAGTTTAAATTCTTCATCCAGGGTCACATAGTTACAAAAAAAAAAAAAACTAGTTTTGTGAAACTAGGTTTAAATTCAGGATGAAGGTTTTTCCTGATCTCCAAGACTAGTGTTCCATTCATTGATCTATCTAGATATCAAACTCTTATAAAGATCAGTCTTCCACTGCTCTGTGCTTGCAGTATGGATTTCAAACTACGTTCTATCCATGGCAGTAAATTTTGAAACAGTTATACCAATCATTAAATAAGTGACAAAGGCCAGGGTCAGTTATCTAATTGGTGGCTGATGTGTCCAAAAAAGATTACTTGAATTAATTTTCTTTTTCATTTTAAATAAATTCATTCACAATAAGTCTAGAACTATATTTAGACAGGAAGTAAAGATCAGGACCAGGTCATAAGTTCAATGTTCTTCATACTTATGGGTAATGGTGTCATTTTTTTAACCTTTCAACAAAGACATTTTTAACTGAAAAATATAATAATCATTGAAAGGATACTATTTCGCTCCAAACATTTGAAGGATTGATTGAAAATATGGGCTCCTTTCTCTTCCTTGTGCTCTGAAATTAGATATTATAAGCAAGTGTTTTTGAATAGAGTATAGAATAAGTTACAGGCAGTTATGTGAAATTAAACCAGGAATATATGTTCAATTAAGCTTCAGAAGTATTTTGAGGGAAACAGAAAATAAAATTTTATTCGAGTTATTATAGTGAATCAGTGTAGCATCTTAGACAAAGTAATAAAGAATGGAGAAAGTGAATAATGGTACTGGCTCTTTGTTGCTTTCCACTAATCTATAAAGCCCAAGGATGGCTGGAATTCATAGTGCTTCTGTGGAAGTAGATGCATATTTGTTCATCTGAATCAATATTCAAGTCCCCTTTGGGATTTATAATGGACCTTCAGAGATTTCATATACACAGTTGTTCCTTTCATAGGTTTTACAGACTAAATTGATGGTTTTGCAGCCTCATGGAGGATGCAACAAAGAACTTTGTACAGAGTAACTAGAAGAAGGCAATTAGGATGGTCAAGGACATTCTGTTCATGCTAAGTAAGGATTCAATAAAGGACCTGGGGGTGTGAGGACATCCAAGTATTCCTTCCACTTCCTGATAACATTTATAAAGGGTTTTACTATTGCCAAATATAATCTCATTTTGTCCTCTCATACATGTTGGTCTATTGTTCAGTTGTTTCAGCCAAGTTTGATTCTTAGTGCCTCCAATTTAGCATTTTCATGGCAAGGATACTGGAGTAAAAATCTCTAGTAGCGAAAAAAAAGCCATTTTTTCTCAAATTTATTTTACAGTAGAATAAATTGCATCAAAAAAGTTTAAATTCTTAATCCAGGTTCACACAGTTATTAAGTGCTGTGAGACCAGGTTTAAATTCAGGAAGAGGGTTTTCCTGATTTCCAAGACTAATGTTCTAATCACTGTACAACCTAGATTGCAAACTCTTATAAAGATCAGTCTTCTACTGCCCTATGCTTGCAGTATAGATTTGAAACTCAATTCTAACCATGGAAGTAAATGTTGAAACAGTCATACCTTTCATGAGACAAGCAGCACAGACCAGGGTTAATTCTCTGATTGGTGGCTGATGTGTCCAAAAAAAGATTACTTGAATCAATTTTCCTTGTCTTTTTAAATAAATTCATTCACAACAAGTCTAGGGCTATATTTAGACAGGAAGTAAACATCAGAACCAGGTCATAAATTCAATGTTCTACATCCTTATGGGTAATGGTATCATTTTTTAAACCTTAGGACAAAGAAATCTTTTGATTGAAAAATATAATACTCATAGAAATGAAACAATTTCCCTCCAAACATTTAGAGGATTGATTGAAATTTTGGCCTCCAAAATTAGATACAATAAGCAAGTATGTTTGACTATAGTATAGAATATTTTGAAAGCAGTTATGTGAAATTAGACCAGGAATATAATTTCAACTAAGCTTATGAAGTATTTTGAGGGAAAGAAAATAAAATTTGATTCTAGTTATTATATTAAGTCATTGTAGCATCTTAGACAAAGTAATAAAATGGTTAGACATATTTGAGAGAAATTATTATAATGATAGCCACAAAAACAATTGGAGTTTGAGTATATATACTCATTTAATGTCTCATTATCAAATGGAGATGCTCAGAATTGTCAAAACTCCAGTTATTCCAGTCCCCCCAAAACTAAAAAGACTTTACATATTGCATAAGACAAAGTATAAAGAGACTCATAATCAGAGAGCTGGCACAAATGTGATGAATTTTTTGAAACCTAGTAATTCAAAATGATAATCTGTAATAGATAGAGGAATTGAAACATGCTATCCAATGATGAAAGTTCATAATGATTTCCACAAATTTTTCCTTCTTAAATGCAATTATAATATATTTCACAGTTTTTAATATACTTTCCTTTAAAATATTTAACTTGCTATACAGAGAAAAAATAGACTGTCAGGGAAGGTCCTCCATTTCCCATTTAAAAAAAATTTAATTAAGGAGGAAAGATATTAGATGACTTGGTCAAGTGTACATAACTTTTGAATGCTAGGCTGAGAATTAAATGTTTTTTCACTTAGTATCTACTACTATTTGGAGCTCAAATTTATTTTCAGGAAGCAGGAGGTGTTAAAGGAACTGTAACTGTATTACTAGCACCATTAATAGAATCATGATTAAAGTCTTTTATAGAGAACTAGAGCTGAGTGAGGCAGTGATTTAGGAAAACTGAGATTCATCAACTGCCATTTATTAAGTACCTACTCTGCACTAGGCCTTCTTCTAAGTTTTGGGAACACAAAATGAAGCAAATAAAACAGTTGCTTATCTCAAGGATCTTGCAGTCTAAGGAGAGAGACAGGATGAAGATTGTGTGTGTATGTATGTATGTATATATATATATATATATATATATATGTGTGTGTGTGTGTGTGTGTGTGTGTGTACAAATGCATATATACACATTAAAATATATGAATAAGGAATATAAATTTAGTAAATGTTCTTAAGAGAGAAAAAAAGGACTAAAATTAGAGTTTGTAAAAGTTTCCAGTAAAAATGACATTTGTATTTGAGATTTAAGAGAAATTAAAGAAGTTATTAGATGTAGTTGAGTAGAAAGTGGATTCCAGAACCAGGGAATAGCCTGGGAAATGCCAATAGTCAAGCAATGGAGAGTTTCATTCATGGAAAAGTAATGAGGTCAATGTCACTGGATCTAAGATTTTATGGTCTAGATGGAGTAAGATGCTAGTAAATTGGTTAGATATAGAGGGACTAGGTTGTCAACATAGAAATGTCAAACAAAGAAAATTACATTTGATTTTGATGACAAAATGAAATCCATTGAATTCATCAGTTAGGGGTGATGATAGGATCAACACCTGTACATTAGGTAAGTCACTCTAGCGATTCAATGAAGGATAGATTTAAGTGGGGCGTGATTTCATATCTCCACCATTTTTGCTTCCTAATAGGAGATACCTCTGTCCTATTAAAATTTCTAGGAGTCATTCCCATCACTGAGAGGAGGTTATTCTGCTCATGAGTCTCCTGAGGGCATCTTTTGTGTCTTTGTTCCTTAATTATAGATAAATGGGATCAACATAGGGGTGACCATTGCAAATATTGCTGTAATAACTGCTCTTCCAGGAAGTGCAAGCAATTGAGGAGCTTAAATCTATCCTAAGCACTGTGCAATAAAATAAGGAAACAGTACATACGTGAGATCCAGATTTAGAAAAGGCTTTTTGCTTTCCCTGAACAGATAGGATGTTTATAATGAAAGAAGAAAACTGAATATAAGAGTAAAGGATCCGTGTGAAGGGGAGACTACCCAGTAGTAAGCAAATGCAATATTACCTAAATGATGACAGGATCAGAACAAGAGCTTTATAATCTCAGGAAGATCACAAAAGATCAATGAATCTGATGGTTTTTCAAAAGGAGAGCCATGTTGCCATTAGACTGAGAAGAATGGAGTTTACTAAGGTCTATAACTAGAAAGCAAGAGAACCAAGAACTCATGATTAATTCACAGTGTAGAGGGTGACATACAGCCACCAAAGGCCATAAGGCATTATGATGAGATGGAAATTATCTAAAGCAACAGAAAGTACAAAGAATATTCGGATAAGACAGGCAGCATAGGGGATGGCTTTGTTTTGTGCCACTGTGCTTACCGACATCTTGGGGATTGTGGTGGTTACCACTCAGATATCTACAAAGGACAATTCCCAACATGATGAGCAGATTTCTCAACTATTATGATCAAATACATACTCAAGAACAATACAGAGAAGGACCCTTGCTGATTTCAGAAAATAGTTGTAGGATGAATTCAGTGAACGGTGTTTTGTTTCCTTTTACAACGAGACTGACCTTTCTGTTGAGAATGAGAAATAGAAACAAAACATGAAAATACTTTTATCCTTGTATATAGAATGGAAAAAAAAACTGTAACTCCTTAGACTAACAGAAGATGTCTAATTTGTGTCTCTATTTCTACCACACATTACCCTTCTTACATTGGAAAAGTCACTGTTTCCACATTGCAACTCAATTCAAGACAAAAGATTCTAGTCTAATGTTCTCCAAGCTTGATTCTATTTCTAAATATCCAGGAAATACCTTCTCAGATCTGCTCTAAGCATCAATGAACATTGAGCAGTGAGATAAATAAAGTTCTGGGCATGGCAAAACTATTCCTTCAGATGGTAGCAGAGAGAGAGAGAGAGAGAACTCAATCAACTGGCATGACTAAGAGTTTGGGCTTTACATTCTTCAATTAAATCATAAAATCTAATTCAAATGGAATTAGAATAGATCTTGTAGGGAAAAAAAAGAATAAATTTGTATCTCACAAAAATTCTAGGCAGTAAAATATACCTGGAAATGAGTATCTTGCCTTTTCCAGAATAATTCCATGGAAACAAAAATTCTTAAATTTCAGAGTCAATCCATTCCTCTCTGGTTTTGGTCTCATTTTCACTATTGGGTCAAAAGATGAGTCTTCGAGTTCTATCCAATGCATTCATTCCACCCTTTGAGATACTGAGAACAAATCCCTTTTCTCTCTCTGCCATAAAATTTCTTTAAATATGTGAAGAGTGTAAGCCCATATTGTCTATAATTTTGCTCCATTATGCCAAGTAACTAAGTGCTTTAGCTGATTCTTATCAGGTCCTTTACTATCCTACTTACTCTACCTTACTTCCTACACAACTTACAATAGCTTTTTCTAAATTGTAGTATATAAAATTTCAGATGATGTCAAAACATGGACAAAGACAATGGGATTATCATCTCCTTATTTGTAGCTACATTTTTCTTTATAGATTATACATTTTAGGTGTTTTGTCTGATATATCTGTGCCAACTAGCAATGACTTTATAGTCCAGTGGAAACAATTGATCATTTTTTTCCAAATGAATTATGGTCTTACACTTCAGGACAAGGTTTTGTGCAAGATTGATGCTTTTCACTTCCACATATAATGTAGCTACACATTGGGGGTGGATGCCATCAGACTTCTAGTATCTGATTAAACTTATCTTGCTAAGGCTATTCTTTGATAGCCTAGGGCTAAATAATTGGAAGGGCAGCTTTTGAGACTGCTCCATTATCCTGGAAAAGGTTTCAGGAGGTCTAGTTTTGAATACTATTCTTTGGTGCCTTAAGGCTCAGAAATTAACATTCTACACTCATTCCAGGTAACATAATCTTTTAAGATTCTTTCCTATGGTATCTATGTATATTAGGGACATTTGGCAAAGAGGAGGAGTTTCCAGTGCAAGGGAACTGTGATATTGCCTAGAGACTCTAACACAGACAGGAAAAGAATAAAGAATGATATTTTGGGTCCCTTATCCAAAATGAAGAATTCCCTGAAATAGCTCAACAAAGGGAAAAGAAAGAAGGTGTGGGGGAATGATATTTCAGGGTGAAAAATCCCCAGTTCCTAAGTCATGTTTCTGAAATTCAGTCATAAATACAGCAGAGAGGTGATGAAAGTTTTCTTGAATACATGAGAAGTCCTTATCCAGCCATTGTTTCAAGATCTCCCATGAGCAGGAACTCAGAATCTACTGATAGAACCCATTGTACATTTGGAAAGAATTCTACATTGGAAGAAGTTAAACAATCTGCTTGTATCCTCAGATCAAATCTAAATTTGACTTATTTTGCCATATCCTCTCTAGGAGGACTCTACCTTTCTAAAGAAAGCAATGTAATTCTTCTTGGTGACCTTTCAAGAAATTAAAGATAGCTATCAATCCAGAAGTGGGAGCCCAGTACGTATCTATCGTAGTGGATATATTGAAGCCCCAAAGTTATAATACCTGAAAAGTTGAAGAAAAGGAGTTTCTTCCTCACTTTGGGGTGGTGGTGGTTGTGGTAGTAATAATAGTAGTAGTAGTAGTCGTAGTAGTAGTAGTAGTAGTAGCCAGAGTAGACAACACTGGAACTGAAGACCAGTAGGATAAAAATGCCCCAGAAAGAGTGTCATGTCCCAGTTGAAAGAGACCATACTGATTCATACTTAGGCCATCCTCTAGTCTTTCCCCACATGTGTAGGTTACACCCTGGGACTATTATTCTAACCCACACTCACATCAGCAAGTTGGGTACATAGAGGATGTGAGGCATATAAGGCTTGTTTGTCTTCACAGCATGAAGGGGACTCCCTATGAAAGCATTATAAAGAGGGAATGACCCCAGCCAATCAGGGACAGTTTTCTTAATCCCATTCTAGAGATGACAAACACAAGATTGAAAGAATCTAGTCCTCAGCAGGTCAAGAGTGACCTAGAGATCTTGACTTAATGCAACTGAGTTTGTGCAATTAGGTGACTGAATATAATTCAACACATCCCTTGCATGACTGGAATTCATCAGCATATCATGTATTGTATGATGGGGAGATCATATTAGGGACCTGTCATGGCATGAGCAGTCCTCTTAGATTATAACTCAAATTCTGAGAGCCTAATGATAATCCAAGAGGGAGGGGAAAAAGTTTCTAAAGACTATAAATTACTTCATATTGTAACACTACCTCATGCCTTATGAAAGGTGGATTCAAGAATAAAGTGTTCAATTTTCTCTCACTCCAGAAGATTTCTTTCATTTATAGGTAACATTTGGGTTCTCCTTGTTCAGGATACCCAGAACCCCCCTTGATGAAACCCCAAAAGATACCTGAGGAAGGAGCACTCACAACTTGGTTTCAAGGATGATCCTGTTTCTTTTCCAGGGGTTCCCTTGGCTTGCTCTCTGAATGGACCTGGAACCTCAGCATTAACTGGGGGAGTGATGAAAAATTGAGGGAACACATATAAAATCATCCCAGAAAGGTAGGAAATCTTTGGTTTTGACTTTCAAGGCTTAGAAGTCCCCTGCCTAAAATAATCCCAAAGGAGGAAGATCCAAGAAGGGTACTTTTGCAAGAAAACTAACTAGCTGGGATGGCAAGGATTCTGTCTGATGTAAATAAAAATGTTTAAATGTTTTTGTGAGGAACAAGGTACCTTTAAACAAAGAGGAGCTAGAATATACACAGGCTGGATAATGAGGTATAATAATGGTCTAGTCCCTAGGATTTGAGGTACTTTATTATCTTGGGGATCAAGGTCATGACAAAGTCACAAAATTTGAATTTTGCAGTTGAAAGCTTTTGAAATATTTCAAAAAAAAATGATGAAACACCTTCTAAATTCCTTGAAGGAATGAGGGAGGATGCAGAGCCAATATGGCGGTGTGAAGGTAGGATTTCCCTGAAACTCATTCCCCCCCAAAACTCCAAAAGACATCAAATTATGAATCTGCCTAAAATTTAGAGGGTCAGAACCCACAGAAAGATTAAGTGATACAATTGACCAGTCTAAGACAACTTGGAAATTCCACAGGAAAGGTGTATTTCACTAGGATCAAGGGTTGGAAAAAGCCCTGGCTGAGCTGAGCCCAGCCCAGGGATCACCAGGAACAGTTTGAACAGGTGGTGAGAGGACTCTGCTACATCAGAGTATGGGAGCAACAGACTCTGAAGAGATGTGTGGTGAGAACTTGCAGTGGGAATTGGGAAAGCCAGCCTACAGCCCTAAGATGGTAAGGGGGTAGGGAGAGATTGCAGAAATCTTTCTTTTCTCCTAGGGGCAGGTTTCTGCTGTTTGCCCACACTCAGATCCAGGTTGCAGCTTAAGCTTCCATCTGAGATAGCTGAGTGGGACCCTCCTCACTGCTAAAGGGAAGAGGGGAGCTCCTGTGGTCAACTGCATTTCAAACCACAGGCAAGAGAACACGAGACCTTGAAGGAATAAAGGTTCCATTGGGGTGTCCAAATGACCCCCAATGCCTTGGAAGTGTGGTAACTTAGTCTTAGGCTGAGGAAATGATCAAATGCCAGAAAATAATCTGACTGTAGAAAATTACTTTGGTCCCTGGGATGCTCAAAGTACATTCTCAGATGATATCAAAGTTGAAACTTTTGTATCAAAATCTTCAAGAGGAAAAAAAATAATCTGTAAAAAACCACTTTATACCAAATGGCAAAAGCAAAACAAAAGGTGAATGAGGAAAAGAATCTCTTAAAAAGCAGAACTGACCATCTGGGAAAGGACATAAAAAAGCTCTCTTAAGAAAATATCTCCTTCAAATGCAGAATGGAAGTAAAGGAAGCTGATGACTTTACAAGAAATCAGGAAGAAACAACACTTCCAAAAAAAGGCAAAAATGTGAAGAAAATGTGAAATATCTCATTAAAGATATAACCAACCTCAACAACAGATCTAAAAGAAATAAGGAGAAGAGCCTATACTTCATTTTTCAAGAAATAATGTAGCAAAATTATGCTGAGATCCTGGAAGCAGAGAGTAAAATAGAAATTGATGGAATTTACTGGTCAGCTCCTGAAAAAGATCCCAAAAGAAAAACATCCAGGGATATTATACCAAATTCCAAAACTTCCATGTCAAAGAGAGAACACTAAAAGCTGCCAAAAACAAACAATTCAGCTATTGTGGCTCTATAGTCAGGACTACACAGGATCTGGCACTATCTACCTTAAAGTCTCATAGGGAGTGGAATATAATATTGAGAAAGCAAAAGAAATTGGTTTACAACCAAGAATCAACTACCAGCAAAACTGAACATCCACCTTTCAGGGGAAAGATGGACTTTCAATGGAACCAGGGATTTTCAAACTTTCCTATTGAAACAACCAGACTTTAACAAAGAGTTTGCTCTGCAAGTACAGGACTCTGGTGAACCATAGAGGGGATGGATGAAAGGGACTAATTATGAGGAACTTAATGACATTAAACTGTTTTTATTCCTGCATGGGAAGAAGATATTGCTATATAAACTTTCTCATTTCTAAGAACTGTTAGAAGAATCATATATAGAAAGGGCACAGGAAGGAGCAGAATGATATAATGGTATAATATAGTAAAAAGATGGAGTCAATGGGTGATACAGGAAAGTATTTGGAGGAAGAGAAAGGAGAAGAAGGGGCTAAGTTATTTCATATAAGAGTCAAGAAAAATCTTTTTCAATGGAGTGGAATTGGGGAAGGTGGGGGGGATTGAGTGAGCCTTCATTCTCATCAGAAATAGCTCAGAGAGGAAATAATATACACACTTTATTAAGTAATCTATATAGTAATCTATCTTACCCTAGAGAAAAATGAGAAGAAAGTGATGGGATAAGTGGATGGGGGGCAGGAACGGGGAAATAAGACATAGAAGACAGGGATGATTGTGGGACAGGGTACTCAGATGAAATACACTTTTTGGACAGGGGCAGGATTAAAGGAGACAGAGAGAGAGAGAGAGAGAAAGAGCAGAATAAATGAGAGTGGGGAGGAATACAGTAGAGGGAAATACAGCTTGTAATAGAAACTGTGGGAGAAATATTGAAGCAACTTTTCTGGTATACTTATGATCAAGAAGGCAACTCACCCCAGAGGCAGAGGCATTGGGATGTGAACACAGAACAAAGTACATTTTTTTGTTCTCATTCATATTTATTGAGATTTCTAATCTTCTTGGGGAGTTGGGGTTGGGGTGTATTTTTACTCTCATAGCAGGATTATTGTAATAATATAAAATTTAAAAAATTTAAAATCTAATAAAATTAGAATGGAGCAAATGGAAACTAATGATTTAATGAGAAATTGAAAAGCAATTAAAAATCACAAGAATAAAAAAATGATGCAAAATATGAGTAAATATTCATGTTTGCATCTCCAGGATCCTGTGACAGAAGTCATGTTAAGGGTTAATTTTTTCACCAATGTCTGGGCTGATATTAATAAGAAATTGCAGAAAGTAGAAAATTAAACAGTCGTATAATTAAGGAACCTTTGAGGGAGGCACAGCGAGTTTACATCAGGAGATTGGATGAGAAACAGAAAAAGGAAGCTGGAATGATGGTCCAGGTTGTTGAAGAAGGGATTAAGAGAGATGGCATGGACAGAATGAAGTTTTAAATGTGGTAGAGCAGGACATTTTAAAAGAGAATACCCTGCATTGGAGAGGATGCACAGATTGTTCCTCTCATGATCTTTGACTGTGAAACTCAGGGGCTCTTGTTCCTCAAGCCCAATCAAGAGCACTTGGTAAACCTGAGGGTTGGAGACTCCAGAGAAAAGGCCTCTGGAATGTGTGTGCTTGTTCCATGTCCTGTCTTGTGGAAAAGTCTGTGTTGAGTATTTCTAGGTCTGGGGAATCAGCTTGTTTTAAACTGGGGGAGCTGGGAATTGGGCCCAGGAGTTTCAAAAAGGTGGGGGAGAAGGAAATAGGGGTGCTGCAAAACCCAGGTTGAGATCAGGCCCTCTCTCACTGAGCCATGATAGCTGTGCTAGTGTGTAGAGTTAAAGACAAAAAGGGAGGGGAATTATGAAAGAGAAAAAGCTGTGGTTTTAGGAGAGTTTAGAAAAGTTTCAGAGAGAAAGAATGACTAAGGGAAATAATGAGTAGTTATAGGAAGGAAGATTTCTTAGACTTTTCAGTGTCTGGGAGAAATCACATGTGTTCTCCCTAGGTTGGGGGAATGGGATGGCTTGGAAACAAGATAGTCTTGATCCCATCTGCCATCTTGTTAAGGCTTGAACTCTAGATAGACTCCACCTGACCCCCCCCCCCACCTACCCATGGTGAGAGGAGGAGGAGGAGGAGATACAGTAGATTTCAAGATATTAAGTCCTAATGGGAAAGAGATCCCTCCACAGGCAGGATGTATGATGGGGGAATGAAAAGGATATATAAAATTCAATGGTTAAGAGACACATTTATTGAAAGGAAATCATGTTTAATGAATGTCTGCTCTGGATATGTAGGCTCTGAACTGGAGTTTTGGGAATCACTCTAAGTGTCTTAAATGAGGGTTATTAGTATTGTTACATTCTGACAAACTTTGTACAGAATGGGAGGAATTGAATAACCTAGATTGTTAAATTAGTTTGGGATTATAAACAATTTTAAAACTATTGCAAAGAGTTGTGGCATTGGGTTAACTAAGAAGAGAAATATCAGAGATATTTACTGATTTATTTTGGGAAAAATCTCCTATTCCTTTTAATGTTAAACCTAATAATGCTAACAATTGTATTTTTATTTTGGATGGAGCTTTTTGTGAGTCCTGGTTTCTTTGTATAAGGTACTCTAAAGCTTTTATCATACTAACCTGTTGGGAAATTTAGCTGTAATTTTATTGGAGTTTTAAATGAATTAAGTATATGAGGTTGAATTCTGAGAGGTTCTGGGTAAAGAGTTCTGGAAGACAAAAGTTTAAAGATACTGGGATATTCATTTTGTTATTCCAAGGGAAATGAGGTGTTTAAATAGGAATCTTAAGATTAATGTATACTTCCAATGTATGTTCAATTTTAAAGAAGTCAAGAATGTTGACTTCTCTCTTGGCAACTGTAGACAACTGATGGGGGTCTGGCTCTGAACAAATAGCAGTTGTGTGGGACCCACTGTAAGGTAATGAAGAAAAATATATATTTATTATTTATATGATAGTTTTTTCTAACTGCAAAGTGATTATATTTTCATTATTTAGTTATCTCTTTTTTTTAGATTTTTGCAAGGCAAATGGGGTTAAGTGGCTTGCCCAAGACCACACAGCTAGATAATTATTAAGTGTCTGAGACCGAGTCAGGTACTCCTGACTCCAAGGCCGGTGTTTTATCCACTACACCACCCAGCTGCCCCATTTAGTTATCTCTTGTGAATATATTATTTAAATATTGTATTTTTAAAGTCTGAGATTAACATGTGATTGCTTTGAAGGGAAATAAGGGAAATGTCAAAAAGTAAGTCCCTTTCTGGAATAGATCTGTGGGTTCATGAATAATGTAATAATGAAAGGATTGCTTCGTACAATCTAGCAATTTTTGTATTACTATTATTGCTGTTCTGTTATAATGAAATTAATGACACATGTTGGAAATTTAAATTCACTTAAGATGTTCTAACACTTTAAAGAATTCTGAAGTAATTTGCATGTTAGGGGGCAGCTAGGTGGTACACTGGATAGATTACCAGCCCTGGATTAGGGAGAACCTTTGTTCAAATCTGGCCTCAGACACTTAATAAATTCCTAGTTGTGTGACATTGGGCAAATCATTGAACTCTAATTGCCTTGCCAAAACAAAAAAATAACAATTTGTATGTTAATGATGGCTAACAGCTAAACAAGTTTATAGATAGAAGCTTCTAGCTATATGTGTGAATTGGGAATATTTTGGATATTTATATATACATATGTACATATATGTATATATACATATATTTGTATCTTCCAAAACTGATTTTGTTTTGAAGTAAAAAGCACCTATGTAATATGAGAAAAATAAATGCAAGATAATTTGAGATTTCTCTGTCTAATCTCCTGGGCCAATGAGGTTTTTATTTGGGTAAAAATACAACAGGGTAGAAGGAGGATTCTCTAGCCAAGAGGAACTGATAAGCCATCTTTGTTTAGAGATAGAGTAGATATGATTTCAGAGGAAGGAATGTCTCTAATAACAGGTAGGAGGTGAGGTCTGGTTTTAGGTAAAGACCAGGAACTACATTCAGACCTTTCATTAATATCATTAATTGGGAGTTTCAATAATTGGGCCTCCATTAAGACTATAATTGGAATTTAATGAATTGTATTCATTGGAAGTTCTAATTAGGTAAAATATCTGTTTTAGATCATGGGACTTTTTAATCAATGATCTCCTTTTAAGTCAAATAACAGTATGGTTACAAAAGGAAATGTTACTGGGTCAGTGTCATATTTTTGGAACCAAGGAATTCAACAGGCTAAAGATGTCAGGAGACAGGGATGTGCAGTCAAGACGTGGCTTCTCAGTATGGCCGGAAGTTGGATCCCTTTGAGTTGATTTCCCCAAAATGACATTTGGATAATGTCTCACCTGGAAGAATAAATCTGGTCTAAGACATTTGTCTACCCACATAACATCTGCCTGGACACTGATATTCAATACTTATATCTATAAAGAAATTTTCCTTTAATGTCCTGGATGTTTACAGTTAGTTACTAAGCAAACCAGAAAAAAGAAATTTTAGGTGAATTGGATCTAATAGCCAGAGATAGGTTAGGTGTATGGCTCTGACACCTGCCATCAGCTGCATGTTAAGATAGGAATTAAGTATCCTTAATTTTTTAGAGGGGAGATTTTGATAAGAAGAAGAAGGGGAAATTCTTAGGATAATTACATTTTCAAGATCTAGTTTAAATGAAAGGAAAATATGGGAATATTTTGGAAAAACAGTTCCTTTTTTGGTTAAAGATGTTTGAGACATTATTGTAATGAGAGCAATGGCTAAGATTGTATTATTTTTAAATCATATACAGGGTACTCTTTGAAATAAGATGACTGTTGAATGTCTATGTAACAAGCTTAAGTCAATGTCATAATTCTCATTGGGAGTTTGCTCATGTAATAAAACACTAATTGAAGCTTATTGTGTTAAAGTATGTGCATCAATATCGAAAAACGCAAAAGGCAAATTGTAATAAGTTCTTAAAAGGAAGATTTCCTTCTCCATCCCAACTCCCCCTGCAGAGGGTAGGTGTGGCTGAGAAAGTGAGAGAGCATTTCAAAGAGAGAGAAAGGAACCCAAAAATAATTTACAGGATTTCAGGTGTTTTCCTTCTGTTAAATCTCATTACTTTCAAAGATCAAGCACCCAGCTTTGTGGGGGGGGGCAGACTCTTTGGTACCAAGTTTTCCCATGTTTTAATTCCTCTGAAATCCTGGATAGGTAAACATGTCAATTGGACATATGCCAAAATCCTTCCTTAACAAGCCTCACTTCCCAGTGGGGCATAAACCAAACTCAACATTGCCATTACAGGTCAGCCTGAACAGAACACAGGGTAGATGCACACAGGGGCTATTGTGAAACACCACATGAGATCGACATGTGGGTCATGTTGGATGCCACATCTTAGCTGACTCCCCACAAAACTCAACTGCTTTTCACTTTCCTGGGCTGACAAAAGCAAAACTCAGAAGGAGGGTAGAGATCCACTAATTTTACTACTTTTCTAAAAACCTACGATACAGTAAAAAGGGGTGTTGTTCTCTCTGATGGGATTCAATCCAATTTGCCATGTCTGGGCATATATTTCTTCCTACCGGACAGGCCATTATATGTAGTTGTTGGCTTATTAGGGTTTGCTTGTACTTTGGATGAAATGAAGAGGAATTTCAGTGAAGGGCAATTTTGGTATTGGAAAAAGGGACATAACTCTGGCCCATTGTACATTTTCCACAAATGAAAATGCACCTGACTGAAATCCCCAAAGACCACCAGTCTTATTGGGATACACCTGGACTGATATACTGACTCTTCATTAGCTTGCCTTGGGCATGTCAGGTAGGGCTTTTCATCTTTTTCATGAAGAGATTTCCAACTTAATTTATAAAGTAGATACAATGAAAAAAAGACTTGAAAACAAATAATAATAATAATGACAGCAACTATTCATAAGACAATTGCAGGTGCTCATGTGTAGACAGAAAAATTCTTCCTGTTCAAATCAGGCCTCAGAATCTTTCCGCTGCTATGACCATTGACAAGTCATTTAACCCTGATTGCCTCGACTGGCAATCTCCAACATGCATTAGACAAGGAAATGGAAAATCACTGTAATATAATTGCCTAGAAAATAGCAAAAGGGTGTCACAACAAATTTGACATGACTGAGCAATAGCAATATTAATTATTTCAAATAAAAATAAGTAAACCAGAAGACTTCAATTTGGGCCATGAAGAGTTGGATAAAGCTAAAGAGAACTAAGTAAAAACAGAATATATCTGGTGCTTTCTCTGTGATAGACATGATGTTAAATGCTTTAAATATTACATGTTACTACATTAGTTTGGCATCTAATTCTTTGATTTTAAATTATTTCATTCAAAATTTTAATTATATTATTTGACATTGATTTATTCATTTTGCAAGCGCTAAAAAGTATAAAGATCCTTTTGACATTTGCATTATCTGCTTTTAAAAAGTTCAATCACTAAGATCAAGATTTTTCCAAAACCTTCATTTCTGTCCCTGATCAGTCTCTTTCATCTGTCTGGAAATCCTCACAATATTATGAGTTCCAGACTATATGAGATTGAATCTATGGATCCATCCATTGCTTCAAAGATTGCATAGATTCAGTAATTCAGTGCAGTACACAACATTTCCTGAAATGATTACAATCATAATAACCAGAAATGGAAAGAACAATAACTACGTTCTACACGGGGAATTTTATGCACTTGACTTAAGTCAACTTGTTTCTATGATGGTCATGGTGAAGAATTTGGGAAGGGTCAAAATATACAAGAAGCAAAGGGAATGTCTGGCAACGTTTGAAAGCACCATCCAAGGATTGTTGCTCATCCTTATGGAACTTTTCTTGATCCACAAAAATAATGGAATAAAAAGATATTTCAGTCTTCATATCATTTTACAGATGAGATAAATTTTGGAAAATGGATTACATGACTTCTCCAGGGTGACACAATCATGATCTGAGCCAATATTTGAGTTCTGGTTTTCCTGATTCCGGGTGGGACACTCCATCCATTGTGACACAAAATTACCCCTTAATCTATCAACGTTTATAAAATAGCATTTCATTACTACTATTAAGACAATTATTTTCATCAATTTTGAGGGATTTATTTTTTCTTTTGTTTTAAGAATTTTTGTAATAAAGGAATAATCTGGGAGAACAGTGGCATGGTGGGAGAATCTAGGCAAAGTGAAAAGAAAGGTTATCAATATAATCCCTTCTTTTTTTGAAAGACAACCAGAGCAGTGGAAAGGAACCAGCATAGAGGTCTTCTTTCTAGTTTTATCTTTGACTACCAAAAAGACAACAAATAAGTTACAACATCTCAGTTCCCCAGAATGTAGCACAATGAAGATATTGCTGATGTGCATTGGTGGAGGGACTTTCCACGTCTATGTAAACACATGTCAAAAATATAAAAGAAAAATGAATATTATTACTATTATTATTATAATTCTAATATCAAAAGAGCTTAGGTCAGTTTCTATTTCCTATTTCCTTTATATGTTTACTTTGGAAAGGTAAAACCTCAATGCAACTCTGGAATAATACCAATAAAATGATGGGAATGGAATTGTAAAATGAGATGGTCTCTGTGGCTTCTTTTTTCCTTAATTACTCATATCCTTCTGATATTGGATTCAACTTTAAGATATGGATGAGGTCTTGACACTTGTAATTCCAAGACATCTAATTAATTGATCACTATGACTATGGCTGATAGGTGGTACCATAGTGCTTAGCGCACTGCCCTGGAGTCAGGACACCTCATGAATTGAGTTTAAATCATGTTTCAGACACTATTTGTGTGATCCTAGGCAAGGCTCACTTCCTTTACATGTAAAATTATCTGAAGAATGAAATGGCAATTCACTCCAGCATCTTTGTCAAGAAAACACCCAATGGGGATCCAAAGAGTCATACAGTAGTGAAATGCTTAAAAATGAACAACTCAAAGGGTCCATTTCAACAAATAGTCCAAAGGACATGGTGATTGATAACCCCACTGAAGGAAGAGATGAGCCCAATCCAGTCATGCTTCTTCATGAAGACACAATTTGGATTGA
Organism: Macrotis lagotis; assembly: GCF_037893015.1. NCBI lineage: Eukaryota > Metazoa > Chordata > Mammalia > Peramelemorphia > Peramelidae > Macrotis > Macrotis lagotis. The sequence goes on along the minus strand of NC_133658.1, from coordinate 921,093,611 downwards.
CTCGACCAAACCAGATGACGCCTATGAGGATGAGAAGAGACCAATGAAAGGTACAAAGACAGAAGACAGTACTATAAGGGCAAGTGAATACAAAGCTGTTTAATGAATGAAGGAACAGGAGCTGGGTCTGGGGATACTCCAGTCCTAGGTAAGGAGAGATAGCAAGTCTTGTTTTAAAAAAGATGGGATATAGGAGGCAGTGTGATATGGTTTCTATGGGGCTGGATGCTGTTTCAGGTATCCATGGAGTTTGTGTTTTGTGTGAGGGTCATCAAGATGGTCAAGAGTTTCTCTGGAGGTTTGCCTTTGGATCCTCAGGAAAGGTTAATCAATGGGACTTCACTGGGCAAGAATGAAATTCAGAACAGGAACCAACATTAAAAGTTGAATGGTTACATATATTTCTAAGCAAATTAATCCAATGACCAGCTGCTGGGCAAATTGGGTTTGTGCCCTTTCAACTGATGTTCTTTTGGCCAAAGGAACCCAGAAATCAACAACCTCTCAGACCAGGACTTTGTATTTCTCCCATTCCTTAGCTGACATTATTAATAACCAAGCAGAATGCATTCTTCACCCCTCCCACCTACACCTCAAACTACCTGGACCTCCTAAACATTTCTCAAGCCTCTATGGCTAAAAATAGAGCTCTTAATCCTGCCACACTTCTCCCAATACCCTGCAATTCCTCCCCTTCATATTCTTGTCCTCAAGTCCTCTTTAATTTCCTTATGCCCTTCCCTCATATTTTGAATTAGCCTTTCCCAGACCCCGATGATGACTGATTTATGGATGGGAATTACTCTGTGATCAATGTGAAGGGAATAGCAGGACATGCCATTTTATCCTCCTCTTTTTTATTGAGTCTTCCCTTCTTCCTCCATAGACTTCTTCCTAGTGAATTGAATTCATTGTCTTAATTCAAGCCCTCACTCTAGCAAAAGTGAAATGAATTACCATCTTCACAGATTCTCACTATTTTTTTCATATTTTTTGTTATCTAGACTTTGTGAGGGCAGAAAAGGGTTTCCTTACATCTAAATCTCCTATACTAAATACTGACCTAATTCTAACACTTCTTTGTGCTATATCCTTATCCTTTACATTGGCAGTGATTCACTGTAAGGATTATTAGGTCATGTCCATCTCTGTGGCAACTGGGAATGTGAATGCCTACCAAGCAGTGGACTGCATGCCAAACTGATGCATAACTTCAATTTATTTATCTCGCCCTCCTTCAATACATATATTGGATGATAAAACGATATACCTCTCTACAGGGGTCTTTTGATAGGGACCCTGGCTACTTCAGAATAGTCCCTCTCCCTTCCCCCAAAGACCAGCAGATACATTCCATCTATTGGGGACTATATTCTCCAAAAGGTATCTTCTGAGGGAACAGGGTTACCCAACAGTCGCAACATACTAGTGGACACTAGAATTAAACATATTTTGGCTGAACTTGAATTAGGATGATCTCCTTTACAACCCATGAAGCCCTAGCCCTCATGGGTTTTCTTTTAATTTTGACACAGTGAGAGGAATGAGTTTGTATACCTCTTCTCTCTCCATCTTTGTATAAGTTTGAGAAGCGAAGAGTTCTTCTTCTGTAAGAATTCTGCATACTTATGTCTTCCCACCTGAACTTGGTATTTCTTCCCTTTTCTATCTCTCACCCTACACTGAGATAGTCCCTACCAAACTAGTCCCTTCCTGTCACCCTCAAAACACATGCAACGTAGCAAAGAGTACCTGTTCTCATTTTTTTTTTTCCTTAGTGGGTATAAGGAATCTTTCTGGAGTAGGAGGGGGAGCCATCACAAGTTCTCTGTATAACTTTCACCTATCACAAGACCAACAGAAAAATCTTGATTATATGGCCTAAAACCTCCTATAAATTAAAGATCAAATGAATTCTCTAGCTGCAGTAACCTTAGAAAACAGACAAAGCGTATACCTATTGACCACCAGGATGGGAGGCCTCTGTCTGTTCCTGGATAAAGAATGCAGTTTATATGTTAATCCATCTGAATTGGTTCAGGATGTTGCTAAAAATTAGCTAAAAGAGCCTCTCCTATTAGGGCAAATTCAGCTGACACCTGGTCAATTTGGCAGTCTTCCTACATACTCCATTAGCTACTTCCCATATTAAACTTGTAATCATGGATTTTGGGGCATTTTCTTAGTTCCTCCTTTATTCCAGATGCTTTCATCCTTTATTTGAAATACAATGAATATTGCAACATCTCAGATGGTCAAATCCATTCTAATTCAAGTCAAGGACAATGCAGTTTCAACCTTTACCCTCTGCTGTATCTCATGACACCATTACCTACACTGAACTAGAAGCAGCTCTAGGAGAACAAACCTTAGGTCCCAATCCTACTTCACAAAATTAAAGCACAAAGACTGGAATGTTGGTTTTAAGTCTGAATTACATTCTTGGCCTGTGGAGCTCCATTGATTATCTTTTCTTCAAGACACAAATACGTCCACAGAAACTTCAAACAACTCACAATCACACCTTGGTGACCCCCAGGCAATACATATCAACTCACATATTAACCAATAATTCAAACTAAAAAGAAAGTTGATTTAATGTGCAAAGAGCCCTATTTAAAGTCTAGTTAGTGTCTTTCTGTCTGATGTGATATCTGCAGATGGCACAAGTGCAATCATAGGAAGCTAGTTCAATATCATTTTTCCTTCTTTTTTTTTGATCAAGTTCCTTATAGTGGAGATGATTCAAATTCATGTAAAGTTTCAATTCACTTTTGTACCTCTTGACCAAACAAGTGTCCATCTTATGTCCACCTACTCAGGATGTATAACTCACGCCACCTCCTCCTGACTAAACTAAGAGGGTGCCTATCTATTATCTGACTAGTCCAGGACCATTGAGTCAGTGGGAATCCCCCTACAATTGACCCAATATATGATCCTCCTACTAATATATGATTTTTGACACTCAAAAGCAAGATCTCTAATCCCATGATATCCTATATTTCACCACAGATTTCCAAATATTTGGGTAGATTCTATTAAAATATGGTCCCAGTAGAATGGGGTATCTCAGATTATAAAAAATAAAGTAAGTCCTTCATAGGATGGATCATGGACCTTTTAATAAAATGACATTGACTCAATGTCTCTTTTATTGTAAGCAAGAAAATTTTAATTCTTTATATATCTAAGTTAGTTAAATTCAGTAGTTCAAAGGGAAAAGTCCAGATCATCTTCAACCACAGCATGTCTAGTGACAGTTATGTTTTGTCAGTGAAGAAGACAATTGGTTGCAAACATATGTGTGTGTCTTTTTCTAAACTGTTTTCTGTGAATAGCATGAAGAAATTGGATTCTATATAGTCAGACAGTGAGGAATTCAATCTCAATGTTAATACATGATACCAAAGACAATAGAGATTTCAGTACTTTTGATACAGAAAGGATGCTTTGATATACTGTGAATCACAATTTTTAAACAATATATAATTGTTACTTTAATATTTGGTTAATACCATGTGCATATGAAATTGTTGTCTAATGGAGGTACCGGATCATCAATAAATAGCATTTCTCTTGGAATAAATTAAACATAACTCATGAAAAAAATTCAAAAGTAACCTAAAAAGAATAACTAATAGAATTTCCACAAAGAGAAAAAAAATAGAATTAGAAGAGTTTATTTCATTGTATATTTATTGTCAGTCAGAAGCATCATAATACTTGAGTGCTATTTATGTTATTTTCCATAAATTTCTAATAGGCCCCCAGAAGATATTGAATCTAATAATAAATAATATATTAGTTTCTTTTCATAAGCATCTTTCCTAAAGCATTCTTCAAAGCACATAAGACATCTTTATTTCTGAGACTGTAGATGATAGGGTTGAGCATGGGAGTAAGAATGGTATACGAAATTGCTAAGACCTTGTCCTGACCTGGTGTATGATATGATCTTGGTCTCATGTATTTAAAAGTAAATGGACCATAGTACATGAATACTACAACCAGGTGAGAGGAACAAGTAGAAAAGGCTTTTTTCTGAGCTTCCATAGATTTGATATGTAGCACAGTACGGAGAATCTGTCCATAAGAGGCAAGGATGACAGAAAATGGAATTAGGAGGAAGAATACAGCACTCACATTAACTCCTCCTTCATACCGTGTTGTGTCAACACAGGAGAGTTTCAACATGGCTGGAATTTCACAGAAAAAGTGATCAATGGTCCTTGTTCCACAAAATGGGAGAAGCAGTACATAAGTCGTATGAATTGTGGAGTTGAGGATTCCCCAAATCCAGCAGGCAGCAGCCAAAATGACACTAATTTGACGGCTCATGAGGATGGGGTAACGCAGTGGGTGACAGATGGCTACATAGCGATCATAGGACATGGATGCAAGAAGAAGGCATTCAGCTCCCAAAAAGATGAGAGAAAGAAAGATTTGAAATCCACAACCTGCAAATGTGATGGAATTCCTGCCAGTTATGTAGTTACAAGCCATCATGGGAACAATGTTGGAAATGTGCAAGATATCCGTAAAAGAGAGATGACTGAGAAGGAAATACATTGGAGTGTGGAGTCGGACATCAAGGTAGATAAGAAAAATCAAGACTGTGTTTCCCATAATTGCCAACATAAAAATAATGAGAATAAGTATTAAGAAGAGCAATCCATACTGGTTTGGATCCAATAATCCTAATAAGATGAAATCTCTATCAAAAGTCTGATTCTTTTCATTCCACATTATGATTATTTTGCTTTGTCACCTAATATCTAAAAGACAAGTTTTAGAAAAGGAAGAATATTGGGTTAATGCAAAGGCCAGGACTGAAACTGTGGTTAAAAAATTGTGATGGTCACACAAACACCTTAATAGAAATAAATTCAACTAATTACTTGAATTTATTGATTCATTGGGATGATCAATATATTGACTGAGTTTCTGAAAAAAATCAGAATGGTTCATTTGAATAGTTCTATGTTCAAGTTCCTTTGCATATTTATTTCTTACCCTGATAGGAAATCTGGAAACTGAATCTACCTCTTAATATTTGGCCATTCCTTCTATTTAAAAATCAAGAAACATTTCAAATTCAAGGAGGAGTTCATAAACCATACCATGTTTGCTGAGAACTGTTTGTAAAGTTTGAAAGTACATCAGACTCAAAAGAAAAAATTCCCTGAGCCATCAAGGATTGGTTTGTTCAACATCATCATCACTGTCATCCCCCTAATAATTATTGCAAAGGAAATATATCTATTTTCATTTTATTGAATGAAATTATCAATTCCATAACATAATTATGATAAAAAACTCATTGTATATGAAATTGCAAACTGACTATAACTTGCAATCCTTTTTAAATATGTAATAAAGTTATATAAATTTATTTCTTCCTGGTTTTCTTTCTTTCTACTGAGTCTGTCCTACATAGATGCAAATATGAATGTATAGATATAAAATGATTTTTATGATTCTTCCTTTTATCAGTTCATTCTTTGAATATAGAGTCTTTTTTCCATTTATCCTTTATTCTTAATTTTTCCTGTTTATAAGAATCACAATGATTTAGTGGCTCAAGAAACACATAAAGACCAGAAAACTGCATTTTGTGGGGTGTTTGTGGAAGGGATGAAAGGTTGGGGGGAAATTGTAAAATCAAATAAGATAAAAACCTTCCTGAAAAAAAGAAAAAGAAAGACAGACATTCTTAAAATTGTTTTGCACATACCCTATATATTCTTATCTTGCTTCTGCTCTTTTTATCCTTCACCTCTTTGTGCCTGTGTTTACATGACGTTCTACAATCATTGAGCTCATGATGCCTTTTAGCATAGAAGTATTTCATCACAACCATACACCACAACTATTTCAGTCATTTTCCCAAAGATGGAAATCCCTGACAGATGAAAAAGAACTGCTATAAAGAACCCATTTACTTTCTGTTTTTCTTTTTTCCCAGTCCATGAACATTTATTTAGTATTAATCTCTCCTGTAGGAGAGTCAACAATTACAAAATTATGAACAAATAACCTGTATACTATGAAAGTAGAAAATAATTAAAAGAGAGAAGGTTCTAGAATTAAGAAGGATAAATTCTTCCTACTATAGGTCAGATTTTAGTTGACTATGTACTATTCTTCCTCATCTTTTCTTATGGCTTTCTAAGAATACCATGCCTGGATAGTTCTGCTCTGATCACATACAACTCAGCAGGCTTTGTGTTGTGTATCGCTTATTTATTTTTAAGCTCTTTGCAAGCAATTTACAATTTTAAAATTGTTTGTTAAATGCTGAGGATCTTAGTCCCTTATCTGGCAGAATTATTCTTTACCTGTCTTCAACAGTGAATAGTCATCATCATTTGGTTCTGGAACTGATCCAGGGTAAAAATGGAAGATATTGATTACAACGCACACTAATGTTTTTCCCAAACAAGGTTGGATCTTCCTTCTTGTATATAAAAAGCAAACTCTCCTTCACATCACAACAAAAAATGAATTCTTGGAAAGGAACAGGAACAAACGGAACATTCAAATTGATGGCAAGATAACTTTAATATCTGTTAAAAGGACCTTGTATTCTGTTATCTCCTTATCTAGAAGGCATGGTAAGGAATTACCTAAATGTTGTTCCATTTCCCCAATCATATCTCATCTTCTGATCTATTTGACCTTCAGCATACTTACCTCAGATTGCTTTAGAAGACCCATTTTAATGGTTGGAAACAAAAACAAATGCACAAAATATTACTTTCAGTGACTCTAAAAATTCTTCCCAATCCCTGCCCTCCTGGAGTTCTATACGAAAACTTGCTCAAGTGATGCATAAACATTTTAGGAAAAACATTTCAGTTTAAAAGTAGAAAGAAACATCAAACAATGTGTACTACGGAATGATAGCATGATCTGATTTAAATAAAGTGAATTTTCTGGTAGGAAGGACATTCAAGATTAGATAACTACTTGTCCAGAATGTTGAAAAGGGAAGACCTCCTCTATATTGGGTGGAGAAGTAGTTGATTTCAAAAGTCTCTCTCAATTCTTGATTTGAGGATTTCAGATTAACTAAAAAAGAAACATTCCATTGTCAAGTAGGTTGATTTAGTTATTAGATTAAAACCCTGATAATTTTTTTTACCATTTGAAGCAGTTGTCCACGTGAGCTTCATGTTTGTAAAATATTGTCTTTCCAATAAAAACTAAGAAAAAATTCACAGAATTAGAATTCAGAAGAAAGAGGGAATATTGAATTTTTTTATATTTGAAAGGCAATCCACTGTAAAATTAAGTTAAGTGACATGCCCTAATTCACAGAGCTAGGCAATTATTACGTTTCTGAAGCCCAATTTGAATTCAGGTACTCCTGACCCCAGGGGAAGTGTTCTATCCACTGCACCACCTGTTCCGACCTGGAATATTGGACTTTTGAATTGATAGCTCTGAGTTCAAACTCTCCTGCTATTTACTGGTGTCATGATTATCAGTAACTCAAATCACATTATAGAAACTTAATTTTCTTATATATAAAGATACTGGGTAAGGGGGGGGGGGATAAGTGACTTCTATGATATTCCCAAACTCACAATTAATGATTTTAGGATACTGTAGGAAGCAACATGGCATAACAGAATGAGAACACAAAGACTGAAGTTCGAGCAAAATGAAACTCACCAGATGTGAGACTCCTCTACTATTCACTTAATCTCTGAGTTTAGTGTTGTCATCTATAAAATCAAAATGATAATAATAATAATAACAATAATAATTAATAATGATAACAATAATAATGAAAACTATCCCACATTTGCTTTAAAATTAATTGAAGTGAGGAAGCAAAGAATAGATAAACATTTTTGTAAGGAATTGAAATGTACCTGGTTTTGCAGGCATTTCAAATAGCAAATCACTATTGAAATATCTTTTATTACTGGTTATTCTTAATCTGTGGTCGAATTTTTGAGAAAATGCAAGAATGAAATCCAAAAATCCCTAAAATAGTATCCTAAGTCCTAGGATGCCCTCATCCTTACATATATTCTGTGAGACTCCAACTAAGCTAGCAGATCTGTGTGCCATCTACAAATACTCAATCACTTGACATTAACTAAATTAAGAAATATTGGCAACATTTTAAATTTATATTTCCAATATGCTTTTTTAGTAACTTGCCTGTTCACTGTAGTCCAAAGGATCTGGTGGAAAAACAGCATAACAATGGAGAAAGACAATGATATTGCTGGCTCTGTTGCTTTCCACTAAATCCATAAAGCCCAAGGATATATGGGCTCTTCGTTGCTTTCCACTAAATCTATAAAGCCCAAGGGAAGATGGGACTTATCGTGCAGCTGTTGAAGTAGATGCATATTTGTTCATCTGAAGAAAAGTCTGCTTTGGGATTTATAATGGCCCTTTAGAGGTTTTATATGCACGGTTGTTCCTTTCTTAGGATTCATAGACTGACTTGATGTTTTTACAGACCCATAGGCGACTCACCCAAAAACTGTTTGGAGAGTAATTAATTTGGGTAAATAGGATGGTCCAAGACCTTCTTTTCATACCAAGTGAGGACTGGTTAAATGACCTGGGGATGTGAGAACATCCAAGGATTTCTTTCACATCTTGATAGCACTCACAAAGGGTTTTAGAATTTTTCAAATATAATCTCATTTTTTATTCTCTCATATATGTTGGGGTATTGTTCAGTTATTTCAGCCAAGTTAGATTCTTAGATACTCCAATTTAGCATTTTCACAGCAAGGATAGTACTGTAATTTGTACTTTTTGTTTTCAATTTATTTTATAGTTGGATAAATTGAAGCAAAAAAAATTTAAATTATTCATCCAAGGTTACATAGTAAGTGTGGTGAGACCAGGTTTGAATTTAGGAATAGGGGTTTTCCTGATTTTCAAGACTAGTGTTCTAGATAGCAAACTCTTATAAAGATCAGTCTTCCACTGCCCTGTGCTTGCAGTATAGATTTTAAACTACATTCTAACCATGGCAATAAATGTTGAAACAGTCATACCTTTCATGAGACAAGTGGCCAAGGCCAGGGTCACTTATCTGATTTTTGACTGATGTGTCCAAAAAGGATTATTTGAATGAAGTTTCTTATTCATTTTAAATAAATTAATTCACAACAAGGCTAGAGCTATATGTAGACAGGAAGTGAAAGTCAGGCCCAAGCCATAAATTCAGTTTTCTTCATTCTTATGGGTAATGGTGTTATTTTTTTAACCTTTCAACTGAGACATTTTTACTGAAAAAATATAATAATTGTAGAAATATAAGGATTTCCCTCCAAATATTTGGAGGATTAATTGAAATTATGGGCTCTTCACTGTTCCTCGGGCTCTGAAATTAGTTATTATAAGTAAGTGTGTTTCACCAGAATGTAGAAAATATTGAGGACAGTTATGTGAAATTGGACCAGGAATACATGTTCAGTTAGGATTATGAAGTATTTTAAGGGACACAGAAGATAAAATTTCATTCTGGTTATAATATGGAGACAGTATAGCATCTTAGGCAAAGAAATAATATGGTTAGACACATATTTGAGAGTAGTGATTACAATGACGGTCACAAAACGAATTGAACTTTCAGCACATATACTTATTTAATGTCTCATTATCAAATGGAGAAGCTCAGAGTTATCCGAACTTCAGTTCTGGGGCAGCTAGGTGGCATAGTAAATAAAGCACCAGCCTTGAAGTCAGGAGTACCTGGGTTCAAATCCTTTCTCAGACATTTAACAATTACCTAGCTGTGCGGCCTTGGGCAAGCCACTTAACCCCATTTGCCTTGAAAAAACCTAAAAACAAAAATAAACTAGAACTTCAGTTCTTCCAGACCCAATAAACCTAAAAAGACTTTATATAAGGCATAAGACACAGGATAAAGAGGATCCTCATCAGAGAGTAGGCAGAAATGTGATGAATTTTTTTAAACCATAGTAATTCAAAATGACCATTTATAAAATATAGAGACATTGAAACAAGATATCCAATGATTACAGCTCATCATGCTTTTCACAAATTTTTCTTTCTTTTCTGCTATCATAAAATATTTCACAGTTTTGAACATAGTTTCATGTAAAATATTTGACTTTCAGTTCAGACAAAAAAAATACAGACTTTCAGTGCAGGCCCTCCATTCCCATTAAAAATGATGCAATTGAAGAGCAAAGATATTAGATGACTTGGTCAAGGGCACACAAGTTTATGAGTACTAGGCTGAGGATTAAATTATTTTTACTTGATTTCTACTACTTTTTGACCTGGAAATATTTTTCCCAGAAGCAGGAGGTGTTAAAGGACATGGGATTATATTTCAAACACCATTAATAGTATGAAGATTAGGGCCTCTTTTAGTCAACTAGAACAGAGTGAGGAAGTAATTTAGGAAACCAGAGATTCATCAACCAACATTTATTGAGCACCAACTCTTCTTCAGGCTCTCTGATAAGTTTTGGGCATACAAAATGAGGCACATAAAACAGTTACTTAACTCAAGTATCTTACAATCTAAGGAGAGAAAAAAAATGCAGATTTTATAATATAGTTATATGTATATTTATATACATATTAAATATATATGTACAAGGAATATACATTTTAGTAAAACTTATTAACAGAAAAAAGGGCCTAGAATTATAGTTTGTGAAAGGGTCCACTAAAACTGACATTTGATTTTATTTGAGAATTAAAGGAAATAAAAGAAGTTATTAGATGCAGTTCAGTAGAAGGAGTGTTCCAGAGCCAGGGAATAGCATGGGAAAATGTCAACATGCAATAGAGAGATTTAGTCATGGAAAAGTTAAGAGGTTAGTGTCATTGGAGCTATGAATATATAGTCTAGAGAGAGTAAGATGTTAGAAGATTGGTTAGCTAGAAAGTTACTATTTGGTCAAACAAGGAATGTCAAGCAAGGGAAATCACATTTGATGTTAGTGACAAAAGGAAATCTATTGAATTCATCAATTGGGGGTGATGACAGGATAGAGAACTGTATGGTAGATTAATCACTCTAGTAATTAAATGATGAATGGATATAAGTAGGAGGGAGTGATTTGATTCTATGTCCTATTAAAATTACCAGGATTTGTCCCCATCACTGAGAGGAAGTTATTCTGCTCATGAGTCTTCTTTGGGCATCTTTTTATGTTCTTATTCATCAATTATAAATGAAAGGCTTCAACACAGGGGTGACCATTGCGAACACTGCTGCAATAATTGCTCCTCCAGGAAGCATAGGTGGCTGAGGAGCACAAATCTTCTCCAAACACTGTGCAACAAAATAAGGAAACAGCAAAGAGGTGAGATCCACATGTAGAAAAGGCTTTTTGCTTCCCCTGAACATATGGGAATTTTAAAATGGAAGAAGAAAACAAAAATAAGGGTAAGGACACTTGTAAAGGGAAGAAAACCCAGTAGTAAGCAAATGCAACATTACATAATTGATTAAAGGATCAGAACAAGAGCTTCATAATCTCAGGAACATCAGAAAAGATCACTGAATCTAATGGTTTGTTCAACAGGAGAGATATGCTGCCATTAGACTGAGAAGAAGGGCATTTACTAAATTCAGTAACTAGAAGGTTACAGATCCAAGAACTTATGATGACCACATAGTGTAGATCGTGACATATAGCCACAAAAGGGTCATAGGCCATTGTGATGAGCAGGAAATTATCGAAACCAACAAAAATTATGAAGAACATTTAGATAAGACAAGTGGTATAGGAGATGGCCATGTTTTGTTCCATGATGTTCACCAACGTCTTTGGGATTGTGGTGGGTACCCCATAGATATATATAAAGGGCAATCGCCAACATGATAAGCAGATTTCTCAACCACTGTGACCAAACATATGCTCAAGAACAGTTCAGCGCAGGGCCCTTGCTATTCTCAGAAAATAGTTCAAGGATGAATTCAGGGAATTGTGTTGGGTTCTCTATTACCATTAGACTGGCTTTTCTGTTGAGAATGAGAAATAAGAACACAACAGGAAAACACTTTTAGTCTTGTATACAGAATGGAAAAACTATAACTTTATGCTAACAGAGGATTTCTAATTTATGTCTCTATTTCTACCACACATTACCTTTGTGATCTTGGAAAATTGCAACTCAATTAGAGATAAAAGATTCTAGTCTAACGTCATCTAAACTTGATTCTTTTTCTCAAAGGCCAGGAAATGCCTTCTCAGATCTGCTCTAAGCATCAGTGACTATTAAATAGTGGAAGAAAAAAGCCCTGGGTATGACAGAACCATTCCTTTAGCTATTAGCAGAGAGAGAGAGAGAGAGAGAGAGAGAGAGAGAGAGAGAGAGAGAGCAATCAGCTGGCATGACTGAGTGTTTGGGCCTTATATTCTTCAATGAAATCACAAAATCCAATGAACTAGAAGGGATCTTATAGAAAATAAAAAATGAATCTGGACTTCACAAAAATTCTAGGTAGAAACATATGCCTGGCAAATGAGTATCTTGCCTTTTCCAGAATAATTCTACGGAAATTTCTGAGTCAATCCATTCCTCTCTGGGTTTGCTCTCACTTTCACTACTGGCTCAAAATATGAGTCTTCAAGGTCTATCCAATGCATTCATTCCACACTTTGAGATATTAAGGACAAAACCCTTTTGAATCTGCCATAAAATTTCTTTGAATATGTGAAGAGCATAAGCCCATATGGCTTCTGAACTATCTCCTTTAGGCCAAGCAACTAATTGCTTCAGCTCTTTGAATTAGCCCCTTCAATAGCCTGCTTCCTCTTCCTTGTTTCCTACATAACTTATAGCTTTTTTCCAAATTGTAGTGCAAAAATTTCAGATGAGGTCAAACCATAGACAAAGACAATGAGATGATCATCTGCTTATTGGTAACTACATTTATTTTGTATAAATTATGCTTTTGTAGGTTTATTGTATGCTGTATTGGTGCTAACTTGCAATGACTTTGTAGTCCAATGGAAACATCTGATAATTTTGTCAAATGAATTATGAACTTATGCATTGGGAGAAGGTTTTGTGCAAGACTTTGGTGCTTTTCCCATTCTTGTATAATGTAGCTACATATGGTTAGTAGTGGATAGGATCAGTCTTTAGTTTCTGATAAACTTATGTTGCTAAGGACCCCAGGGCTATATATTAGGAAGGGCACCTCTTTGAGACTGCTTTATCTTCCCTGAAAAGGTTTCTGGACTGGTAGCTATCTTGAATAGCTTGAAAGATTTTCTAGAAGAATTACAATGGTTTCTGAAGAAAGGGAGAGACCTCCAAGAGAGGATATTATAAACAATATACCTTCCAGTTTTGAATCATATTCTTTAGACCCTAAAAACTCAGAAATTATACATGCATTCTACACCCATTCCAGATGACAAAATGTTGTAAGTTTCTTTCCGATAAGATTATATATATATATATATATATATATATATATATATGTGTGTGTGTGTGTGTGTGTGTGTGTGTGTGTATGTGTGTGTGTGTGTTTCTGTGTGTGTGTGTAAAGGGAATTATCAGAGGACATGTCTAATGTTAGCAAGATTGTAGACGTAATATAGATCCAGGTTAAATGGGATTATTCAGTCTATGAAGGCATTTCTAGAGAGAATCTATCTAGTTAATGTTAAAGCTTTCAGTTCTATTTAACAATTTCACACAATTACAGGGCAGTCAGAGGGTTCTTTATATTAATAAGGAAAGTCATATATAGTCTGAGTGAAAGAGAAAGAATTTCTAGAAATCTCATCCCACTGAAATTCTCAGAAACACTGAAACTTGGAATTGAAAACTCTTACTAAACTCTTTCAACATGGACAGGATGGCAGCAATCATTTATTGAACATTTATCACACGTGCTAAACATTGTTGTAAGAGCTAGGAATACAAAATCTAGAAATTAGGGAGGTTTGGCAGAGAAGGAGAGGTTTCAGTCCAAGGAAATTGTGATATAGCCTAGAGACTCTAATGCAAACAGGAGGAGAATAAAAATTGAGCTCTTATCCAACAAAGGGAAAAGAAGGAAAGTGTAGGGGAATAATAATTGAGAGTGAAAAGGCCCCAGACCATGAAACATGGCTCTGAAATTCAGAGTCAGAAACAGAATAGGAAGATGATGAAAGATTTTCTGTACAAATGAGATGTCCTTATCTAACTGTTGTTTTGAGATCTCCCATGAGCAGGAACTCACCATCAACTCATAGAATCCATTTCACATTTGGAAAGCTCTAATTGTAGAAGCTGAAAAATTTGCTTGTATCCTCAGTTAAAATCTAAATTTGTCTTTTTCTGCCAAATCCCCTCTAGGAGGACTCTCCCTTTCGATAGAAACCACTGTAAAACTTCTTGATAATCTTTCCAGCAATTCAAGATAGGTACAAGTCCAGAAGTGGGAACACAATACATATTTATTATGGTGGATATGGTGAAGAGCCAAAGCTAGAATACTTGGAAAGGCTGAAGAAAAGGAGTATTTTCCTCACTTAAGGGTGATGGTGGTGGTGGTCTTAGTAGTAGCTGGAGTAGACACTACTGGGATTAATGGCCAGTAGGAGAGAAGAATGCCTAAGTAAGGCTATCATGGTCCATCTGAAAGAGGTCTGTATTGATTTGTACATAGCTCATCCCCTAGTAAGATCTTCATGTCTTTTCCCACATGTGTAGGATATACCCCGAGTCTATTCTTCTAACCTACATTCAGACCAGAAAGTTGAATACATAGAAAATGTGAGAAAAGTAGGGCATTTTTGGTCTTCACATGGTGGAATGGAGTCTGTATGAAATCCATTACAAATGTTCAGTAATTTATTTACCAGAAGGCAAGGTCTCAACTAGTCACTTGAGATGGATTGGACATTTTATAAAATATTCAGAAGATGCACAAGGAGGTCAGTTGTCTCCAGGAGAGAAGAAAAGAGAAGAGGAGAGGAGAAACACTGGACCAGTTCACCTCCACCATCTGACAACTATGTATTCATTATTTATCTATACTTTCCCTTTTACTCTATAAGTGTGACACCCCTACTCGTGCCCTTCTCCTTATGAAAGGAGGAGGAGAGAAGGGTGAAGATGTTCTCCATTGAGAGCAAAGGAGGGAGATTATTGTGTGGCAAGATTATAATCTATATTCGGCTATAGTTCCTATCTAGGGAAAGTCCTGTCTCTGATTTAGAGAATGAAGTATTATTAATGGTGGGAGAAAAATCTAGCTGACAGAAGTCAATGCTCTGTATTTTGGTGTGTTTAACTGTTGGAATTCTAGTTGTCCACAATAGTTTGAGAATTGGCTTTAGGTGCCAATCCTGAGTTCAGCCAAGATTCTCAGTTCCTGGTCAGAGGTGCACTGTGGCAACTGGATCCCTTATAAAGATTCACAATCTTGTGGGCTTGATTATAAGGTAACAATGGACTTGCAAGGAAAGGGCTGAAATGACCATTTTCAAGAAAAATATTTTAAGGAACATCACTAGCTATTCTTAGGGTTAGTCCAATGGCACAAAATCTGGGATTCATTTAGATCAGTATTAGAGCCAGGAGGACCAATCTAAAGTCATTGGTATAAAAACATGCCAGTGGAAGGAGGTATAGCAACTTTGGAAATGTACCAATTATCACAAATGCATGGCGGACAGGATGATCCATTTGCTGGAAACCAGGAAGTCATATTCCTGGAAGACCAACCAGCACTAGAGGGATATTATTGGATTTGTGAGACTACTGCCTACACCCATTTGTCCAAAGGCTAGTCAGGGAGCTGCTTTATAGGACTGATAAGGCCGAAATGTTTCTTTCTGCCTAAAGAAGGATGAGACCCATTAGGGGCAAGGTTTTATGATGAATCAAGTCTAGAAAAAGGTGGGTCCATCATTAACTAAGCCTGGGGTTCCAATGGGTGGGGAAAACCTGGCCCATGGAAAGAATTATTCAGACTTATGGACCTATTACCTGGGCACAAGTTGGGGGGGGGGGTAACAGATTCTCAATTTATATCCTGAATAGACTAATAATACTCCAAGTTGTAGTGGAAATAATTACCAGTCAAACAGCTAGAGCCTTGGATTTGCTGGTTAAAATGGTCATGCAAAGAAGAGAGGCTACTGTTCAAGAGATTGATGTTAGACTACCTGTTGGCCAAAGAAGGAGCAGTCTGTCATAAACTGAACTTATCAAATTGTTGTCTAAAGATTGATGAAACTGAGTAAGTGGTAAAGGAGATAATCAGAGATATCAGAAAGTTGGCACATGATCCAATCCAAACCTGGACAAGCCCATTTAGTACCTCTCACTAAATTGGTTTACTGGTTCATGGTGGAGATAGTTTCTGGGTATCTTACTATTGGCTCTAAGTGCAATCATCCTATTACCTGTGTGTCTCCTGTGTGTTATCCAGTTAACAACCCAAACTGCTCTGGACCCAGCTCTGGACCTTGGCCACCTATGGGCTAGGAGACACCTGGGGGTGTGAACCCACCCACATGGGTGCTGGGAACGCCCCAGTAACAGGAGTGGCTCCGCCCATGAGGGAGGAACAGGGGAGGAACTCGGGGGAGGAGCAGGGGACTATATAAGGGATGGGACTGGGGAAGAGGAGAGCCATTTTTTGCTGCTATGTAAGCAATAAAGACCTGCTTGTTAGACTGCAACTGGGTGTTCTTTCCAGTTATTGCCCTTCTTCCCCAAAGGAGGGTCCATGCGTCCGAAGACCGGGAAAGGTATGTATCCAGGCGAAGGCTCGGGATAGGTCCCCGAACAGCTGGCGCCCAACGTGGGGCAAAGGGAATTTCTGCCTGGCCTCCCTTAACAGGGAGAAGAGCTGGACAGCCTCAGATTAATTTGAGATTAATCTGGGATGAAGTTATGGGGCAGGGAATGGGTTTTCCCCTGATTAGACCCAAAGAAAAGGCAGTTCTAGCTTGTTAGTTATATAAATTAGGTAAGCGGCATCAATTTAAGCCACATATTAAGCAGTGCCGTGAATTTGTAGACAAGGTGTGGGGGTTCTCCCCTTGGTTAGAGCATTCAGGGATTACCAAAGAGAACTGGGAGACAGTTGGGCAACAGTTGGCTTCTTTTGATGAGTCATGCCCTGGAATCCTAACTGACCAGGACTTCTCCTTTTATTCTCTCATAAATACAATGTTACAGGGGGGGTCCTTGTCCCTGTGGGCGAGAAACAATTGGCACACAAGTGGGAGAATCATTAGGAGAATCTTCTGAGGAGGAGGATTGTAATAATCCTCCTCCGATTTATCCTTGGGCAGAACTTAGAGAAACTTATAAGAAATATAATAAATATGGAGTTGGGGAAGAAGAAGGAGGAAGTAGCCATTTGGAGGACAGAGCAAGAGCAAGGAAGAATAGGGAGGAAGTTAGAATCAGGGTTGTGGCGCAGCAGAAATTAAGACCCAGGACTGTGGCGCAGCAAACATTGAGAAAGGAGGAAGTGTTTAGTCCACACCCACAGGCAGAGACAGATGAGGAAGAAGTCTCCACCTCTCTGTCTGCCATGACTCTGAAACACCGAGCCAGTTTCACCTTTGGCTCTTCTAGGGGGCCTGCTCCAGAAAGTCTCATAGCACGCAGTCTTAAAGAGGCTGGTGAAGAAGGGGAAATTGTAGATTGGGAAGATTGGGGTATTACTCCAACTCTTTGTCCTGTTTTTGATGATGGCCAGGGTGGCAATCGCCATCATGAGCCAGTTCCTTTTAAAGTATTGAAAGAGCTCAAGGAAGCTGTTGCCAAGTACGGCCCCTCTTCACCATATGTAAAACATTTATTAACTAATGCCACTGCTGCATGGCCCTGGATCCCTTATGATTGGCAAGAGGTTGCTGGTGCAGTGCTCACCCCAGAACAAGCAGTCACTTTTACTGCCCTTGTAAAGAGAGAGGCAGAACAGTATATAGAGGAGAGAGGTATCACCAACCCTGATGAGGCTTATGAGATGATTACAGGGACAAGAAGATGGAAAAGACCTAGAGACCAAATACATTTACAGCCTATGGTATTTGCAGCTATTCAACTCTGCCATGTCAGAGCCTTTGGGAAGCTAGAAGCCCAAGGGGCAGAAAGGGAGAAACTTATTGGTCTTACACAACGAGCCAATGAAACCCCTACAGATTTTATCAGCAGGGTACAAGAAACAGTCGTACGTGTTTTAGGACACACAGCTGGTTCCAAACTGCTTATTCCGCAGTTGGTGAAAGAGGGTCTTTCGCCCTGAATATCAACAGCTCTTGACTTGTTTGGGTGCTAATCCCTCCATAAGTGATATAATCGAGCGCCTCTTAGAGGCCCCCCCTAAAAGTAGAGAACACCAAGCCATGGCGATAGCAATAGCTCAGGGGATTAGTGAAGGCCTTAAACAATGAAAAGGCATTTGTTTTAATTGTGGAAAAGAAGGGCATTTTAAGGCACAGTGTTGTGCAGGTCAAAAGAGGGGCAATAAACAGCCCACCTGCTATTCCTTCGGAAAAGGCAGACATATGGCAAAGTTCTGTAGATCTAAGAAAACATTGGTTCTGGGAAACGGGAGGATTGGCCCTCATCGTGGGGGCCTGACACCAGAGCCTATCTGATTACAGTAGCCTCAGAGATGCCCATGGGGCCAGACCCGGAACCAAAAGGGTTGCAGAAGCGATATCAGAGGGAACTACAGAACGAAAGGATCTAGGTCAAACTATTCTAACAGTTGGGGAGCAGGGAAAGGAAGAGGATTCATTAATAATCACCCCCTGGAGTACTGCCTCTATAGAAGTGGTCCCGGCCACATTTCCCCGACTAATAGTGGGTGCTACAGGATATTCTCCTGTACTTGTCCACACCCAACTACTGCCATCTCTGGTGACACTACTGTATACCTTACCAACCCACACTGCTGCCCAGTAACCCTTCCCCCTGGCATGGCTATTGGCCGAGGAATATCTTTGCCATGGATTGAGAGTGAGAGTGTCCCACAAGGAAATTGGTGCACTGAAGTCCGATTACAACGGCCCATTATACAGATAAATATAGAAGGTAAATTAGTGTCAGGAATGATCGACACTGGAGCTGATGTCTCTGTTATTGATTCAGGACAGTGGGACCCTTCTTGGCCACTTATGTCATCTACCACCCCTATTTTGGGTGTGGGAGGCCATCAAAGAGCTAGAAAAGCAGAGCATCATTTGAGATGGAGTTATGAAGGACAAAGTGGTTTTATTCGTCCCTTAAAGATTACGGGACTAGGCTCTGCCCTGTGGGGTAGAGATTTGTTACATCAGTTACAATTGTATCTTACCACCCCTGAACATTTGGCAACAAACTCCTAGGGGCTATGGTGAGCTGCCCAAAAATTACTTGGAGGAGTGATAACCCTGTGTGGGTGGAACAGTGGCCCCTTTCTACAGAGAAGCTCACCACATTAAAAGATATAGTTAAGGAATTATTGTTACAACACAGAATTGAGTCTACCACCAGCCCTTATAATTCTCTAGTATTTGTAATAAAAAAGAAAGCTGGCACTTGGAGAATGCTTATTGACTTACGGGCAGTGAATAAAAGAATGGTCCCTATGGGCCCACTACAGATGGGTCTTCCTTCTCCTGACTTTATACCTAGAGAATTTGTTATAAAGATAATAGATATTAAGCATTGTTTTTATAGCATTCCCCTTCACCCTGAGGATAGGGATAAATTTGCATTCTCAGTACCATCAAAAAATTTTCAAAGCCCGTCAATCAGGTTATCAGTTTACTGTATTACCTCAGAGAATGGCCAATAGTCCAACTATGTGCCAAGCTTATGTTGCAGCTATTGTTTACCCGCTGCGCAGTAATTATCCCAAGGCCATCATAATCCATTATATGGATGATATTCTCATGGCTACTAAGCAAGCCACGGAGCTAGAAGAATTAACAAAAGAAATGCTCCTTTCCTTGAGTAAATATGGGCTTCCAGTGGCTCCTCATAAGATACAAGATACTAGCCCTTATCAATACCTTGGTCACACCCTTAGTGAAAGGAGGGCATCTAGAATACCCCCAAAGGTGAATTTAGAGAAATGTAGTACCCTTAATGATTTCCAGAAACTTATTGGTTCCATACAATGGATACGTTCCTATTCCTGATGATTTGATGTATCCTCTTTATGATATCCTGAAAGGAGATTCCACATTGACCTTCCCCCGATATTGGACACCACAAGCAAAAGAGGCCATGACACAGATTTTCTCCAGGTGTCATGAGTCTATAGTTCAATTTGATCCTGAGCAACCTATATTTGCTACCATTTTAAATCAAAGGTCACATATTGGTTTCTCTATCAAAAGCAAGGTGTCATAGAATGGCAATATTTCCAGGGAAGTAAAAGAAGCATCCCTGGTAAATTTATGATGCTGGCCAATTTATTCCTAGCTATGTCTGATCGTTGTCTTTGTATGTTTGGAAAATATCCTGTTTTAAATATTTGTGCTTCTGAAGGTGCTCTTCGTTATTTTACTGACTCTATCCCTGAATGGGCTGCCCTACTCACTTCATGTAATGTCATCAATCTTCCATTACCCCCAATGCTGCGTGGATGGGACAGTCTTCCATTACAACCCCCACCACGAATGATTTCCCCTACCCCTGTTGATGGACCAAATGTGTTCACAGACGCCACCAAAAATAAACGGGCATCCTTTTACGTCCCACAAAAGCAAATATTGCAAGTTTTTACCACTGAGTATACCTCAGCCCAGAAAAATGAACTACTTGCTGTTACACGTGCTCTTGCTTATCTTGCCAACGTGCCTGTTAATCTTATCACTGACAGTCTATATTGTGCTACAGCACTTCGAGAACTCCCTACAGCTTTTATCAATCCTTGTGTTAGTACTATTGCTTCTTTGTTAGCAGACCTTCAAAATCTTCTCCTCTCTTGTCACTGTCCTGTGTTTGTGCTGCACATCCATTCCCATGTCTCTACTATTGGGCCCATCTACAGTGGTAATGATACGGTAGATGGAACATTGCTATGCCCTTTACTTTCAGAAGGCCATCAGGCACATGATAAGTACCATCTCTCAGCTCATTCTCTTCGTCATCTGTATGGCATCACTAAAGATCAAGCCAGGGACATAGTGAAACGATGCCTTGGCTGTGCTCCATTTCGTCCCCCACCTATTGATTGTGCTATTAATCCCCACGGAGACCATCCTCACACTTTATGGCAGATGGATGTTACCCACTATGGGAAAACCCTTATTCATGTCTCCATAGACACCTTTTCTGATTTTGTCATGGCATCAATTCAACCTGGTGAGGCAGCCCGCCATGTTAAAGCACATCTTTTAACCTGTTTTTCCACTTGTGGAGTTCCTACAGCCATAAAAACAGATAATGGCCCTGCATATTCTTCCAAGGCATTTGCAATCTTTTGTCAAGAATTTTCCATTTTACACAAAACTGGAATTCCATACAACCTCACTGGTCAGGCCATAGTTGAACATGCTAACCGCACCCTTAAAACCCTCCTCATTAAACAAAAAGGGGGAGTCAGCGGTCGTGGTCCCCTTATATATACGCAATTAGCACAGGCCATATACACCGTGAATTTTCTTCAATTGAGAGATGATGGTACCTCCCCAGCTTTGCGTTTTTTCGCAAGAACTTCACGAACACTCCACACGCATGCAACTAGCCATCCCTCTCCCTGCCCAATAGGCAACCGAGTACTGTGGAAAAGCCCAGATGGCCAATGGCATGGCCCAGGTTCAGTAATTATAAATGGACAAGGGTATCTTTGTATTCAACCAGATCCAAATCCGGATGGCAAAGAGAAAGAGAAACCAGTGTGGGCTCCAACCAAGTGGGTCAGAGACCTTGGAGAAGATAAAAATAAGGAATAGAAGATGAAGATGGAGAGGGCAGCATTACCCAAGGAAAGAAAAGAGAATGAAGACCTTAACTCTTGCCCTCCTTGGCCTGAGTCTGCTACCCGGGACACAAGCTCTCAACAGTAAATGGTATAACCTTACTGAGTCACATAGAGTGCAGGAAGATCAACAAGGTGCATGGTTCTGGGGGTTGGTGGTGGACCTGCCAGCTCTTAAAGCTTTAGGATGGCATGACACAACACCTCCATTTAAGATAAAAGGGAATGCCACCAAGCTAGTAGGGGACACTGAACACCGAGATATACAAAACATACAGGAAATTGAGATAACTAAGTACAATTTTACAGTATATGCTTCTAATCCACCGATATGTCTTTATACAGACACCACACTCTCGGATGATACAAGCTTAGATAAGACATGTATCAAATTAGAAAGTAAACTTTTTTCATCCTTTTTTCATCATACACAAGAACTAAAGAATCATATCACCCATCTAAACATAACCATGTTATCCATCCCACATTCCCTGAATTGCACCCAAGAAACATCAGTCATACACGCAGCTTGCCTCTTATTATAATGGTACAGTGTCTTTCGCTGCCTGCCCTGAAGGAGATGGAGATATCTAGGTTCCGATACATGCTTGCTCTACTGGGGTTCCAGCATGTGGCCCTACAATATACGATTCTTCTGTGCACCTACGATTTTGGGATTATATCTCCTCTATGAAGAAATACAAACAAATAGCAGCTCCTGCACCAGTTGCCTTTCCCCTGGGAACTGTCCATCCACATTTGTGATGATTGGGTCTACCATTTACACCAATAAATGCTTCCATCCATATATTCCCCTGTAAACAAGGTACATCCTGCTCAGATTTTACATTTGGAACATGGCGTGCTATTTTTGGCAATTTGAATTAGACCTGCCATGATACTCAAGGACATACTGACAAGTTGTGTTATCGATTCATAGCTGAGACTCGTGCACCTCCCGACTATGCTTTCCTCCTTTGTCATACCAAAAATGCATCTATTGAAAAACATGATCAACACCATGCAGGCCTTCAACCTTACCGCATTTCTTGAACTAATGCCATACTCAATGACACTTTAACTTCTTGGCATCATGGTCACGCAATATTTATCCTGAAACGCCAAAAATATCAACTTGTACCAGTAAAAGCTAAACAACCATGGGTACAACATCCTATAGATGAGTTGTGGAATGAACTTCGTGGGAATCTTCCTTCAATTCCATTGCAAAAGCATGAGGTGACTGATCTTGCTTTCAATATCATAAACTTTGCTTTCTCACTTTATGAGGAATTCCAAATTCAGGATCTTTACCTGACAAGGATATTTGGCATCTGTATTGCAGAACTTCTTGGCCCAGCAATCATCCATGTGGACCACCCAAAATCATATAAATTGGGCACTTCAAAAGGAAATAGATGCTTTGGCCCCTGTAGTAATTTACATTGGGAATGAGCTAGCTTACCATGAATGAATAACCCAAATTCCTTGTCACTATAGATATAAACCATTGTGTGTCACTCCACTACATTTAAATCTTACCAACTCTTCCTTTGTTGGTTCATGGCTTTGGATACGGGCTGCATTACAGGGTGCACTACTATCTCATAATGCTTCATCAGACATTCATCAGTTAACCTTATTGCTTCAAGAACTGAGAAATATTTCGACTGATTTTTTCAAATCATCAAACTGCTGCCTTTAATATTGCTAATTATCTCAAGCATTTACAATTTTTACAGTGGTTATTCAGCTGGATAGGTCCTGTTGGCATATTATTTCTTTTTTGTAGTTTTGGCCCCTGCTTGATACAGTTTTTGATATCTCTAATGAAGACTGCCTTGATGATACCATGTCTCTTATTCATCGCACTCCTCATTCAGTACCAATATAAATATCCACCGTTTTGCATTTCATCTTTCCTGGTGAAAGTGGCTGCAGGCAGCGCTTTCTCTGAGGATTGAGGCCCTTCTGCCAGAACTGCCCTATGTCACTGCAAAATAGAAAGAAGAACGCACATCACCAGTGCTTGTGCTTATAACTACATTTTTTGTGTGCTAGAATAGTTAAAATTATATTTTATAGAGTTATATAAGAATGCATTCAAATTTTATATTAATTGGTTATTTAAAAAAATTCTTAATAAATTTATATAAGAGGTTCCTCAAGACATTCTAATTGATTCTAAAAAGTTAATTTTTCTTGACCGGTCTTAATTGGTTCATTAAGAAACATAATAATATGTGTAGTTAAACTTCAATGAGACATTTTCACATCTCTCTACTGCCCTGGAGGGACAGGAAAATGTTCCTACATTCTGGGATTTAATGCAGGCCAGGGCATCAATCACAGCTTAGTTAACAAAATGATTGTTTTCTGTGAGTTCGTACATATGTCTGTGTGTGTGTGCTTAATTCAGATCTGAAATAATTTTATTGCTATAGGATATTAAGACTATGATTATTTCTATCTTGCCTCTTTTGCAACATATGCTTGTTGCAAAAACATGCTATCAAAGGCTGACCCTCGTGCTCTTCTCCAGAATCCCAGAGAATGACCAAAGATGGACACTAACCCTGTCTAAACAAAAAGGGGGAATTGCTCTGGACCCAGCTCTGGTCCTTGGCCACCTATGGGCTAGGAGATGCCTGGGAGTGTGAACCCACCCACATGGGTGCTGGGAACGCCCCAGTAACAGGAGTGGCTCTGCTCATGAGGGAGTAACAGGGGAGGAGCTCGGGGGAGGAGCAGACGACTATATAAGGGATGGGACTGGGGAAGAGGAGAGCCATTTTTCGCTGCTATGTAAGCAATAAAGACCTGCTTGTTAGACTGCAACCAGGTGTTCTGTCCAATTATTGCCCTCCTTCCCCAAAGGAGGGTCCGTGCGACCGAAGACCAACGGGTCTGTGATGTCAGAAGACCAGTGAAAGGTATGTATCCAGACGAAGGCTCGGGATAGGTCCCCGAGCACCAAATAATAAAGATGCTATCAGTAAATTAGAAAGTATGTACATTTCTATCAAAGGAGAAGTAAAAATATGGATAGGAAAAAGTTAGTAGTCCTATCAAGGATGAGGACTGTGAATTAATTTGAGGAAGACACTGCTGGTGAGGTATGAAGACCAAGTTCTTATTAAAAAGAAAAGGGTGGGAGTTATGGGGAATACAGTGCATTTTTGGTCTTCACAGGGCTGTAGGGGGTCCCTTTAAAATCCATTATATAGGGGGAATGACCCCAGACAATCACAAAACTGGGAGAGTTATTCTAATGCCATTCCAAAGATGACAAACCCAAGATTAGAAGAATCTAGTCCTCAACCAGTGAAGAGTGACCTAGAGAACTTGACCTAATGCAACTGAGTTTGCACAATTAGGTGGTTGAATATTATGCCACACACCCCCTCTGAGGATTGGTATTCATCACCATATCATGCCTCATAGACAGGGGGGATCATAATAGGGTGGACCTCTTAGATTGGAAATCAAGTTCTGAGAGCCTATGAAAATCCTAGAGGGAGGGGGGAAAGAGTTTCTAAAAGCAATAAATTACTTGATATTGTAACACCTCGTGCCTTATGCTAGTAAAGGCACCCATATCTTGCAGGATTCATTAATAAAGTGTTCAATTTTCTCACTCCAACAGATTTATTTCACTTATAGATAAAAGAGGACAATAAGTATCTGTCTCTTCGACCTTCTAGGTGCCAGCTATGATATGTCAGGACATGGTTTTCTATTATTCATGCCCTTTTAAATTTAGGGATTTATAAACTCCTCACATTATGCTTCTTATATTGATTTTGAGTTGATATCAATTAGACAGACAATTGGTGTCCATAAAGAAATCTTTACTAAGTTTCTATAGTACCAATATAATCCATGCCTCCTAAAACCAAAGAGGTAGTGATATACTCACCCACAAATACAGAGAACAAAGTGTGGGAATTAGGATCAAATGCACACAGTATTTGTCATAAAGGGATAGCACAGCTTATGAAATCATGGTATCTTTTTTACTGGTACTTCTTAGAAGTTCTAAAACTGTAATTATTGGAAAGTTTTGATTCCTTCATTCATGAATATTAATTTTTTTCAATTTCCATGCATTAATCTCTAGAATTCTCTATGTTTAGATAAATATCTAATTTTCCTCATTACACTATTTCAAATACTAGAATGTAGTTGTAACACACTTGCTACATCAAAAATTATATTTTCTTTTTTTTTCATGATTCCCTGGGTCTAATGGATTTATGTTTTTTTGCAGTGTTTTGAATTTCTATTTACACATTACTAAAATATTCTTATTGTAAGAATAAAAAACCCTCCAATAAATAGCAAAGCTCATGAGAAATAAAGTAAAAAAAAGGTAGAAAATATGTTACAGTCTGTGACTGCTAGCATCAACTCTGTCTTGAGTAGATCACATTCTTTATCATAAGTCCATCATAGAAGATGATACTGTATTTTCAAGCTTACATTTTCCTTAAAATTCATCTAGCCTTTATTTGGGATTCTCTTTTTTTTCTCTCTCCCAAACTCAGTTATCTCCACATTCTTGGAGGTAGACAAATGCAGTCATTAACTGATAGAACAGTCTTTATGTCACAGAGTGTTTGCATTTTAAACCACCAAACAACCTGATAACGAAAAACTTTCTGCATCTGAATGATTTCCCTATTCAAAAACTAATAATTACTTTTGATATGTTAATTTTTGTATCTGTGTATAAGCATACTCAGCAACAGAGTAAGAATGCAGAGGAATAGGCACAGGAATAAAAGATGGAAAGGAAAGAAATACAGGAATAATGGAAACAGAATTTCATATCATCTTGTCTATCTCCTGACAGAAGTAGAAAGAAAAAAAAGACAAAGTGCAAAAGGTGGATAACATATGACAAAATCAATAGAACTTACATGAGAAAAGCAAATAGAGAAAAGTCTGAAGTGATGTCTGTCAAAGAGACAACTGCCCATGACGGACGAAAGAACATCTGAGGAATTTTCAAAGACATTGCAGTGAAAGATCATACTCCATAAAGAATATCTCCAAAATGATAAGCAGCTGTTTTGGTACACTGATCAATTATACTCCACATAATATATTGTCATTGCCTGTGTCCTCATATTTCTGCTTGTCAAATCTTCCTAAGCAAACAGAATTGGCAATGAGGAAGCAAAGTTTTCACTCTTTGCAGATGATATGATGGTATACTTAGAGAATCTGAGAAAATCATTCAAAAAACTCCTTGAAACAGTCAACAAATTCAACAAAGTAGCAGGATATAAAATAAAACCACAAAAATGTTTAGCATTTCTCTCTTTTAAGAACAAAGCCCAAGAGAAAGAAAGAGAAAGAGAAATTCCATTTAAAGTAACTGCAGACAATATTAAATACCTGGGAATATACCTCCCAAGACAAACCCAGAAACTGGATAAACACAATCATGAAATACTTCTCATTCAAATAAATACAGATCTAAATAATAGGAAAAATGTCAATGGCTCATGGTTAGGTCGAGCTAATATAATAAAAAAATGACAATTCTATCCAAATTCAATTATTTATTCAGTGCCATGCCAATCCAACTACCAAATAATTATTTTCCTGAGCTAGAAAAAATAGCAACAAAATTCATCTCAACCAAAAAATGTCAGAAATATCAAGGGTACTGATAAAATATGTAAAAGAAGGTAGCCTTATAGCTGCTGGCTTATTTGAGTTCAAGTCTTCCTGCGATGAATCTGCTGGTGACGAATCACTTTCAGCCACAGGAAACCAAAGTTGAAAGAAAATAAAAATTTATTAAAAGATGTTACAACACATAAGAAAACAGATAAAGAGATACAGAGTAACGACAGAAGTCAATCAGAGCAGACTGGACCACCTAATGAGAGAAGACTGGGGTTCAAGAGAGGTCCAACCCAGACTTTTATGGGCTAGACCCTTATCCAGTAGGCAAAAGATGGATTCCCTTCCCCCTTACTGGACACAGAATAAGGTGGAGTTCAGGATACAAATTTTACATTGAGCAATGAAATGATGGTAGTCAATTTACATCTTAAGTGTGGGAGATCTCGACCGGACTTAACAAGATTGAAGAGTATTTAAAACTATGAATTTTTCTTCTGATACAGTCATAATTTTCTGCTTCTAGTCAATTTACATTTCAAGGGCAGGAAACCTCCACCCATTTTAACAAGATTCAACAGTCTTTAAGATTACAAATTTCCTTCCTGCTGGTTCACAATTCTCTTCATTATTCTCCTGCATCACTCTCCCCCCTCAAAATTATTCATGATCCAAATCCTTCTGGGACTTTCAGAATCCATTAGGAGATGAATACATTATAGAGAGGACTTCATTGAGGTAGGCTCCAGGGAATGATGGTTTGGCAAAGCTGGCTGGCATCCTGCAGAGACTGGTCTCAGAGATATACAACTAGAGAAACTAACTCAAGTGGGAAAATTGAGCAGCCAAAAACCAGAGATATTGTAATGGAGAAGGCTATTTAACAGAGGTCCAATAATTAGGAAAAAAAACCTAGACAGTCTATAAGGGGCAAGAATTATACTAAATGATCCTAAGCCAGGATCAAAATACTTTTTATAAGAACATTGATTCCAATACAACACAGATTTCTTGATAGATGCTACATAAGTGGTAAACAAAAGCTCAAAAATGTATAAGCAAATTCACTAAAAAAGCATTTTAATCTGCACATGTGCAAAAGGTAATTTGCAAAATTTTTTCTAATTTGTTTTGGTCAGCTTTAGAATGAGCAAAAATTCTAATTGAAGAGTGTATCTGTCTTTTAAAATGATCAAAAATAGACCAATAGGCATTATCCTGATACAAGCAGTAATACTGATATTTCTTTTCCTTAAGTGTACTTGTTGGGGTAAAGTCATATGCTATATTAAAAGGCCAAGACAAAATATTTACCAATTATTTAAAATTTAAAGGTAGAAATCCAGTGGTTCACTCTCATACTTAACTATAATGCACCTGGAATGATCATGGCAATTTGCTATAGAACAGTTTGGGACATGAGGATATGTTCCCCTATGTAGTCATACAGACAATCCTATTCAAAGAGCCAGGTGAAGGATTCCTTTAAGCGAATCCTAGCTCAGTTGTGGTTAAGGTTGTTATTTCAAAAGCCATTTAAAGTCTGCAGTTTTCAACATAAACCCCATAGGACTACTGATTCCACTGGCATATTGTCTTTCTTTTTTAACATACACGATGTCAAAAAGATCAATTATCAATACATTGAAAAATCAGAATTACCTATAACCAGAGCTTCAGATGATTTGAGCAGTAAGGAGAAACAAGAATGAGCCAGTTTGTAATTTAGTATAACAGATACAGGAAAAAATTATAATTCAATTGTTGCTCAAGTACCTAAGGACAGTGCTGTAAATGAAATGTAATAAAACAGATTTTGAGATGGAAAATGCAAAAATGCTAATTCATAATTTTTTATAAAATCAACTTTTTGCAATGAACTTATTTAGTTATTAACTATGTATAAAGTAACTAAACCTCTCCTTCTGGCTAGGAGATTCTCCATCATCTCCATACTTCTCAAATAACAATTGGCTAGAGATTGTCACAGAGAAATCTCAAATCATCACCATTATGCTATCTTCCTCATGTTACATGGGTGCTTTTCCTTCAAAACAAATGACAGTTTAGTCCCAGTTTACTTATGTAGCAGGAAACTTCTATACATTAAGATTTTAACTACAAGCCATCTTCAGAATACAATGATTACTTTCAGAATTCTTTAAAACCATTAGAATATCTTAGATACCCTTAAATTTCTAACAGGTGTTATTGATTCCAATTCAATTAAACAATAGTAAAAACAACCAGGCATTCAAGTCAATTAACAACATGAATTATTATGCTTGAATCCACAGTTGTATCGCAAAGGTGGTCATAAGATGTGAAATTTCCCTTCAAAGTAATCACATTTTAATTCCAGGACTTAACATTACATATTCAAATAGCTTACATGTTCACAAAAGAAGAATTTCTTTCAAGTTACATAAGAATAATACAAAACTGATAAATTATTAAATTTAAATATAATATATATGAATATATAATAATAAAAATATTAATTTTTACATTGAACATAAGATTTTTATTTAAACATCTCATTCCAGTAAGGCTTCTAAGAAAATTTGTTACTTACAAACCTTCAAATGGTATAAAGGGATAGACTCAGATCCCAATTTCATTAGTTACTTAAAATTAGACCATTTCAAGCAATTAAATTTAAAACCCAAATTAAAACATGTAACATGTAACATGCAATTGTAACTATTTTAGATCTGGATTAAACACATACAAACACAGATACAAACAGAGACAAATCTTCTGTATAAAATTTTCAAAATTTATCAACGTGAGAATTTTGGATACCATGACCAGTACCAAAAATTTCAGAATATGGAAAGAAATATTTTCCCCTGACTCCAGGCCACATACACTCATGTTTATACATATTAATATTAGGTTTTTTGAATGTACCAATTCAGACCAGTCAAAAATTTTTTTTGGAATGAATTAAAATTTCTTGAGTAACCTCTTAAATATTCATTATGATTTTGAAATAGCCAATCAATAGTTAAAATTGAATTCATTCTTAAGTAACATTATAAAGTACAAATCCAGTTAATCAATAACAGTGATATTAATTATTAGCTCAGGCATAACTAAAGGATGAAATCTGAATTTTCAAGTCACAAAAATTTACCTTCTCTCTTTTTGTTTCTCTTAACCTATTGACCATGAGGCTTCCCAATCATTCTGCCTATTTACTTTCCCACTCCCCAGGGTGAGGCTTTCTCATCCCACCTAATAATGTTTTTAGGGAATGTGGCTTCCACCCCACCCTGAAATCAGAAAAAAAGGTCTGGGGGGTCCCCACTTTTAAAACATGTTTTGGGGGGACTTACCCCTCCTGGAGCAAATCATGCATTGCATCTGAGACATAGGTTTGAGTTTCAAAGTTCTCAAAGCAAAGATTTCCCTTCTCCCTCACCCCTCCCTCTGCCAAGGATGGGGGCTGCAGAGAAAGCGAGAGAGCATTTCAAAAAGAGAGAAAGGAACCCAAAGATACTTTCCAGGAGCTCATGTGTTTTGCTTTTGTTAAATCTAATTCATTCCAAAGAGCAACCACGCAGCTTGGAACGGGGGTGGGGAGGGACATTATATTTAGCTATTGGCTTATTTGAGTTCGATTGTAATTTGGATGAAATAAAGAGGAATGTCAGTGAAGGGCAATTTTGGCTTGGAAAAAGGGAGCTAAATCTGATCCATTGTTCATTTTCCAACAGTGAAAACTGAAACCTCCAAAGAGGACCAGTTTTATTGGGAGAAGACCTGGACAGACATCATGAGTTTTCAACATCTTGCTTTGGTAATGTCAGGTAGTGCCTTTCATCTTTTTCATCATGAAAGGTTTTCCATTTTAATTTATAAAGTAGATACAATGAAATAATGCCTTGAAAACAAATAATAATATTGATAAGAGCAACTATTCATAAGATAATTGCAGGTGGTACAATGGATAGTAT
This sequence comes from Macrotis lagotis, assembly GCF_037893015.1. NCBI lineage: Eukaryota > Metazoa > Chordata > Mammalia > Peramelemorphia > Peramelidae > Macrotis > Macrotis lagotis. Next base: position 921,062,099 of record NC_133658.1, on the reverse strand, counting down.
GCATCATCTGAAGTCAGAAAAATTCACCTTATTCAAATCAGGCCTCAGACACTTTCCAGTGGTATGATCATTGACAAGCCATTTAACCCTGGTTACCTCAAATCCCAATCTCCAAAATGTGTTGGACCAGGAAAGCACAAATCACTGTAATATATTTGCCTAGAAAACCCCAAATGGGGTCACAACAAACTTGAAATGACTGAGCAAAAGCATTTTAATAATTATTATTGGGGTGGCTAGGTGGCGTAGTGGATAAAGCACCGGCCTTGGAGTCAGGAGTACCTGGGTTCAGATCCGGTCTCAGACACTTAACAATTACCTAGCTGTGTGGCCTTGGGCAAGCTACTTAACCAGATTTGCCTTGCAAAAACTAAATAATAATAATGATTATTATTATTATTAGTAGAAATAGGTAGCCCAGAAAACCTCAAATAGGGCCATGAAGAGTTGGATAAAGCTAAAAACAACTGAGCAATAATACAATCTATATAGTGCTTTCTCTTTGATAGACTTGATGTTAAGTGCTTTAAATATGGCATGTTACTACAATTTCTTTTTTGGCATCTAATTTAAAATAATTTATTTTAACTTTTTGATTTTAAATTATTTCATTCAAGATTTTATTTATGTTATTTGACATTGATTTATTCATTTTGCAAGTGCTAAAAATTATAAAGATCCTTTTGATATTTCCATTATCTGCTTTTATAAAGTTCAATAACTAAGTTCAAGATTAATTCAAAACCTTCATTTTCTGTCCCTGATCAGTCTCTTTAATCTGTCTGGAAATCCTCACAAAATTATCAGTTCCACAGTATATGAGATTGAATCTATGGATCCATCCAGTCCTTCAAAGATTGCATAGATTCAGTAATTCAGTGCAGTAAACAACATTTCATGAAAAGATTACCAATCATAATAACCAGAAATGGCAACAACAACTAAATCCTACATAGAGAATTTTATGCGTTGATTTTAGTCAACTTGTTTCTATGATGGTCATGGTGAAGAATTTGGGAAGGGCCTAAATATACAAGAACCAGAGGGAATGTCTGGGAACGTTTGAAAGCACCATCCAAGGATTGTTGCTCATCCTTGAGGAACTTTCCTTGATCCACAAAAAGAATGGAATAAAAGGACATTTCCGTCTTTATTTCATTTTACAGATGATTTAGTTTTTGGAAAATGGATTTCACGACGTGTCCAGGGTCACACAATCGTTGTCTGAGCCAAAATTTGAAATCTGGTTTTCCTGATTCCAGGTGGGACACTACATCTATTGTGACACAAAATTACCCCTTAACCTATCAACATTTATAAAATATCATTTCATTACTACTGTTAAGACAATTACGTTCATCAGTTTTAAGGGATTTATTTATTTCTTTTTTTAAGAATTTTTGTCATAAAGGAATGATCTGGGAGAACAGTGACATGGTGGGAGCATCTAGGCAAAGTGAAAAGAAAGGTTATCAATACAATCTCTTCTTTTTTTTGAAAGACAGCAAGAGCAGTGGAAAGGAACCAGCATGGGGTTCTTCTTTGTAGGTTTATCTTTGACTACCAAAATGACAACAAATACGTTACAACTTAACCCAATAACCTGATGCTGATCAACCTGCTTGTGTACCCTGGCAACTGATGTGCTTTTAGTCAAAGGAGCCCAGAAATCAACAAACTCTCAGACCAGGACTGTGTATTTCTCCCATTCCTTAGCTGGCATTATTAATAACCCAGCTGAATGCTTTCTTCACCCCTCCCACCTATACCTCATCTACCTGGACCTCCTAAACAGTTTGCATGACTCTATGGCTAGAAGTAGAGCTCTTAATCCTGCCACTCTTCTCCCAATACCCTCCAAATCCTCCCCTTCCTATTCTGGTCCTCAAGTCCTCTTTAATTTCCTTATGCCCTTCCCTCATATTTTGAATAAGCCTTTCCCAGTCCATAACGATGACTGATTTATGGATGGGAATTACTCTGTGATCAATGTGAAGGAAATAGCAGTACATGCCATTTTATCCTCCTACTTTCTTATTGACTCTTGCCTTCTTCCTCCATAGACTTCTTCCTAGTGTATTGAATTCATTGTCTTAATTCCCACCCTCACTCTAGCAAAAGTGAAACAAATTACCATCTTCACAGATTCTCACTATTTTTTTTCATATTTTTTGTTATCTAGACTTTGTGAGGCAAGAAAAGGGTTTCCTTACATCTAAATCTCCTATACTAAATGCTGACCTAATTCTAACACTTCTTTGTGCTGTATACTTATCCTTTACATTGGCAGTGATTCTCTGTAAGGCTTAATAGGTCATATCAAACTCTGAGGCAACTGGGAATGTTAATGCCTACCAGGCAGTTGAATGGGTTGCATGCCAATCTGATGCATAACTTCATTTTTTTTTTTATCTTGCCCTCCTTGAATCCAGAATATATACTGGATGATAAAACGATATACCTCTCTACAGGGGTCTTTTGATAGGGACCCTGGTTACTTCAGAATCCTCCCTCTCCCTTCCCCCAAATACCAGCAGATACATTCCTTCTATTGAGGATTATATTACCCAAACGGTATCTTCTGAGGGAACATGATTGCCCAACAGTCACAACATATTAGTGGACACTAGAATTAAACTTATTTTGACTGAACCTGAATTAGAATTATCCCCTTTACAACCCATGAAGCCCTAGTCCTCATGGGTTTTCTTTTAATTTTGAGACAGTGAAAGGAATGAGTTTGCATACCTCTTCTCTCTCTACCTTTGTGTAAGCTTGAGAAGTGAAGAGACCTTTTTCTGTGGGAATGCTGCATACTTATGTCTTCCCCTCTAAACTTTGTATTTGTTCCCTTGTCTATTTCCCACCCTACACTGAGATAGTCCCTAAGAAACTAGTCCTTTCTGTCAACCTCAAAACACATGCAGGGTAGGAAAGAGCACCTGTTCTCATTTTTTTTTAGTGTCTATAGGGAATTTATTTGGACAAGGAGTGGGAGTCATCACAGGTTCTCTATGTAACTTTCACCTCTCACAAGACCTAAAGAGAAGTCTTGAATACATGGCCTAAAGCCTCCTATAAATTCAAGATCAATTGAATTCTCTAACTGCAGTAACCTTACAAAAGAGACAGAGCATGTACCTACTGACCACTAGGATGGGAGGCCTCTGTCTGTTCCTCAATGAGAAACGTTGCTTATATCCTAATCCATCTGAATTGGTTCTGGATGTGGTTAAAAATTGGCTAAGAGAGCCTCAACTATTAGTCTTCCCACATACTCCCTTAGCTACTTCCCATATTAAACTTGTAAGCATGGATTTTTGGGCATTTTCTTAGTTCCTCCTTTGTTCCAGATGCTTTCATCCTTTAATTGAAATACAGTGAATTTTTCAACATCTCGGATGGTCAAATCCATCCTAATTCAACTCAAGGACAACAGCAGTTTCAACCTTTACCCTCTGCTGTATCTCATGACACCATTACCTACACTGAGCTAGAAGCAGCTCTAGGAGAACAAACCTTAGGCCCCAATCCTACTTCACAAAATTAACACTGGAATGTTGCTTTCAAGTCTGAGTTATATTCTTGTCCTGTAGAGCTCCATTGATTATCTTTTCTTAAGGACACAAATACTTATGCCCACAGAAACTCCAAACAACTCACAATCACACCTTGGTGACTACCAGACAATACATATCAACTCATATATTAATGAATAATCCCAAATCAAAGAAAGTGGAAATTAATGTGTAAACAGCCCTATTCAAAGTCTAATTAGTGTCACTCTCTCTAATGTGATATATGCAGATGAGAATAAAACAAATGTGATGATAGGAACCAAGTTCAATATGATTTTTCCTTCTTTTTTTGGTCAAGTTCCTTGTAGTGGAGATGATTCAAATGCATGAAACGTTTCAATTCATTTTTGTACCTCTTGACGAAACAAGTGTCCATCTTATGTCCACCTAGTCAGGATGTATAACTCGTGCCACCTCCTCCTCCCTAAACTAAGAAGGTGCCTATCTATTATCTGACTATTCCAGGAACACTTAGTCAGTGGTAAAGCCCTACAATTGACCCAATATATGATCCTCCTACTAATATATGATTTTTGACCCTCAAGAGCAAGATCTCTAATCCCATGATATCCTATATTTCACCATAGATTTCCAAATATTTGGGCAGATTCTATTAAAATATGGTCCCAGTAGAATGGGGTACCTCAGATTATAAAAAATAAAGTAATTCCTTCATTAGGATGGATCATGGACCCTTTAATAAAATGAAATTGGCTCAAAGTTTCTTTTATGGTAAGCAGGAAAATTTTAATTCCCTATATATCTTAGATAGTTGAATTCAGTAGTTCAAAGGGAAACATCCAGATCATCTTCCACCACATCATTTCTAGTGACATTTATCTTTTGTCAGCACAGAAGAGAAATGGTTGCAAATATATGTGTGTGTGTTTTTCTGAACTGTTTTCTGTGAATAGCATGAAGAAATTGGATTCTATATAGTCAGACAGTGAGGAATTCAATGTCAATGTTAATGTATGAAACCAAAGACAATAGAAATTTCAGTGCGTTTGATACAACAAGGATCCTTTGATATACTGTGAATCACAATTTTTAAACAATCTATAATTATTACTTTAATATTAGGTTAATACCATGTGCATATGAGATTGTTGTCTAATGGAGGCACTGGATCATCAATCAATATCATCACTCTTGGAATAAATTAAACATAACTCATGAAAAAAATTCAAAAGTAATCTAAAAATATCACTAATAGAATTTCCATGAAGGTAAAAAAAAATTAGAATTTTGAAGAGTTTTTTTCATTGTATATTTATTGGCATTCAGAAGCATCATAATAATACTTGAGTGCTACTTCTGTTATTTTCCATAAATTTCTAATAGGCCCCCAGAAGTTATTGAATCTAATAATAAATAAGATATTAGTTTCTTTGCATGAGCATCTTTCCTAAAACATTCTTCAAAGCACATAAGACATCTTTATTTCTGAGACTGTAGATGATAGGGTTGAGCATGGGAGTAAGAATGGTATATGAAATCGCTAAGACCTTGTCCTGACCTGGTGTACGATACGATCCTGGTGTCATGTATGTAAAAGGAAATGGACCATAGTACATGAATACTACAACCAGGTGGGAGGAACAAGTAGAAATGGCTTTTTTCTGAGCTTCCATAGATTTGATATGCAGCACAGTATGGAGAATCTGTCCATAAGAGGCAAGGATGACAGAAAATGGAATTAGGAAGAAGAATACAAGGCTCACATTAACTCCTGCTTCATACCGTGTTGTGTCAACACAGGAGAGTTTCAACATAGCTGGAATTTCACAGAAAAAGTGATCAATGATCCTTGTTCCACAAAATGGGAGAAGCAGTACATAAGTCGTATGAATGGTGGAGTTGAAGATTCCTGCAAGCCAGCAGCCAGCAGCAAGAATGACACTGATTCGGTGACTCATGAGGATGGGGTAACGCAGTGGGTGACAGATGGCTACATAGCGATCATAGGACATGGATGCAAGAAGAAGGCATTCAGCACCCAAAAAGATGAGAGAAAGAAAGATCTGAAACCCACAACCTGCAAATGTGATGGAATTCCTGCCAGTTATGTAGTTACAAGACATCATGGGAACAATGTTGGAAATGTGCAAGATATCTGTTAAAGAGAGATGACTGAGAAGGAAATACATTGGAGTGTGGAGTCGGACATCAAGGTAGATAACAAGAATCAAGACTGTGTTTCCCATAATTGCCAACATAAAAATAATGAGAATAAGTATTAAGAAGAGCAATCCATACTGGTTTGGATCCAATAATCCTAATAAGATGAAATCTCTATCAAAAGTGTGATTCTTTTCATTCCACATTATGATTATTTTGTTTTTTCACCTAAAGTCCAAAAGACAAGTTTTAGAAAAGGAAGAATATTGGATTAATGCAAAGACTAGGACTGAATCTATGGTTAAAAAAGTATGATGACAAAAAACAACTTAATAGAAATATATCAATTCAATGAATTACTTCAATTACCTGAGTCCTTGGGATGATAAAGGCATTGACTGAAGTTCTGAAAAAAAATCCGAGTGGTTCATGTGAATAGTTCTATGTTCATGTTCCTTTGCTTATCAGGAAACTGCATCAACCTCTTAATAGCTGGCCTTTCCTTCTATTTAAAAAGGAAGAAACATTTTCCAATTCAAGGAAGAGATCAGAAGTCATACCATGTGGAGGGAGAACTCTTTGTAAAGTTTGAAAGTACATCAGACTCAAAAGAAAAAATTCCCTGAGCCATCAAGGATTGGTTTGTTTAACATCATCAACACTGACATCACCTAATTATTATTTTAAAAGAAATATATTTAATTTCATTTTATTGAATTAAACTATCAATTCCACAACATAATTATGATAAATACACACATTGTATATGAAATACCAAACTGACTATAACTTGAAATCCTTTTTAAATATGTAATAAAGTTATATAAATTTATTTTTCCCATTTTTCTTTCTTACTCCGTAGTCTGTCCTACATAGATGCAAATATGAATGTATGGATGTAAAATGATTTATATTTTTCTTCTTTTTATCAGTTCATTCTTTGAATATAGAGAGAGTCTTTTTTCATTTTATCCTTTATTCTTAATATTTCTATTAATAATAGTCACAGCAATTTAGTGGCTCAAGAAACACATAAAGATCAGCAAAGTGCCTTCTGTGTGGCATTTGGGGGAGGGAAGCAAGAATGGGGGGAAATTGTAAAACTCAAAATAGATAAAAACCTTTCTGAAAAAAAAGAAAAAGAAAAACAGATATTCTTAAAATTATTTTGCACATACTGTATATATTCTCATCTTGGTTCTGCTCTTTTTAGCCTTCACCTCTTTGTGCCTGACTTTACATGACTTTGTACAATTATTGAGTTCATGATGCCTTTTAGCATAGAAGTATTTCATCACAACCATATACCACAACTATTTCAATCATTTTCCCAATGAGGTAAATCCCTGAAATTCCCAGTTCTTTTCAGATGAAAAAGAACTGCTATAAAGAACCCATTTACTTTATGTTTTTCTTGTTTCTCAGTCCATGAACATTTATTTATTATTAATGTCTCTGTTAGGAGAGTCAATAATCACAAAATTATGTACAAATAACCTGAATACTATGAAAGTAGAAAATATTTAATGGAGAGAAGGCTCTAGAATTAAGAAGGATAGTCTTCCCACTACAGGTCAGATTTTAGTTGACTTTGAACTATTCTTCCTCATCTTTTCTTAAGGCTTTCTAAGAATACCAGGCCTGCATAGTTCTGCTCTGATCACATTCATCTCAACAGACTGTGTGTTGTGTATCCCTTATTTATTTGTAAGCTCCTTGCAAGCAGTTTACAACTTTTAAATTTTGTGTAAAACCATGAGGACCTTATTCTCTTATCTGGTAGAATTATTCTTTGCCTGTCTTCAACAGGGAATAGTCATCATCCTTTGTTTCTGGAATTATTCCAGGGTTAAAATGGAAGGTATTAATTACAACTCACTCTAATGTATTTCCCAAACAAGGTTGGATCTTCCCTCTTGTATATAGAAAGCAAACTCTCCTTCAGATCACAACAAAAAGTGAATTCTTGGAAAGGAACAGGAAAAAAGGAACATTCAAATTGATGGAAAGACAAATTTAATATATGTTAAAAGGACCTTGTATTCTATTAGCTCCTTATCTAGAAGGCATGGTAAGGAATTACCTAAATGCTGTTCCATTACCCCAATCATATCTCATCTTCTGATCTATTTGTCCTTCAGCATGCTTGCCTCTGACTGGTTTAGAAGCTACATTCTATTGGGTGGCAATTCCTGCCCTCCTGGAGTTCTATAGCAAAACTTGCTCAAGTGATGCATAAACATTTTAGGAAAAACATTTTAGTTTAAAAGTAGAAAGAAAATCAAACAATGTTTCCTATGTAAGGATAGCATGGAGTGATTTAAATAAAGTGAATTTTCTGGTAGGAAGGACATTGAAGATTAGATAACTACTTGTCCAGAATCTTACAAGAGAACACCTCCTGTATATTGGTTAGACAAGCAGTAGATTTCAAACGTCTCTCTCAATTCTTGATTTGAGGATTTCAGATTAATTAAAAAAGAAACATTCAATTATCAAGTAGGCTGGTTTAGATACTGGATTAAAACCCTGATTATTTTTTTTCCCATTTGAAGCAGTTGTACACACTAGTTTCCTTTTTGGTAAAATATTGTCTTTCAAATAAAAATTAAAAAAATTCACAGAATTGGAAATCAGAAGAAAGAGGAATTATTGACAGTTTTTTTGATATTTGAAAGGCAGCCCACTGTAAAATTAAGTTAAGTGACATCCCCAAATTCACAGAGCTAGGCAATTATTAAGTCTCTGAAACCCAATTTGAACTCAGGTACTCCTGACCCCAGGGGAAGTGTTCTATCCACTGCACCACCTTTTCCCACACTGGAAATTTGGACTTTTGAATTGATTGCTCTGAGTTCAAACACTTCTACTGTTTATTGCTGTCATGGTTATCAGTAACTCAAATCATATTATAGAGACAATTTTCTTATATATAAAAAATACTGGGTAATGGTGGAAGGGGAATAAGTGTCTTCTATTTTATTCCAAAATTCTAAATTAATGATTTTAGGATACTGTAGGAAGCAGCATGGCATAACAGAATGAGAACATAAAGACCTAAGTTCGAGTTACACAAAATGAAATTCGCCAGATGTGAGACCTCTCTACTATTCACTTAATCTCTGAGTTTAGTGTTATCATCTATAAAATCAAAATGATAATTACAATGATATTAATTGCTAATGACAATGATGATAATAATGATGAATAACAATAATAATGAAAACTATGCCACATTTGCTTTGAAAATTAATTGAGGTGAGGAGGCAAAGAATAAATAAACATTTTTGTAAGGTATTGAAATGTACCTGGTTTGGAAGCATTTCAAATAGCAAAGCACAATTGTAATATCTTTTATTGCTGGTTATTCTTACTCTGTGGTCCACTTTTTGAGAAAATGCAAGAAGGAAATCCAAAAATCCTGGAAAGAATATCCTAAGTCCTAGGATGCCCTCATCCTCAGATGTATTCTGTGAGACTCCAACTAAGCAAGCAGATCCCTGTGCCGTCTACAAATACTCAATCACTTGACATTAACTAAATTAAGAAATATTGGAAATATTTTAAATTCATATTCCTAATATGCTTTTTTAGTAACTTGCCTGTTCACTGTAGTCAAAATGATCTGGTGGAAAAACAGCCTAACAATGGAGAAAGACAATGATGTTGCTGACTCTGTTGCTTTCATAAAAAATCCATAAAGCCCAAGGTTATATGGGCTCTTTGTTGCTTTCCACTAAATCTATAAAGCCCAAGGGAACGTGAGACTTATAGTGCTGCTGTTGAAGTAGATGCATATTTGTTCATCTGAAGAAAGGTCCGCTTTGGGATTTATAATGGACCTCTGGAGTTTTTATATACACAGTTGTTCCTTTCTTAGGGTATATAGACTGATTTGATGTTTTTGCAGACCCGTAGGCATCTCACCAAAAAAATGTTTTGAGAGTAATTAATTTGGGCAAATAGGATCTTCCAGGACATTCTTTTCATACCAAGTGAGGACTGGTTAATTGAACTGGGGATGTGAGAACATCCAAGGATTCCTTCCACTTCTTGATAGCACTCAGAAAGGGTTGTAAAATTTTTCAAATATAATCTCATTCTGTTCTCTCATACATGTTGGGCTATTGTTCAGTTATTTCAGCCAAGTTAGATTCTTAGATACTCCAATTTAGCATTTTCACAGCAAGGATAGTACTGTAATTTGTACTTTTTGTTTTCAATTTATTTTATAGTTGGATAAATTGAAGCAAAAAAATTTAAATTATTCATCCAAGGTTATATAGTAAGTGTGGTGAGACCAGGTTTGAATTCAGGAATAGGGGTTTTCCTGATTTTCAAGACTAGTGTTCTATCCATTGTGCAATATAGATAGCAAACTCATAAAGATCAGTCTTCCACTGCCCTGTGCTTGCAGTATAGATTTTAAACTACATTCTAATCATGGCAATAAATGTTGAAACAGTCATAGCTTTCATGAGACAAGCATCCAAGGCCAGGGTCAGTTATCTGATTTTTGGCTGATGTATCCAAAAAGGATTATTTGAATGAAGTTTCTCATTCATTTTAAATAAATTAATTCATAACAAGTCTAGAGCTATATTTAGACAGGAAGTGAAGGTCAGGCCCAATCCATAAATTCAGTGTTCTTCATTCTTATGGGTAATGGAGTCATTTTTTTACCTTTCAACAGAGACATTTTTACTGAAAATTATAATAATTGTAGAAATATAAGGATGTCCCTCCAAACATTTGGTTAATTAGTTGAAATTATGGGCTCCTCACTGATCCTTGGACTCTGAAATTAGACATTATAAGTAATTGTGTTTGACCAGAATGTAGAATATGTTGACGACAGTTATGTGAAATTGGACTAGGAATATATGTTCAACTAGGATTATGAAGTATTTTAAGAGACACAGAAGATAAAATTTCATTCTAGTTATAATATTGTGTTAGTATAGCATGTTAGGCAAAGTAATGATATAGTTAGACTCATGTTTGAGAATAATGATTACAATGATGATTACAAAAACAAATGAATTTTGAGCACATACTCATTTAATGTCTCATTATCAAATGGAGAAGCTCAGAGTTATCAGAACTTCAGTTCTTCCAGACCCAATAAAACTAAAAAGACTTTATATAAGGCATAAGACACAGGATAAAGAGGCTCATCATCAGAGAGTAGGCAGAAATGTGATGGATTTTTTTAAACCATAGTAATTCAAAATGACCATTTATAAAATATAGAGAAATTGAAACAAGATATCCAATGATGAAATCTCATAATGATTTTCACAAATTTTTCATTCTTTACTGCTATCATAAAATATTTCACAATATTTCACAATTTTGAGCATAGTTTCATGTAAAATATTTGACGTTCTGTACAGACAAAAACATATAGACTGTCAGGGCAGGTCCTCCATTACTTGATTTCTACTACTTTTTGAACTGGAAATTTCTTTCCAGAAGTAGGAGGTGTTAAAGGACATGGAATTATATTTCAAACACCATTAATACAATGAAGATTAGGGCCTCTTTTAGTCAACTAGAGCAGAGTGAGGCAGTAATTTAGGAAACCAGAGATTCATCCAACAAGGAATGTCAAGCAAGGGAAATCACATTTGATGTTAATGATAAAAGGAAACCCATTGAATTCATAAATTGGGAATGAGGATAGGATAGAGAACTATATGGTAGATACGTCACTCTAGTGATTAAATGAAGGATGGATATAAGTAGGAGCGGGTGATTTGATTCTCCACCATTTTTGCATCCTAATAAGAAATATCTGTGTTCTATTAAAATTATCAGGAATTGTCCCCATCACTGAGAGGAAGTTATTCTGCTCATGAGTCTGCTGTGGGCATCTTTTATGTTCTTATTCATCAATTATAAATGAAGGGCTTCAACACAGGGGTGACCATTGCGAACACTGCTGCAATAACTGCTCTTCCAGGAAGTGTAGGCAGCAGAGGAGCAAAAATCTATGCCAAACACTGTGCAACAAAATAAGAAAACAGCACAGAGGTGAGATCCACATGTAGAAAAGGGTTTGTGCTTCCCCTAAGCAGATGGGAATTTTAAAATGGAAGAAGAAAGCAGAAATCAGAGTAAAGGACACTTGAAAAGGGAAGAAAACCCAGTAGTAAGCAAATGCAACATTATATAATTGATTAAAGGATCAGAACAAGAGCTTCATAATCTCAGGAACATCAGAAAAGATCACTGAATCTGATGGTTTCTTCAACAGGAGAGATGTGCTGTCATTAGACTGAGAAGAAGGGCATTTACTAACTTCAGTAACTAGAAGGTTACAGAACCAAGAACTTATGATGACCGCATAGTGTAAATGGTGACATATAGCCACAAAAGGGTCATAGGCCATTGTGATGAGCAGGAATTTATCGATACCAACAAAAATTATGAAAAACATTTGGATAAGGCAAGTGGTAAAGGAGATGGACATGTTTTGTGCCATGATGTTCTCCAATGTCTTTGGGATTGTGGTGGGCACCCCATAGAGATATATATAGATATATAGATATATAAAAATGCATATATATATATGTATATATGTATATATATATATGTATATACATATATATATACATACATATATATATACATATATACATATATATATATATATATATATATATATATATATATATGTATATTTAAAGGACAATCGCCAACATGATAAGCAGGTTTCTCAACCACTGTGACCAAACAAATGCCAAATGCTCAAGAACAGTTCTGCGCAGGGCCCTTGCTGTTCTCAGAAAATCGTTCAAGGACGAATTCACGGAATTGTGTTTGGTTCTCTATTACCATTAGACTGGCTTTTCTGTTGAGAATGAGAAATAAGAACACAACAGGAAAACACTTTTAGTCTTGTATACAGAATGGAAAAACTGTAACTCTTTAGGCTAACAGAGGATTTCTAATATATGTCCCTATTTCTGCCACATATTACCTTTGTGTTCGTGGAAAACTGCAACTCAATTAGAGCCAAAAGATTCTAGTCTAATGTCATCTAAACTTGATTCTTTTTCTCAAAGGCCAGGAAATGCCTTCTCAGTTCTGCTCTAAGTATCAGTGACTATTAATCAGTGGGACAAAAAAGCCCTGGGTGTGACAGAGCCATTGAGAGCAAACACAATCATCTGGCATGACTGAGTGTTTGGGTCTCAGATTCTTCAATGAAATCATGAAATCCAATAGAATTAGAAGGGATTTTATAGAAAATATAAAATGAATCTGTACTTTACAAAAATTCTAGGTAGAAATATATACCTCGCAAATGAGTATCTTGCTTTTTCCAGAATAATTCCATAGAAAGAAAAATTATTACAATTCTGTGCCATTCCATTCCTCTCTAGGATTGCTCTCACTTTCCCTATTGGGGCAACATATGAGTCTTCGAGTTCTGTCCCATGCATTCATTCCACCCTTTGAGATATTGAGGACAAATCCATTTTGAATCCTCCATAAAATTTCTTTGAATATGTGAAGAGTGTAAGCCCATATTGCTTCCGATCTATCTCTGTTAGGCCAAGCAACTAATTGCTTCAGCTCCTTTGAATTAGCCCCTTCACTATCCTGCTTCCTCTGCCTTGCTTCCTGCATAACTTATTGCTTTTTCCAAACTGTAGTACAAAAATTTCAGATGAGGTAAACCATAGACAAAGACAAAGGGATGATCATCGGCTTATTGGTAGCTACACTTATTTTGTATAGATTATGCTTTTGTAGTTTTTTGTATGTTGCATCTGTGCTAACTTGCAATGATTTTGTAGTCCAATGGAAAAATCTTATATTTTTTTCAAATGAATTATGATCTTATGCTTTGGGAGAAGGTTTGGTGCAAGAATTTGGTTCTTGTCCCTTTCTTGTATAGTGTAGCTACACATAGTTGGTAGTGGATAGGATCAGTCTTTAGATTCTGATAAACTTATCTTGCTAAAGAACCCAGGGCTATATATTTGGAAGGGTACCACTTTGAGACTGCTTTATCATCCCTGAAAATGTTTCTGGACTGGTACCTATCTTGAATTGCTGAAAAGATTAGCAAGAAGAATTACAGTGGTTTCTGTAGAAAGGGAGAGACCTCTTAAAGAGGATATGGCAAAAAATACAACTTCCAGTTTTGAATCATATTCTTTAGTCCGTAAAAATTCAGGAATTATTCATACATTCTACACCCATTCCAGCTGACCAAATATTTTAAGTTTCTTTCCCATGAGATTATATATGATATGGTTGATATATATATATATATATACATATATATATATATGTATATATATATATACATATATATATAGAGATGTATATTTTATATATATATATATATATATATATATATACATGTGTGATGTTAGCAATATTGTACAAGTAATATAGATCCAGTTTAAATGGGATTATTCAGTCTATGAAGGCATTTCTAGAAAGAATCTAGGTAATGTTAAAGCTTTCAGTTCTAGTTAACAACTTCACACAATTACAGGGCAATCTGTGGATTCTTTATATTTATAAGAAAAGTCAGATATACTCTGAGTGAAAGAGAGAATTTCTAGAAGACTGATCTCACTGAAATTTCCAGAAGCACTTGGAAATGAAAACACTTACTAAACTTACTAAACTCTTTCAACATGGACAGGATGGCAGCAAGCATTTATTGAACATTTATCATATGTGGCAAACATTGCTCTAAGAGCTAGGAAAACAAATTCTAGAAATTAGGGAGGTTTGGCAGAGAAGGAGAGGTTCCAGTCCAAGGAAATTGTGATATAGCCTAGAGACTCTAATGCAAACAGGAGGAGAATAAAAGATTGACACCCTGGAGAGCTTATACAAAATGGGACATTTCCTGAAGTAGCTCAACAATGGGAAAAGAAGGAAGGTGTAGGGGAATAATATTTGAGAGTGAAAAGGCCGAAGACTGTGAATCATGACTTTGAAATTCATCGTCAGAAACAGAATAGGGAGGTGATGAAAATTTTTTGTACACATGAGTAGTCCTTATTTAACAGTTGTTTTGAGATCTCCCATGAGCAGGAACTTACCACCTACTCATAGAACCCATTTCACATTTGGAAAGCTCTAATTGAAGAAGCTGAACAATTTGCTTGTATCCTCAGATCAAATATAAATTTGTCTTTTTTGCCAAATCCTCTCTAGCAGGACTCTCCATTTCTATAGAAACCACTGTAAAACTTCTTGATAATCTTTAAAGCAATTCAAGATAGGTACCAGCCCAGAAGTGGGAACACAATACATATCTATTATGGTGGATATCTTGAAGAGCCAAAACTAGAATACTTGGAAATCTGAAGAAAAGGAGTTTCTTCCTCACTTTGGGGTGGTGGTGGTGGTGGTGGTGGTAGCCAGAGTAGATACTACTGGAATTAAAGGCCAGTAGGAGAAAAGAATGCCCAAGTAAGTCTATCATGGCCCATCTGAAAGAGATCTGTATTGATTTGTACATAGCTCATCTCCTAGTAAGATCTTCATATCTTTTCCCACATGTGTAGGATATACCCTGGATCTATTCTTCTAAGCTACACTCAGACCCGAAAGTTGAGTACATAGAAAATGTGAGAAAAGTAGGGCATTTTTGGTCTTCACAGGGTGGAATGGAGTCTGTATAAAATCCATTACAAATCTTAAGTAATTTCTTTACCAGAAGACAAAGTCTCAATTATTCACTTGAGCTGGAGAGGAAATTTGGGAACAGATTTAGAAGATGCAGAAGGAGATCAGATGTCTTCAGGGAAGAAGACAAGAGAAGAAGAGAGGAGAAACACTGGACCAATTTATCACCACCATCTCTCACCTATGTGTACATTATTTATCTGTACTTTCCCCTTGACTCTGTACGTGTGACACCCAAACTTGTGCCCTTCTCCTTATGAAAGGAGGGAGAGAGACAGGGTGAAGATGTTCTCCTTTGAGAGAAAAGGAGGGAGATTATTGGGTGGCATGATTATATCCTATATTAGTCTATATATTCTAGCTAGAAAGAGTCCTGCCTCTGATTGAGAGAATGAAGTATTAGTAATGGTGGGAGAAAAATCTAGCTGACAGAAGTCAATGCTCTGTATTTTGGTGTGTTTAATTGTTGGAATTCTAGTTGTCCACAATAGTTTGAGAATTGGCTTTAGGTGCCAATCCTGAGTTTATCCAAGATTCTCAGTTCCTGGTCAGAGGTACACTGTGGCAACTGGATCCCTTATAAAGATTCACAATCTTGTGGGCTTGATTATGAGTTAACATGGACTTGCAAGGAAAGGGCTGAAATGACCATTTGCAAGAAAAATATTTTAAGGAACATCACTAGCTATTCTTAGGGTTAGTCCAATGGCACAAAATCTGGGATTAATTTAGATCAGTATTAGAGCCAGGAGGACCAATCTAAAGTCACTGTTATAAAATCCTGCCAGTGTAAGCAGGTATAGCAACTTTGGAAATGTACCAATTATCATGATGATTACATGGCTTATTTTGAAGGGCCCCTTGAAGGTAATGATGAACAGTATTATCCATTTGCTGGAAACCAGGAAGCCATATTCCTGGAAGACCAACCAGCACTAGTGGGACCTTATTGGATTTGTGGGACTACTGCCTACACCCATTTGTCCAAAGGCTGGTCAGGGAGATGCTTTATAGAACTGATAAGGCCAAAATGTTTCTTTCTGCCTAAAGAAGGATGAGATCCATTAGGGGCAAGGTTATATGATGAATCAAGTTTACAGAAAAAGTGGGTCCATCATTAACTAAAACTGGGGGTTCCAATGGTTGGGGAGAAACCAGGGCCCTAGAAAGAATTATCCAGACTTCTAGGCCTACTACCTGGGCACAAGTTGGGAGGTTGTGATAAAAGATTCTCAATTTATATCCTGAATATACTAATAATACTCCAACTTGTAGTAGAAATAATTAGCAGTCAAACAACTAGAGCCTTGTGCTTGCTGGCTAAAAAGGTCATGCAAAGAAGAGAGGCGACTGTTCAACAGATTGGTTTTAGACTACCTGTTGGCTGAAGAAGGGAGAAGTCTGTGGTAAACTGAACTTATCAAATTTTTGTCTAAAGATTGATGACATTAAGCAGGTGGTAATGAAGATATTCAGGGATATCAAAAAGTTGGCACATGATCCAATCCAAACCTGTCAAGCCCATTTAGTACCTCTCAAATAAATTCGCTTTCTGGTTCATGGTGGAGACAGTTGCTGGGTATCTTTACATTGGCCCTAATTGGAATAATCGTATTACCTGTGTGTCTTCTGTGTGTGATCCAGTTAATAACCCAAATAGTAAAAATTCAATAAGTAAATTGGAAGGGAAGTATATTTCTAACAAAGGAGAAGTAAAAATATCAATAGGAAAAAGTTACTAGTTCTATCACGGATGAGGAGTGTGAATTAATTTGAGGAACACATTGATGGTGAGGTATGAAGACCAAGTTCTTATTAAAAAGGAAAGGGGGGGAGTTATAGGGAATATAGTGCATTGTTTGATTTCACAGGGCTGAGGAGGGTCCCTTTAAAAGCCATTAAAAATGGGGAATGACCCCAGACAATCACAAAACTGGGAGAGTTCTTCTAATCCCATTCCAAAAATGACAAACCCAAATTTAGAAGAATCTAGTCCTCAACCATTCAAGAGTGACCTAGAGATCTTGACCTAATGCAACTGAGTTTGCACAATTAAGTGACTGAATATTATCCTACACATCCTCCTGTGATGATTGGTTTTCATCACCATATCATGCATCACAGATGGGGAGGTTCGTATTAGGGTGGACCTCTTAGATTGTAAATAAATTTCTGAAAGCCTATGAAAATTCAAAAGGGGGGAGAGTTTCTTTTTTTTTTAGGTTTTTTTGTAGGACAAACAGGGTTAAGTGGCTTGCCCAAGGCCACACAGGTAGGTAATTATTAAGTGTCTGAGACTGGATTTGAACCCAGGTAGTCCTGACTCCAGGGCCAGTGTTTTATCCACTTCGCCACCTAGCCACTTGTGGGAAAGAGTTTCTAAAAGCAATAAATTACTTGATATTGTAACACCTCTTGCCTTATGCTAGTCAAGGCACCCATATCCTGCAGGATTCATTAATAAAGTATTTATTTTCTCACTCCAACAGATTTCTTTCATTGATAGATAACAGAGGACAACAATTATCTGTCTCTTCAAGCTTCTAGGTGCCAGCTATGATATATCAGGTGATGGTTTTCAATTATTCATGTCTTTTTAAACTTAAGGATTTATAATCTCTTCCTATTATGCTTCCTATATAGATTTTGAGTTGATATCAATTAGACAGACAATTGGCTTCCATAAATAAATTTTACTAAGTTTCTACAGCACACACAGTTTGTACAATATAATCCATGCTTC
Source organism: Macrotis lagotis (assembly GCF_037893015.1). NCBI lineage: Eukaryota > Metazoa > Chordata > Mammalia > Peramelemorphia > Peramelidae > Macrotis > Macrotis lagotis. Next base: position 921,043,991 of record NC_133658.1, on the reverse strand, counting down.
CCAAGAACAAAGAGGTAGTGATATACTCACCCACAAATACAGAGAACATAGCATGGGAATTAGGATCAATTGTAGACAGTACTTGTCAAAAAGGGATAGCACAGCTTATGAAATCATGGTATACTTTTTACTGGCACTTCTTAGAAGTTCTAATACTGTAATAATTAGAAAGTTTTAGATTACTTCATACATGAATATTAATTTTTGCAATTTCCATGCATTATCTCCAGAATTCTCTATGTTTAGATAAATATCTAATTTTTCTCATGACACTACTTCAAATACTTGAAAGCAGTTATAACACTGCTGCTATGTAAAAAAGTTATATTTTCTTTTTTCCCATGATTCCCTGGGTCTGATGCATTTAGGTTTTTTGAATTTTTTTATTCTTTATTTACACATTACTAAAATATTCTTGTTGTAAGAATAAATAAAACACCTTTCCCTCAAAAAAATATAAAACCTCAAAAGAAATAAAGTAAAAGAAAGCAAAAATGTGTTTCAGTCTGTGTCCTGATACCATCAAAGCTGTCTTGAGTAGATCACATTCTTTATCAAAAGTCCATCACAGAAGATGATATTATATTTTCAAGCTTTCCTTTTCCATAAAATTCATCTAGCCTTTATTTGGGATTCTCTTTTTTTTCTTTCCCAAACTCTGTTCTCTCCACATTGTTGGAACTAGACAAATGCAGTCAGTAACTAACAGAACAATTTTTAGGTCACAGAGTGTTTGCATTTTAAACCACCAAACAACCTGATACCAAAGGCTTTGTGCATCTTAATTATTTCCCTAGACAAAAACTACTAATTACTTTTGATATGTTAATTATTGTATCTGTGTATATACATCCTCAGCAACAGTCTAAGAATGCAAAGGAATAGGCACAGGAATAAAACATGGAAAGGAAGGAAATACAGGAATAATAGAATCAGAATTTTATATCATCTTGTCTATCTTATGACAGAAGCAGAAAGAAAAAAAGACAAAGTTCAAAAGGTGGATAGCAGATGACAAAATCAATAGAACTTTCATGAGAAAAGCAAATAGAGAAAAGTCTGAAGTGATGTCTGTCAAAGAAACAACTGCCCATGATGGACGAAAGAACATCTGAGGAATTTTCAAAGACATTGCAGTGAAAGATCATACTCCATAAAGAATATCTCCAAAAAGGATAAGCAGCTGTTTTGTTACACTGAACAATTATACTCCACATAATATATTGTCATTGCCTGTGTCCTCATATTTCTGCTTGTCGAATCTTCCTAAGCACACAGAATTGGCAATGAGGAACCAAAGTTTTCACTCTTTGCAGATGATATGATGGTATACTTAGAGAATCTGAGAAAAGCATTCAAAAAACTCCTTGAAACAGTCAACAAATTCAACAAAGTAGCAGGATATAAAATAAAATCACAGAAATGTTCAGCATTTCTCTCTTTTAAGAACAAAGCCCAAGGCAAAGAAAGAGAAAGAGAAATTCCATTTAAAGTAACTGGAGACAATATTAAATACCTGGGAATCTACCTCCCAAGACAAACCCAGAAACTGGATGAACACAATTATGAAATACTTCTCATTCAAATAAATTCAGATCTAAATATTTGGAAAAATGTCAATGGCTCATGGTTAGGTCTAGCTAATATAATAAAAAATGACAATTCTATCCAAATTCAATTATTTATTCAGTGCCATGCCAATCCAACTACCAAATAATTATTTTCCTGAGCTAGAAAAAAATAGCAACAAAATTTATCTGAGCCAAAAAATGTCAGAAATATCAAGGGCACTGATAAAATATGTAAAGGAAGGTAGCCTTGTAGCTGCTGGCTTATTTGAGCTCAAGTCTTCCTGTGATGAATCTGCCGGTAAAGAATCACTTTCAGACACAGAAAACCAAGGTGGAAAGAAAATAAAAATTTATTAAAAGATGTTACAACACATAAGAAAACTGTAGATAAAGAGAGACAGAGTAAAGACAGAAGTCAAGCAGAGCTGACTGGATCAGCTAATCAGAGAAGACTGGGGTTCAAGGGAGGTCTAACCCAGGCTTTTATGGGTAGACTCTTATCCAGTGGGGAAAAGATGGATTCCCTTTCCCCTTACTGGACCCAGAATTAGGTAGAGGTCAGGATACAAATTTTACATTGAGAAATGAAATGATGGTATTCAATTTACATGTTAAGAGTGGAAGATCTCCACCTGACTTAACAAGATTGAAGAGTATTTAAGATTACGAATTTTTCTTCTGTAACAGTCACAATGCTCTGCATCTAGTCAATTTACATTTCAAGGGCAGGAAACCTCTACCCATTTTAACAAGATTCAACAGTCTTTAAGATTACAAATTTTCTTCCTGCTGGTTCACAATTCTCTTCATTATTCCCCTGCATCATTCCCTGCCTCAAAATTATTCATGATCCAGATCCTTCCAGGACTTTCATAATCCATTAGGAGATGAATGCATTATAGAGAGGACTTCATTGAGGTAGGCTCCAGCAAAGCTGGCTGGCATCCTGCAGAGGCTGGTCTCAGAGATATACAACTAGAGAAACAAACTCAAGGGGGAAAATTGAACAGCCAAAAACCAGAGAAATTTTAATGGAGAAGGCTATTTAACAGAGGTGCAATAATTAGCGAAAAAACTAGACAGTCTATAAGGGGCAAGAATTATACAAAATGATCCTAATCCAGGATCAAAATACTTTTTATAAGAAGATTTCTTCCAATACAACACAGATTTCTTGATAGATGCTACATAAGTGGTAAACAAAAGCTCAAAAATGTATAAGCAAATTCACTAAAAAAGCATTTTAAACTGCACATGTCCAAAAGGTAATTTGCAACAACTTTTTCTACTTTGTTTTGGTCAGGTTTAGAATGAGCAAAAATTCTAATTGAAGAATGGATCTCTCTTTTAAAATTATAGAAAATAGACCAATAGGCATTATCCTGATACAAGCAGTAATACTGATATTTCTTTTCCTTAAGCATACTTCTTGGGGTAAAGTCATATGCTATGTTAAAAGGCCAAGACAAAATATTTACCAATTATTTAAAATTTAGAAGATAGAAATCCAATGGTTCACTCTCACTCTTAATTATAATGCACCTGGAATTATCATGGCAATTTGCTATAGAACACAGCAGGACATGAGGATAGGTTCCCTTATGAAGTCATACAGACAATCCTATTCAAAGAGCCAGGTGAAGGATTCCTTTAAGGGAATCCTAGCTCAGTTGTGGTTAAAGTTGTTATTTCAAAAGCCATTCACAGTCCCCAGTCTTCAACATAAACCCCAAAGGACTAATAACTCTGATTGCTTATTGTCTTTCTATTTTAACATATCTAATTTTAGACAGATCAATTATCAATACATTGAAATATAGCAATTACCTATAACCAGAGCTTCAGATGACTTGAGCAATAAGGAGAAACAAGAATGTGCCAGGCTGTAATTTAGTATAACAGATCCAGGAAATAATTATGATTCGATTGTTGTTCATGTACCTTAGGACAGTGCTGTAAATGAAATGCAATAAAATACATTTTGAGATGTAAAATGCAATAATGCTAATTAATATGTTTTTATAAAATCAACTTTTTGCAATGAACCCATTTAGTGATCAATTATGTATATAGGAACTAAACCTCTCCTTCTGGCTAGGAGTTTGTCCATCATCTCCATACTTCTCAAATAACAACTGGCTAGAGATTGTCACAGAGAAATCTCAAATCATCACCGTTATCTTATCTTCCTCTTGTTACATGGGTGCTTTTCCTTCAAAACAAATGACTGTTTAGTCCCAGTTTACTTATGTAGCTAGAAACTTCTATACATTAACATTTTAACTACAAGCCATCTTCAGAATACAATGATTACTTTCAGAATTCTTTAAAACCATTAGAACATCTTAGATACCCTTAAATTTCTACCAGGTGTTATTGATTCCAATGAAATTAAACAATAGTAAAAACAACCAGGCATTGAAGTCAATTAACAACGTGAGTTATTATGCTTGATTCCACAGATATATCCCAGAAAGGGGTCATAAGTTGTGACATTTCCCTTACCACACTTCAAAATAATCACATTTTAATTCCAGGACTTAACATTAAATAGTCAAATAGCTTACATGTTCACAAAAGAAGAATTTTTTGAAGTTATATAAGAATAATACAAAACTGATAAATTATTAATTTTAAATATAATATATAAATATATAATAAAAATATTAAATTTACATTGAACATAAGATTCTTATTTAAACATCTCATTCCAATTAGAACAAAAGGAAAATGTTATAAATGCTAGGTGATGTTAATATATTTTCTTATTTTCAAATAACAGATGTTAAGTAGATTTTACTTTTAGTCATATGTGTGTGTATATACATACATATATATATATATATATATATAGATACAATGAAATAAAGACTTGAAAACAAATAATAATATTGATAAGAGCAACTATTCATAAGATAATGGCAGGTGGTACAGTGGATAGTACGCCTCATCTGAAGTAAGAAAAAATTCCGTTATTGAAAGCAGGCCTCAGACACTTTCCAGTGGTATGACCATTGACAAGTCATTTAACCCTGGTTACCTCAAATCCCAATCTCCAAAATGTGTTGGACAAGGAAAGGGCAGATCACTGTGATGTATTTGCCTAGAAAACCCCAAGTGGGTCTCAACAAACTTGAAATGACTGAGCAATAGCAATAATAATAATTATTATTGGCAAAAATAGGTAGTCCAGAAAACCTCAAATAGGGCCATGAAGAGTTGGATAAAGCTAAAAACAAGTGAGCAATAACAATGTATATAGTGCTTTCTCTGTGATAGACATGATGTCAAGTGCTTTAAAATGGCATGTTATTACATTTCTTTTTTTGGCATATAATTTAAAATAATTTATTTTAATTATTTGATTTTAAATTATTTCAATCAAGGTTTTATTTATATTAACTGGCATTGATTTATTCATTTTGCAATTGCTAAAAACTATAAATATCCTTTTGATATTTCCATTCCTTGTGTTTAAAGAGTTCAAATCACTAAGATCATGACTTATTCAGAAGCTTCATTTTCTATCTCTGAGCAGTCTCTTTCATCTGTCTGCAAATACTCAAAAAATTTATCAATTTCAGAGTGCATGATATTGAATCTATAGATCTATCTACTACTTCAAAGATTGCATAGATACAGTAACTCTGCAGAGTATATCAACATTTCATGAAAAGATTAGCAATGATGATAACCAGAAATGGCATTAACAACTAAATTCTACATATAAAATTGTATGTTCTTGATTTTAGTCAACTTGTATATGTGATGGTCATGGTGAAGAATTTGGGAAGGGCCAAAAGATGCAAGACCCAGAGGGAGTGTCTGGTGACATTTGAAAGTGCCATCCAAGGTTTTTTTGCTCATCCATTTGATACTTTTCTTGATCCACAAAAATAATGGAATAGATTGACATTTCCTTCTTCATTTCATTTTACAAAGGAGATAACTGATGGAAAATGGATTACTTGACTTTTCCAGGGTCACACAATAATTGTCTAATCCCAAATTTGAACTCAGGTTTCCTCACTCCAGGTGGGACAGTCCATCCATTGTGACACATACTTACCCCTTAACCTATCAACATTTATAAAAATGTTTTGTTTCATTATTACTATTAAGACAATTATGTTTATCAGTTTTAGGGGATTTATTATTTTTTCTTTTGTCTTAAGAATTTTTGTCATAAAGGAATGGTCTGGGAGAACAGTGACTTATGGTGGGGGCATCTACGCAAGGTGAAAAGAAAGATTATCAATACAATCTCTAATTTTTTGAAAGGTAATCGGAGCAGCAGAAAGGATCCAGCATGGGGGGGGGTCTACTTTCTAGTTTTATCTTTCACTACCAAAATGGCAACACATAAGTTACAACTTCTCAGTTCTCCAAAATGTAGCATATGAATGAATCAGCAATGAAGAAATTGCTGATCTACATTGGTGGAGGGAATTTCCACATCTATGTAAGCACATGTCTGAAAAACACAAGGAAAGTCAACATTATTAGTATTATTACTTTAATTCTAATATCAAGACCTTATATCAGTTTCTGTTTACTATTTCCTTTCCAGGTGTGCTTTGGAAAGGAGCTTCTTACATCAATTTTTCTGAAAAAAAATATGAGAAAAAATATTTCAGCTGACAAAATAGGGGAGAGAACCATGTGAGACTTAAAAAAGAATGAAAAAGTAGCAGTGAGGATCAGGTTGAAATGCTTGTTTTTTTGCTTTTGTTTCTTTTCTTTAATTTATTTACTGATTATTAATATATTCTTCTTTAAGTGTAATCATAATACTCCCTCCTTCACAAAAATATAAAACATCATGAAATATAAAGTAAAAGAAAGAGAAAAAATGTGTTTCAATTTGTGTTCTGATACCATCATCTCTGACTTGGATGGATCACATTCTTTATCATAAGTCCATCAGAGAAATTACTTCCATGTTTTTACACAGTTGCTGATGCTGATTGTAATTCCCTCGATCCATTCCTCCTCACTACCTTCTATTATATTTTCTCCCTCCTTTCACTCTGGCCCTCTTCAAAAGTATGTAGTGGGTCAGCCAAGTGGCATAGCAGATAGACCACCTGCCCTGGGGCCAAGAAGTCCCAAGACTGCATCCCATCCCAGAGATCTAGCAACCACTAGGCCCCGTGTTACCAGAGAGAATACACAATTCCAGCACCTTGCTAAAAGTAAAAAAGAAAATGTATTATATCTCACTATCCTCTCCTATAATCTATCCTCTTCTCTATCACCCACATCCCCCCTTCCCCTGTCCCCCTTCTCTCCTCTGCTAGAAGTCTATACCCTACTGAGTGTGTATGCTGTTCCTTCTCTGAGCCATTTCCAATGAGAATTAAGGCTCCCTCATTCTCCGCTTACCTTCCCCTTTCTATACCATTGCAAAAGCTATTTCTTGGCTCTTTTACATGAAATATGTTAGCCTATTCTACCTCTCCTTTCTTTTACTCCCAGTATATTTCCCTTTCACCCATTGACTCCATTCTTACTACGTATTATACCTTCAAATTCAGCTCTCTCTTGTGTCTCATCTATAAAAGTTCCTTCTACCTGCTCTATTGAATGAGAATACTTATATGAATATTACAAGTATCATCTTTCCATGCAGGAATACATGCAGTTCATCATCATGAAATCCCTCATAATTTACTCTTCTTCTCCACTCTCCATGCTTCACCTGAGTCCTATAATTGAGGTCAAATTTTCTGTTTAACTCTGGTTGTTTTAAAAGGAACATTTTAAATTCTCCCCTTTCATTGAAAAATATATTTTCCCCTGGAAAAGGATGTTCAGTTTTGCTGAGCAGTTGATTCTTGCTGCATTCTAAGCTCTTTTGACTTCTAGCATATTCTATTCCAAGCCCTATGAGCCCTTATTACAGTTGTTGCTATGTCCTGGATAATCATTACTGCAGCTCCATGATACTTGAATTGTTTCCTTCTGGCTGCTTGTAATATTTTCTCTTTGACTTGGGAGTTCTGGAACTTGGCTATAATATTCCTAGGGTTGGGGATTTTTTTGTATCTTTTTATGGGGGAGATTGGTGGATTCTCTCAATTTCTATTTGGCCCTCTGCTTCTTATTGGCCCTCTGTTTCATCAGGGCAATTTTTCGGTAGAAATTCTTTAAAAAATGAAGTCAAGGCTCTTTTCCTGATCATGATTTTCAGGTAGCCCAATAATTTTTAAATTATCTTTTTTGGATCTTTTTTCCATATCAGTTGTTTTTCAATGAAATATTTCACATTTTCTTCTAATTTTTCATTCTTTGGGTATTGAATTCTTATGTCTTGATTTACCACAAAGTCATTAACTTCCTTTAGCTTCATTCTCTGAAGGGTTTGTTTTCCTCAGAGAGATTTCTTATCTCATTTTCCATCTGACCAATTCTTCTTTTAAAGCATTCTTCTCCATAACATTTTGCACTATTTTTCCATATGACCTAAGCTGGTTTTTATTACGTTATTTTCTTCAGCATTTTTTTGGATCTCCTTGACTAAGCTGTTGACTTCATTTTCATGTTTTTCCTGCATCTCTCTCATTTTTCCCCAGTTTTTCTTCTACCTCCCTTACTTAATTTTCAAAATCATTTTTGAGCTCTGTGATAGCCTGAGACCAACTTCTATATTTCTTGGAATGTTAAGATGCAGAAGCTTGAACTTTTTCATCTTCTAGAGTATGTGTTTTGGTCCTCCATGAGACCAAAATCATTGTCTATGGTCAGGTTCCTCTTTTTTTCATTTTACTCATTTCCCCAGCCTGTGCCTGTTTTGGGGTTGCTGACTGATCGTCTGAGTATTATTGGGACAACCCCCGCCAATGAGGACTTCAGTGTGTGTGGTTTTACTGGTCTGTTGAATGACCACCCCCTCTGACCTGGGGCTGTGTGGGGGGCCTGCTCTATGGAGGGCTTAGACTGTGACCAAGGTCTGAATGTTGTCAAAGCTCCAGAGTCCTGTCCCATGGACAGAGGACAGACCTTAGCAATTTCCTTTTAGTCCTTTACATTCTGTGGGGTGAGAGCACAGGGCACAGCTTCCAGATAGCTCTTACTGGGCTGTGTGGGTTTGCTTCTGTTTCCTGGGATCTGGGCTGTGCTGAGGGCTGGGGAGATAATGAGGGCCTGGGCTTCATGTTCGCTCTGGCAGATATCTCCCTGCTAAACTTCCAAGTTGTTCTTGGTGCTCCCTGGTCAGGAAACTGCTTCTGATGCTGGGAGACAGAGCTCCCAGGAAACCTAGGGCTATTTCTGGCATGCTGAAGTTCCTTTGCTCAGGTGTACTGCTGCCCCTCCAAACACATGGAGCAGAGTCTTGTCACTATTTTCCAGGTTACCTTGGGCTGGAGATTTGCCTCACTGGATCTTTCTGTGGGTTCTCTCTTTCGACAATTTAGTTAGAGTCATAATTTTAAGGTTTTTGAAATGTCTTGGAGAGAGCACCTAAGAGAGGCTGTACTTCTGTTGCCATCTTGACTGCCCTCCAAGTTGAAATTCTTACTCATCGTTGTGTAGTTGCCCCATTAAAATGTATATATAATTTTATTTTGCTCACTGGAATCTATTAGAGAAGAATATGGAAATAATTCACGCCTGAATACAAACAGTGAAATGATAAGGGATAGAAGGACTCAAGAAAAGAGTAAGTGTAAAAAGCACATTGGTATTCACTAAGGTTCCCAAGGACTTCATCTTCTATAGAAAGAAAACAAAAAGAGATAGGTTGGTAATATAGGAAAAATGAGAAGCAGAAATTGGGTAAGTTGACTAATAAATAGATAATATCAAGCTTTACACACATATATGTGTGTATCTGCATGTGTGCAACCATGTATTAAATTAAAATTTATTAAGTTATTAGATTATAAATCATTTATTATGTGTACAAAAAAGTCTTAGCATAACAAATTATAGACATAGATTATATACTGATATCTATATCAGTAGGGAGATGAACTCATATATTAACCAACAATCCAGAATCAAAAAAAGTTGTTATAATGTGCAAAAGTCCTATTCAAAATCTAAATAGTGCCAAACTATACGATATGATTATAGAGCTCTGAACTGCAGATGATAATAACACAAGTGCAATCGTAGGATGCTAGCTTGAAGCAGTTTTTTTCTTTTTTCTCATTGATGAAGTTCCTAGTAGTGCAGATCATTTAAATACATGAAAAGTTTCAATTTATTTTTGTACCTCCAGACTATGAAATTATCCATCTTATGTCCACCTAGTCAGGATGTACAACTTGTGCCATGTCCTCCTGCCTAAATGAAGAAGTAGCCTGTCTATCATATAACTATTCGACAACCGCTTAGGCAGTGGGAATTTCCTAGGTTTGATCCAATAGATGATCCTCCTATTAATATATCACTTTGGACCCTCAAAATCAAGGTCTATAAACCAATAATATCCTATATTTCAGCATTCCTGTTATGTATATTTGGGCAGATTCTATTAAAATATGGTCCCAACAGAAGGGGGATATCATATTATGAAAAATAAAGGCAATTCACTTCATTAGAATGAGTCATGAACCCTTTGATAAATTGACATTGGCTCAAAGTTCTGCCTCATTTCCTTTTATGGTAAGAAGGACAATTTTAATTCCCCACACATCTTAGTTAATATTATTAAATAGTTCAAAGGGAAAAGTCCAAATGATCTGCAACCACAATACCTCTGGTGACATTTATCTTTACCCTAGTGGAGAAGAGAAATTATTATATGTATATGTGTGTTTGTGTTTGCAAACTATTTGCTATGAATAGCATGGAGTTGGATCCCATATAGTCAGACAGTAAGGAAATAAATGACAATATTAATGCATGATACCAAAGACAATATAGATTTATATTGCTTTTGTTACAGCAATGATTGTTTGATATGGCTATGAATCACATTTTTTAAACCATCTATAATTATTACTTTAATATTTGATTGAAACCATGTGATAATGAGATTGTTGTCCAATGAAGGTACTGAAACATCAATCAATAGCATCACTGTTGCTGTAAATTAAAGAAGAACTCATGAAAAAAATTTTAAAAAATAGGATCACCAATGGAATTCCCATGAAAAGACAAATATTAGAGTTGGAAGAGTTTTTTTCAATGTATATTTAATGGCAGTCAGAAGCATCATAATACTTGAATGTTATTTATGATATTTTCCATACATTTATAATAAGCTACAAAAAGACATTGAATCTAATTATAAATAAATATGAATGTCTTTGCATAAGTGTCTTTCCTAAAACCTTCTTCAAAGCACATAAGACATCTTTATTTCTGAGGTTGTAGATGATAGGGTTGAGCATGGGAGTGATAATGATATATGAAATCGCTAAGACCTTGTGCTGACCTGGTATATGATACAACCTTGGTCTCGTGTATGTAAAAGTAAATGGACCATAGTACATGGCTACTAAAACGAGTTGGGAGGAACAAGTAGAAAAGACTTTTTTCTGGGCTTCCACAGAATTGATATGAAGCACAGAATGGAGAATCTGTCCATAAGAGGCAAGGATAATGGAAAATGGAATTAGGAGGAAGAATACAGAACTCACATCGACTCCTACTTCATACCGTGATGTGTCAACACAGAAGAGTTTCAACATGGCTGGAATTTCATAGAAAAAGTGACCAATGATCCCTGTTCCACAAAATAGGAGAAGCAATAAATAAATCAAATGAATCGTGGAGTTGAGGATTCCCCCCAAGCCAGCAGCCGGCAGCCAGAATGACACTGATTCGATGGCTCATGAGGATGGGGTAACTTAATTGGGTGACAAATGCCTACATAGAAATCATAAGAGATGGCTGCAAGAAGAAGGCATTCAACACTCAAAAAGATGAGAGAAAGACTTGAAACCCACAACCTTCAAATGTGATGAATTCCTGCCAGTTATGAAGTTACTGGCCATCATGGGAACGATGTTAGATATATTCAAGATATCCATAAAAGAGAGATGACTGAGAAGGAAATACATTGGCGTGTGGAGCCAGACATCAAGGTAGATAAGAAGAATCAAGACTGTATTTCCCATAATTACCAATGTAAAAATAATGAGAATAAGTATTCAGAAGAACAATCCATAGTCATTTGGATCCAATAATCCTAGTAAGATGAAATCTCTATCAAAACTCTGATTCTTTTCATTCCACTTTATGATTATCTTGCTTTTTCAACTAAAGCCCAAAAGGGAAGTTTTAGAAAAGGAAGAATATTGGGTTAATCCAAAGCTCAGGATTGAATCTGTGGTTAAAAAGTGATGATTGTCACAAAAATAATTCAATTAATATAAATCAATTAAATAAATTACTTGAAATAACTGAGTCCTTGGGATGATCAATTCATTGACTGAGGTTCTGAAAAAATTCAGACTGGTTCATTTTAGTGGCTCTATATCCATGTTCCTTTCCTTGTTGATTTCTTACCACGATAGGAAATCAGGAAACTGAATCAACCTCTTAATACCTCACCTTTCCTTCCATTTGAATTGCAAGGAACATTTTCGAATTCAAGAAAGGGATCAGACCCTATACAATTTTGGGAGAGAACCATAAAGTTTGAAAATTCATCATACTCAAAAGCAAAAATTTCCCTGAGTCATCAAGGATTGGTTTGTTCAGCATCATCATTACTTCCATCCCCATTATTATTTTTTAAATATTTTCCTTTCATTTTATGGAATAAAACTATCATTCATAATATAATTATGATAAAAACCTATATTTTACATGAAATTGCAAAATGAATATGCCTTGCCATCCTGTTTAAATATATAATAAAGTTATGTAATTTTTCCCCATTTTTCCCTTTCTCCCCAATCTGTCCTACACAGGGACAAATATGTACATATATATGTAGGATTATTTATATTTGCTTCTTTTCATCACTTCTTTGTTTGGATACAGATAGTGTCTTTTATATTTATCCCTTATTCTAAATTTGCATATTAATAATAATCACAATGATTAAGTTACTCAAGAAAGACATTCTTAAAAACATATTGCTGTTACTGTATATAATGTTATTTTGGGTCAGCTCTTTTTGCTCTTCACCTTTTTGTGCCTGTCTACATGACTTTCTAAGATCATTGAGCTCCTAATGTCTTTTAGTATAGAAATATCATCATAACCACACACAACAACTATTTCATTAGTTTTCCCAATGATTGAAATCCCTGCAATTTCTAGTTCTTTCCAAATCAAAGAGGACTGCTACAAAAAACCCATTCACTTTCTTTTTTCTTTTTATCTGTCACTAACATTTATTTATCATTAATCTCTCCTGTAGCAGAGTCAGCCGTCATATAATTATGTACAAGCAACCTGTTTACAGTGAAAATAGAATATAATTAATAGAGAGAATGCACTAAAATTAGGAAGGATAAAGGCTTCCTAATATAGGTTGGATTTTAGTTGGAATGTTTTTCAATTTTAATTTCTTTCTAATTACATGCAAAGACAACTTTCAATGTTCATCATTTTGCAAACATTTGAGTTTCTACCATTGACCTTTCTCTCCGTCACTCCCATGGCAGTAAGCAATCTGATATATATTGGGCATGTAGAATTGAGTTCAAATATTTACATATTGGTCATATTTTAAAAGAAGCATTGGAACTAAGGTGGGGAAAGCATAAGAAAGAAAGGAAACAAAAAACAAAAGAAGTTTTAAAAGGTGAACATAGTATGATTTGCTCTTCATTCAGACTCCATAGTTTTTCTTTTTCAATGGATGTGGTTGGCATTTTGCATAAAATGACTTTTTTTTAGGTCTTTGCAAGGCAAATGGGGTTAAGTGGCTTGCCCAAGGCCACAAAGTTAGGTAATTATTAAGTGTCTACGACTGGATTTGAACCCAGGTACTCCTGACTCCAAGGCCAGTGCTTTATCCACTACACCACCTAGTCATCCCCATAAAATGACTTTTAGGATTGTTCTTGATTACTGAACTGCTTAGAAAAGCTGTATACATCATAGTGGATCATATTCCCATTTTTAAATGCATACAATAATGTCCTGGTTCTGCTCACTTCACTCAGTATCAGTTCATACAAGTCTTTTCGGGCTTTTCTGAAGGCTTCCCACTTATGATTCCTTACAGAACAATTATCTTGTTCAGGTATTCTTCAGTTGATGGGCATACTCTCTATTTCCAATACCTTTCCACTACAAAAAGAGCTGCTATAAATATTTTTGTGCATGTGGGTCTTGTCCCTCCTTTCTTTAATCTCTTTGTGATAGAGACCATATAGTGGAATTTTGGGATTAAGTGAAGCACAGGTATTTTGGCCCTTTGGGCATTGTTCCAAATTGCTCCATGGAATGCTTGAATCACAACTCAACCAACAGTGTAGTTATTACCATTTTTCTACATCCTCTCCAACACTGATCATTTTCCTTTATTGTATTTTCCCATATGATAGGCGTGCAATGGAACCTCAGAGACATTTTGCATTTCTCTTATCAAGAATATTTTGGAGTATTTTTTCATATGACTATAGATAAATTCAATTTCTTCATCTGGAAACTACTGATTCGTATCCTTTGTCTATTTATAAATTGGAGGAAAACTTGGAATGCCATTCTCTATATTTTAGAAATGAGCATTTTTCAGAAACATTAGCTGAGAAAATGTCTTCCTATTTTTCCTTATTCCTTCTACATCAAATTTACAGGGATGCAAGTCATTTTCTTATTGATAAATGGTCAAAGGATATGACCAGGTCATTTTCAGATAAATAAATTAAAGCTATTTATAATCATGTGAAAAGATCGTCTCATTGACTTTTCCCCCCTCTATTCTTTAGCACACTTTTCCTTCTTAGTCTCTCTTTGGATACTAATATTGTAACCTTATCTTTCCTCCTCATTCTCTTCCTTCCCTTCCTATCCATGCTTCCAAAAGTCCAGCTCCCACCCTCTCCCCTCTATTTCAAAAATCAGACAAAGTACCGTGCAGGCTATCTTTGAATAAATATCACTGGCATAAAACTAAGGAAGTTTTTATAAGCATTGTTTTGTTTGTCAACTTTTAGCAAAACTGAAAAGTCTGTCAGGTATACTTCCAGGGTGTCAACTTCCTCTGGCCTTACTTTTCACCTTTACTTGATGTAATTGATGCCACATTTTCAGGCATGTGGACTTTTAAAATCTATTCTTATTTTAAGTCATTCATGAAAAACTATATAGGATTATTAGTTGAAATAATTGGATTATTTTGAGGAAGAATTTATAGGAAATTTTTAGAAGGCAGAGAATGCATTCCACTAGAGGAATCAGGTTACAAGTCAGATTTTCTAGAGCATATTGCTCTGAAAGATAGTGAAATGAAAATAATTGTAAAATAATTGATAAAATGCCCTAGTTTCAGAGAAAGGCTTTGCATTACAGTTGAGAGGACAATGGATTTTGAGTCAGAAAGGG
Organism: Macrotis lagotis; assembly: GCF_037893015.1. Taxonomy (NCBI): domain Eukaryota; kingdom Metazoa; phylum Chordata; class Mammalia; order Peramelemorphia; family Peramelidae; genus Macrotis; species Macrotis lagotis. The sequence goes on along the minus strand of NC_133658.1, from coordinate 921,028,959 downwards.
CTGGGTCCAAATCCCTTATAAAATACTTCTTAGCTATGTGATTCTGAGAAAATCATTTCACTTTGCTACATTTCAGTTGTAAGTTTAAATTGTAAAATTAAATAGAATTAGTAAAATTAAAGCATTGAACTGTTTTCTTTCTAAGATTGTTGTTTCTAAATCCATGACCATATCTTGAGACAATTAATCAAATAATCCATCCAAATTAATAAATTTAATTGAGCCAGGCACCTGTTGTTTGACTTAACTGACCAAATTAGAAGGCCGGTTAGGCACTATCTTTTAAGTGTTCTGAGAAAATGACTATACAGCCAACCAGTCTAATTCATAGTAGGTCACTTTATTACCAAGAACTGAAAAAAAAAATCACTGCATTCTAAATACTCCTGTGAAGATGAGATAGGCATTCTGCTCTTAGATTGAGTCAGACCAAAAATAATTAAAACGACTACTTAGTTATACCAATTGGGTGACATATGTAGCAATGTCTTATCATTATTCAACTTATGAATCCCATTTGCTTGATTGGCAGAACCTTAAATTAAGTAGAGCTAAAGAATTCAAAAACAGAGAGTGGATCTGATCCAAAGATTTAAATAAATAATAGGTGATTCCTTGAGTTTTTGTTTCACCAATTTCAAAGTTTGTGATTTCCCACTGCCGATAAGATAAAACAAAGATTTCCCAGTCTGCCATTAAAGACCTCTAACAATATGGTTCTAATTTCTCTGGACAGTCCCACTTTATACTACACTTCTCAATAACATTTACATTATCAGTGGTTTAAATCAACAAGCATTACTTAAGGGCCTGAAATACGTAACAGATTATATTTTGCAAGGTGAATACAGTGACCAAGCAAGAACTGGGCCTGCACCACTACACCTAGAGAGAACAAGGGTTTCCAAATTTCCCCTCCTGCATCTGTGTCCACAAAATAGGACACAAACTTAGTATGAAGACTATCTTCTCTTCAGGTCAAAACTGTTGTCCTCCTTCAAGTTCCAACTCAGCTCGAATATGATCTATTCTTCCTCATCTTTTCTTATGGCTTTCTAAGAATACCATGCCTGGATAGTTGCTCTGATCACATTCAACTCAGCAGAACTTAGCTAAATTCTGGATAGGCAAACATAATCAGAAACAGAATCTTCACTGAAGGAATGTACATTGTAGAGGAAGGAACACACAACCTGTGCCCATTGAACAAAATACAAAGCATATGCAAAGGAATAGGAAGGAGTTTTTGGAGGGGAAGCATGTGAATAACTGCACACCATAAAAAATTCTTCATGTTAGATGGAGCACCAAAGCTATAGCCCAAAGCAAGCTAGAAAACTCCCAGGAAAAAATGAGTAGGACATGAATTCCATGTCAAGTTTGAGATATGAACATGTTTCCCAATATTATCTAATACTTCGTGCTCAGATTTACCTTGGTTTAAACTTTGATGTTCATTATTTTTTAAATTCTGTCTGACTTTTTTTTTAAATTTGGAGTTTTCCTGACAAAGATAATGGCATGGTTTGCCTCTTTTTTCTACAACTTATTTTACACATGAATAAACTGAGGAAAACCAAATAAAATGACTTGTCTAGTCATACTTGTAAGTATCTGAGACCAGATTTGATCTTAGGAAAATGAGTCTTCCTGACTTCATTTGCAGCACTATATCCACTGTGACATCTACTTGCTCAGTGTAATCTTGGTATCAATACCATATTCCCTCAAAGATAAGATCAAGTCTTATATGAATTTTTGTTCCAAGAGATGCATATGGCTTGTTTTCAGTAGATAATTTATTATTTTTTTCAGGTATAATAACCTAAACTTATTCACATACAAAATTCTACATTTATTCATCTACAGAAATCTACTTTTATTCAAATACGGTCTTCTGGAACATCATCATACCTCTACATATCTTGAATTCTGACCTGAATTTCTTGCAACTTTATTTCCTATAAAAGCATTGCCACCAAAATTTCAGATCTAGCAACAGAGTTCTCCTTAACTGGGTACTTCTTTTCCATGTAGACTATTCATAGTGAATTTGCAACGCAGTTATCAATGATTTTATCCCACAAATTCTTCAATCTAGTCATGACCTTTTGCAGGATAGGCTTCACAAAACTTCCATGCTGATTGCTCTTCATCCTATTTTTAATATAGTCATTGAGTTCCATGAACAAGTGGTCTTTGGGGGTGGCTAGGTGGCACAGTGGATAAAGCACCGGCCCTGGAGTCAGGAGTACCTGGGTTCAAATCCAGTCTCAAACACTTAATAATTACCTAGCTATGTGGCATTGGGCAAGCCACTTAACTCCATTTGCCTTGCAAAAAACCTAAAAAAAACAAGTGGTCTTTGAAAGGCTTAGTTATTGCAATGTCAATAGTCTGGACCTAGGTAGTCATTCCTGTGGGAATTATTATTTGATCAATTCTCTTCTCTGCAAGGAAGTTCTTCATATCTTCAACATGGTGAATACTCTCTGAATCTCCAGCTAGCAGATTTCTTTGGCTACTTCCTTGTAATCACTAGTGTGAACCAGGCTTTATTTGGTAACAAGAACATAAATGTCTGAAACACATTCAATCTTACCTTTCTTGTCCTTAGTGATGACTAGATTTGGGACTTTTTTCCCCAACATGATGAACTCTAAAATACAATTAATATGTGCACCCTTCTGATCAATTGTTGTTTGAGATGCTTGGCCCATAAACTCTGTAGTTTCATTCATAGCAATCATTTTAGAGAATTGGTATTTCAAAGAGCCATGCCATAAATGAATGATTTCAATGAAAGTGCAAGTTTAATAACTTCAGTTTCTTCCAGCATGAGCAGTGTTGTCGATCTTTCCACTCTCCTTTAGCTGAGAATCTCTGACTGATAAAGCATACAAAAATCAGGGTTTTGGTCACATCTCTGCAACTTATCACATATGTGCATATATAAATTATATATATATATATATACATATATCTAAACACATACATACACACATACATACATACAAATAAAAATGAATGTCAGTTCTCTCATCTTGAAGTTCGGTTTAAATATTTGAACTTTCTATATCAAAGGACTGTATAAGGGAAAAAACCTACATAAATGTAAGCTGCTATTAGCTATTGAAATATGTCTTACAATCTACTCTTCAGTGGAAATTAGCAATGATTTTGTACAGATTCTCACAAAGAATTGATTGAAATTTGAGTATGTTTCAATAGACTTTTGAGTAAGAAAGACCTGACTTGCTTTCTGCAAAATATTCACAAAAAATCTTGGTGGAGAGACTGGGGGAAAGGACAGCCATGAGAGGTTTCAGGATGGATAAAAATGTTTAAAAGAGAAAGTTTTGGGAGTAGGATAGTCAGTTGATAAGACAGTAGTAGTAAAATATTCCAGTAATTGTGAATATTTTTTGAGATTGTGAATCATCAATGTGCAGTTGCCACATTTAGAATGGCTATATGATTGTTTCATTTTTTTTTCAGTAGAATATGTGAAGGAGTAAAGGTAGTAAATTATGAGGATCATTCAAGATAGAACAAAAACAGTGCAATGATATGGACAAGAAGAGGTCAAGAGAAGAGTACAGTGGATACTTTGTACAATATATATTGATATGAACTGAGAATAAATATTGAAAAGATAGAGAGTTCAGATTTCGAAGGATGCTATGTTTTATTGGATAGACAAAGAAAAGGAGGCAGGAAAAATAAGAAATAGAAGTTGGATAGGCTGCACATTATACTGATAGTATCTTATACTTATGTGAAACAACAGGTATATATGTATGTATATATATATATATATATATATATATATTCATTATACATGAGGAATTTTAGATAATCAGATAGATTATGAAATATTTATGAGGTAGCATATATAAAATATTCAAAGGATGAAAAATTATAAAGTGTTATATTCTGTATCAGTAGAGAATTTAAATATCTAAAAATAATCTAGAATCTTAAGCAACTGAATTCAGTGGTACAAAAGAAAAATCCAAGATCATCTGCACCTCGATCATCACAAGTAATCTTTCTATATATTTAGGAGGAATCTATTTTATTTTGTTAGTGGAAGAGTGTATATGTGTGCAGGTGATGTGTGTGTGTATGTATATTTGTGTGAACCATTTGCTCTCTGAGAGTTAGTCCTGTTGACCTTGAAGATGTTGAATTTCCAATTGTTGACCCATGAGGAAGTCACTGATCTTAAACTGTGCCTCCAAGAACAATGCAATTTGATAGTATCATTAATGCAGTCATGTTGATGAGATATTAAACCATGGATCACTGATCTTTTAGATATTACCTTAATATTTGCTGCCCTCTACATATGAAGTTGTCTAATGGAAGAACTAATAAATCAGTCAATAACATCATTCTTGTAATAAATATTACCAGAATTCATTAAATAAATTCAACAGATAAATAGATTTTCCTTAGAGAAGCAAATAGATAAGCTGGTTAAGTTGATCGTCTTGTACATTTAAAGATAGTACAAAGCATCATTTTTGCTGTCGAACACCAAGATGCATTAATGTTACTTGGGATATTTTCCACATATTTCTAATAGGTCATCCATGCACATTCAATCTAATTTTTAAAAGATGTTCATTTCTATGACTAAGTGCTTTTCCTAAAACTTTCTTCAGCGCACATAAAACATCTTTATTTCTGAGGCTGTAGATGATAGGGTTGAGCATGGGAGCAAGAATAGTGTATGAGATGGCTAAAATCTTGTCCTGACCTGGAGTATGATAGGACTTTGGTCTCATGTATGTTAAGATAGATGATCCATAGTACATGACAACCACAGTCAGGTGGGAGGAGCAAGTAGAGAAGGCTTTTTTCTGGGCCTCCATAGATTTCATGTGAAGCACAGTGCGGAGAATCTGACCATAAGAGGCAATGATGGTGGAAAAGGGAATTAGGAGGAAGAATACAGCAGTCACGTAGACTCCTCCTTCATACTGTGATGTGTCAATACAAGAAAGTTTCAACATGGCTGGGATTTCACAGAAAAAGTGATCGATTGTCCTTGAACAAAAAGGGAGGTGCAGTGCATAAGTTGTATGAATTGTAGAGTTGATGATTCCCCCAAGCCAGCAGCCAGTAGCCATAAGGACACTAATTCGATGGTTCATGAGAATAGGATAACGAAGTGGGTGACAGATAGCAATATAGCGATCATAGGACATGGCTACAAGAATAAGGCATTCTGCACCCACAAAGATAACAGATAGAAAGATCTGGAGCCCACAACCTGAAAATGGGATGGATTTTCTGCCAGATATAAAGTTACTGACCATCTTGGGAACGATGTTGGAGATGTTCAAGATGTCCATGAAGGAGAGATGGCTGAGAAGAAAATACATTGGAGTGTGGAGTTGGATATCAACATGGATAAGAAAAATTAAGACTGTGTTTCCCATAATTGCCACCATATACATGATGAGAATAAGTGTTAAAAATAGCAATCCATACTGATTTGGATGCAATAATCCTAAAAGGATGAAATCTCCAACAAAAGTCTGATTCATTTCCTCCCACATCAGGATAATTTAGCTCTTTCACCTAAGGTTCAAAAGAGAAATTTTAGAAGAGAAAGAAATTTGGAGAAAAGAAACTGCAGGATTATGTGGCTACAAAATATTTTGATTTATATCAATAAGTCAAAGAAATCAATTTGATGATTAATAAGTTAAAGTAGTCATTGAATGATTAGTTCCTTGACTGAAGTGTTGAAAAAATCACAGGTAATTATTTAGGTAGTTATTCATTCATGTTCTTTGTAATTTGATTTCTTAGCTTCATAGGCAATCTGGAAGCTTATGCAGACTCTCAATTCCTCGTCTTTCTTCTCAATTCACTAGTAAGAAATATTTTCCATTTCCTTTTATCTTTTTATGCAAGCCAATGGGGTTAAGTGACTTGCCCAAGGTCACACAGATAGTTAATTATTAAGTGTCTGAGGCTGGCTTTGAATTCAGGTTGTCCTGACTCCAGGGCCAGTGCTCTATCCATTTAGCCACCTAGCTACCCCCTAGTTTTCATTTCAGTGTGGAGACCAGAAACTAATGGAGCTTTGAGGGACAACTCCTTGTAAAATATGGAAACACACCAGAATCATTAATAAAAAATGCCTTGAGTCAACCAAGATTTGTTTTGTTCATCATCATTATCAATATGACCATCATTTTTACCATCATTATTATTTTTAAAATTAATTTTTTTTAATTTAGGGAACAAAACAAGCATTTCTATAAAAGAATATCATTTAAAAAGTCATTGCACATGAAACTGCAAATCAATTTCAATTTGCTATTGATTTTAATATATAACACAGTTGTAAAGTAAATTTCCTTTGGTCCTTTTTTATCTTCCCTCCTTCCAATTTACTTTCCATGTGGCTACTAGTAGATACAGATAGAACTATATGTGCATATATTTATGTATATGTGTCCAAAATAATTTCAAATGTACTTTTATTTATTAGTTTTTTCTTTGGATACAGACATCTTCCTTAATAATTTCTTTTTTAATTTATGCATTTATAGTAGTCAAAATTTCTTATTAACTCAAAATCATTCCTATAACAACATTGCTGCTACTATATACAATGATCTCTTCGTTCTAGTCACTTCATTTTGGCAAAGTCTTTCCAAGCCTTTTTAAGATCCTTGAGCTCAACATTTTCTATAGTTCCATAGTATTCCATCGCAACCAAACAGCACATTGTGTTTAGCCATTTCCCAATGGATGGAGATTCCTACAATTGCCAGTTATTTGTTAACACAAAGAAAGCTACTATAAACATCCTATTCATGGTTAGTTATAACTACTATTGTTGAATTTCCCTTCATCTTATTTTTACTCACTATTTTCTTTCACACCTTCTCCCTGCTACCTTATATTTCCTTCCCACCTTGCTACTATCTTTCCCATCTAGCCCTCTAAAAATATGACTCCCAACACTCCCTCTTATATCCTCTCATTCTTAAACCACACTCCTCTCCAAAATCCCATACCCATCCTGTTTTCCTATTTCTAAAATTGTAATAGTCTATATGGACATCAAAAAGTCCATTGCTGTCTTTCCCCCCAGTTTTCTCACCTCTCTCCATGTTCAGAAGATTTTTATTGTCTCCTAGATGTTCACATGGTTACGTCTTCAACCCAGCTGAGATTTAGCTTCCAACATTCCAACTTTATATCCTCACAGTTTCCTCTGTATTAGTTCTTCCTTTCATATGCCATGTAATAATTTGTTTCCTTTTACCTTTTCCCACCTAATTTTATTTTTTAAGAATCACATACTCAGAATCACAACTCAGGCTCAACCATTCTTTCAATCCATCACCATAATGATCATAGTTTTAAGAATACTGATGATTATTTTCATAAACACACAAACACACACATAGGTATATATATATATATATATATATATATATATATATACATATATATACATATATATATATATGCATATATACACACACATATGATGATGTTATGCTTGTCCTTCATTCTCAAAGAAAATCATGATTTCAGGGAGCTGATGCCATAACAAACAAGTGAATTAGATTTGAGTGAAGGGCAGTTGTGATTAGTCACCAGTCTCAGTACTGCCTCACAATCTTATCTATCTATTGATAAATAGATAGATAGATAGTAGATAGATCTAGCCATACACAAAGCTACATAAACATCTATATGGAAAAGAGTTTGACATTGCTTCACTTGTAATTAGTATTTAATGCTTTCCTTAAATTTCTTCTGGACCTCTTTATTTAAAAATAACCATTGCATTCTAGGTTTTTTATTTATTACATTAGCCTGAATGTATTTGAGCCAATTAAATTTCTTTTTTATTATTATTATTAAGGATTATTCTCAACTTTACTGAGTAAGTTATTCTCAGATACAACCCTTACTCTTTTATTCCCTGAAATTTAATATTTTAAGCTCTTCTTTTTTAAGAGTAGAATTTATTGGTCTTTCAAAATCCTGACAGTATTTCCACAGTATTTTAAATTGCATGGTTTTCTTATTCCTTCTATGCTTTCTCCTTTACCTGGGAACTTTGAAATTCCACTATTACATTCAGATGTTTTTACCTAGGATCTCTTTCAGATTGTAAAAAATAAGATTTTTATTTTCTACTTTTATTTTACCCTCCTGTTATCAAATCTCAGTATAATTTTCCTTAGAAATTCCTTGTCAGATAGTCTGATAGGTTTTATATAGTCTCTACACGATTTGTTCTCCAAAAATCAGAATTTATTCCTAATTTTTCTTCTATTTTTCAAATTTTATTATTTTTGATGCAGTTCTCTAATTTATTTTATAACTTTTATGAACTGATTTGGTAGCTTCATGATTACTGATTAAATAATGTGGGATATTGAAATCTAAATGATTTATAAGAAAATATTATATATTGATTTGTCACCTCAGAACTAGGGATAATAACACACAATAAACTTACTATAAGAGGGTGTGTCCATAATGGGTATTGACGAAATGTTCAGTTTTGTTTGTAAAATACATTTACAGTATTTGTATAATCTATCAGTTTTGCAATAATTCCAATAAAGGCAATAAGGTCATCATATCAAAATTCTTGCCTAACATACTTGATGGAATCATACTGATTCTTTGTGATACTTGCTTCCTTTTCTACATGTTTATTTAGTATACCATGAATCCATGAATATATATATATATATATATATATATATATATAATATATATATATACACATATATAATAAAATTTCTCTGGGAGCACAATTCAAGCTTATGCTTCTATAAATTATAAATTCTTTTCTCTTCCATTTTTTTGAAATTTTACCCAATATTTGCCTTCTTCCAATTGAATATCCAATTCAAAATTTCAATATTCAAATGTCACTGACATATTTACTCAACAGTCACATCTGCCGTTTTTTTCTAGAACTGAGGATATGTCATTGGAAATGTCATTCACCAAAACATAGCAGAAATACTGTCTCAAATATCATTTCTGTAATTTTTCTGATATGTGACGGATGAAACCACGTAATTTCTCTGAAGTTATTTCTTCCATTATAAATTGGAGATAATCAAAGCTCAAAGAATTTTGATGAGTCATCAAAATAATGTAAAAAAAAAAGTACTTTGTAATACTTTTAAAAACTATATCAATATTTACCTATGGTGATTGTTCTGGGTGACTCCATGAACCACAAAATGTCAGACCTTTCTTTCATCAATAATCTCTTAATATCTATCCAAGCTGTGGTCCTTGCTTCCATGACACTATATATTTCATCCTCTGCCATTCTATTTTCCTTTTGTCTGTAATCTTTCTTAGCTTCGGGATATTGTTCTAGTGAGTCCCATCTCTTCATTATGTGGTCAATGTATTTAAATTTCAGCTTCAGTATTTGACCTTCAAATGATTTGTCTAAATTTAATTTACTTAAATATTGACTGATTTGATCTCTTTATTAGAATAGTTTCTCTTAAAAATCTTCTCTAGTCCCAAAATTCAAAAACATCAGTTATGCAGCATTCAACTTTCCTTATAGTTCAACTTTTATAGCTATGCATTGCTGTTGGAAATTATCATAGCTTCATCTTAAAAATCTTTGTCTACATCAGTGGTACACCTCTTATACCAGTGTTGTAATCATTCTATAAATTTTTCTCATGGATAAACTCATCCCTCTCTATTTTGATTCATGCTAATCAAATCACTATAGTATCTTTGCCAAGAAAACCCCCAGGATAGTATTAAAATTACATCAATTTTTCCTATGATTATTTAAGTCAATTGAAATTCATACATGCTGTGTCATTACTAACTCTGACTAATAAAATTCTAGTATTCATTTTTCTTATATTCTTTCCAACATTAAAGTCAGTATATTTGGCAGAAAAAAAGGAAGCAAAATAAAACATGAACAGATTTCACTTCTCTCTTTTGTTAGTGATTATCATCTCACCATGCTGAAGAGTGGTCTTACCCTTTTTTGGATCTTGCTCTTCCACCCAGTGTAAGCTAAAAGAAAACTATCTTAATTGCTTTTCTCATTAGTCTCAGGTTATCATTGTCTTTTGAACCAGAACAAAATTAGAGTCTTATCTTACAAAAATTCCACAAAGTACCTAAGAGAGTGTTTTTCAATAAATGTCACTGGAATTTTTTTTAAATGAAAATCCTGATTTTAAAGGCATGTATTTTTTTGGCAATTTTTAGCAAAACTGAAAATTCATCTATTTTACTTTCTGAGTGTACGAAATCCTAAGGCTACACTGTTTATTTCCACAGTTGATCCTCCTGTGATACCCCATTCTCAGACAAATAGACTCTTTGGATCCATTCTTCTTGCACCTTATTAAAATCTGCTTTCAGGGACATCTCTCAATCATTCATGAAAAAGAATATTTGACAACTAGTTGAAATGTCACTCAGGATTATTTCAATACTTCTCCAAAAAATTATGAGATTGTAGAGAATATATTCCACTCGAAAAATCAGCTTACTTGTTCAATTTTCTAGAATATATTTTTCAGAGAGAAGCGGAAATAAATTGAATTTTTTTTTGTAAACTGACAGAATATCTTTGGAGAATCAGTGTGGAGGAGTTGAAAGGGCACTGGATTTGGAATCAACATGAACTTGATTTAAATTCCTTATCAAACCCATATTAGCTATGTTACTGGGTGGGTGGGAGGATCCAGAACATTTCATTTGTTATATGTCACTGTAAATTGAAATTGTGAATCTCAGTCATAAGATAAATCAAAATTAGCAAAATTAAGGCAAAAGATTCCTTTTTTCTCAGGTTCTTACAATACCAAGCCTTTGAACCTATTCTGACAAAATTAATCAGACAATGAATACACTGGCATATTTGAAAGTTATAAATTACTGTGTTGACTGAATTAGGAAGTTGTTTATATACTATGTTTTAAGTGTTCTGAGAAATGACTATATGCTTCAGCAACCTGATTTGAAGTAGGACACCCTATCGAGAAATTCACTTCTCTCTTTTGTTAGTGATTATCATCTCACCATGCTGAACAGTGGTCTTACCCATCAAGAATGTTAGGCAAGAATTTTGATATGATATCAAGAAAATCCAAAAAATGTCCTAGGTCCTAATTCTAGTTATAGAACTCTAGAAATCTAGAACTCCTAGATTCTAGTTCTGCCTTTAGTTTCAGGGGGCTTTGCTCTTCCCAATTCCTGGAGTTCTGAAGGTTAGAGCTATTCTAGATAGAATGTGTTAGAGTGAGATAAAATTATTTTAGGAAAAGCATTTTAGTTTAAAACAAGTAAGAAATGGGAAACCAGGAATATTGTGGAATAATGGGGTGGACTGACTTGAATTAGCTACTTTCCTGATAGGAGAGACATTCAAGATATATTCTAGACCATCACTTGTCCTCCTCCTGCTTTGGGTAGAACTGAACCAGATGTTCTCAATGGATTCTCTCAATTCTTGATTTAATGATTCCAGAATAGATGAAAAGAATCATTCAACTAATAAGGCACCTGATTTGGTTGCCACACTGAATCCTCAATCATTTATTTTCTTTGCAGTTTTACACACTAGCTTCGTGTAGATTGATCATGTAAGCACTGCCTTGCTATTAAAAGATAATGGGGGGAAAAGATCGTGGAATAAGGAGGCGATATTGGAAGGAGAACGAGAATTGGAGTTTGAGATTCTGAGTTCTAATTCTTCTGCTATTTACTTCTTCCATGACCATCAGCAGTACAATTCCCTTTGAAGGCTCTCAGTTTCCTTCTATATAAAAATAAAGGAAAAGGGAGGGGATAGGTGACTTCTAAGATTCACCCCAACTCTAAATCAGTGATCTCATGCTTCTGCAGGAGGCAGTATTTAATTATTGAAATAAAAATCATAAAGACCAGTGTTCAAGTAGACACTCAGTAATGATGTGACCCCAGACTCCTCACTTAACCTCTCTGAGTTTCTGTGATTTCATCTATAAAAAAGTATAGTAATAACAGTTTCCCCTACTGAGAAGATCAAGAGTGATTAAGGCATAAAGAGTCAGTAAGCAAACTATTTCTTTTTCAATAGTCATTACAATGTACCTAATATTATATTGTAAAATGCAAGGTACTATTAAATATACCTACTTGATTCTGCTAAGGCTATTCCTATTCTGTCATCTCATTTTTGTGAAGGTGCTAGACAGACCCCAAAAATCAATTGAACCAGTATCCTGACTCATCACACAGCCTCATCCTTACCTCTATTCTTAAAGATTCAAGCACACCCTGGGAGATTCCTTTGACACCTAGAAAATTCTTAATCACTCAACATTAGCTAAATTAAGTAAAAATTGCTGGGAATTTAAAATATTTGTCTTCCCAACCTGCTTTTTTAGTAACTTGCCTGATTACTGTAGTCAAAATAGTCTGCTAGAAAAACAGCCTGAGGAGGGAGAAAGTAAATGGTGATGATAGTTCTTTAGTGGTTTCCACTGAAACTATGAAGCCCAAAGATCCATGAGAAATAAGGTGTTACTGTTGAAGTTGATGCATATTTGTTGATCTGAATCAGAAGCAATGTCCCCTTTGAGATTTATTATGAGTCTTCAGAGAATCCATTGACACAGGTCAAACCATCTGGTTTTACAGGGTAATTGGATATTAGATGTAAAATCATAAATCTTTCAACAAATAACTTTGTAGAGAGTGACTAGAAGAGGGAAACAGAGTGGACAAGGACCTTCAGTCTATGCCAAGTAAGAATTGACTAAAGGAACTGGGTATACAGGGCAATTCAGATGGTTAATCCAATTAATAATGATTCTATAGAATTTTAAGATTTACAACTAATATCTCATTTGGTTCTCCCAATCACTCTGGATTGTTTTTGTTGTTTAGTTGTTTGCAGTCAATTTGATTCCATTGTATCCCAATTTTGAGTTTTCTTGGCAAGGTTACTATAGCGGTTTGCTGTGTCTTTCTCCAGACTAATTTTATAACTGAAAAAAAAAATCTAAAACAAAAAGGTTTACTTATTTACTCAAGGTCGCACAGCTGGTGAGTGTCTAAAGTCAGATTTGAATTCATGAACATGAGTCTTCTGGATTCTACTCTGCCCATTAGATAACAAAAAATTTTATTGATCTGTGTTTTACAAAGCACTGTGCTTGCCGTGTAGATTTTGAGCTTCATGCCAATCTTATCAATAAATTCTGCAAAAGTCACTTACTTCATGAGACAATTAAGTAATCCAAAGACTAATGCCAGTTCTAAGACTGGTCATTGGTGTGTCTAAAGGATTGCCCAAATGATTTTTTTTTTTTTTTGGTGAATCAATTCATTCTCAACAAGGTCAGAGCTATAGTTAGACAGGAATGTAAAGGACAGGGCCAGGGAACATACTCAATATTCCTCATCCCTATGAGTAATGGTGACTTTAATAATTTAATTTTAAATTTTATTTAAGGGAATGGGGTAAAATGACTTGCCCAAGGTCACAGATAGGTAATTATTAAATATCTGAGGCTGAATTTGAACTCAGATCCTCCCAACTCCAGGGCTGGTGCTTTATCTATTGCATCACCTAGCTGCCCCAGTGGCTTTTCATTTAACTTTTACAAAGGTGTTTTTATTGACAAGATATAATTATGACATAAATGCAAAGATTTCCTCCCCTAAACACTTGGAGACATGCTCTTCTCAAGACCATATATTTCTAAAGACTGGGATCAAACTGGGTTGTTTTCCCATAACAGTTGCCTAATAATGATCCTTTACAAGACAGAAGTATTTCTCAGGAATAATTGAAATATGGATTTCTTTTCAAATTGACTTTTATTTAGTAAGAATTTGTTATCTGAAAAAAAAATTGTGCACTGGATCTACAAATATAACCTGAATGAATTAACATTGTAGGGTAGGGAATACACAGCCTGTGCCCATGTAACTATATATAAGATTATGTCAACAAATATAAACGAGATTTTTGACAGGAAGAATGAATAATTGATGGTCTCAGAAATATCTCATATAGGAGGAACCACTAAAGTTATGGATTGAAGGATACTGGTTTATCTCCTAGGTAGAATAGAGAAGGACATGCATCCCATATCAAGTTTGAGAGAAGAAAATTGTATTTCTAGAATTATTATATTAATAATATTTCCTTTGGTTTAATCTTTATTGTTCAGTCATTTTTCATGTGCAGCCGATTTTTTGTAAACCCTTTTGAGGTTGTCATGGCAAAGATCATGGTATCATCTGCTATTTTCTTGTGCATTCACTTTATAGATGAGGAAACTGAGGCAAATTGGATAAAGTGATTTTCTCAGAGATAAATAGCTAGTAAGTATCTGAGGCCAGATTTGAACTCAGGAAAATGAATCTTCCTGACCTCAGTCCCAGCATTGTATCCACTGTTCCAAATAGCTGCCCAGTTGAAGCTTAGAATCAATATAATGACTCTTAAATTTCATGATGTTGCCTTTTCTTAAGATATATTCAGCCTATTTTAGATGAAAAATAATGAGTTAAATCAAAATTCTTCAAAGACCCCAATTAAGAAAACAAGTAATATTTGGCTAAAGGTTTAAATCTCTATAATTTTCATATCTACAAACATAGATTTAAAATATTTGCAGATATATATATGCATATATATATTTTTATAAAACATATGTGGAAAACACATACATGTGGTTATATATATATATATATATATATATGTATGTGTGTGTATGTATGTATGTACAGGATACTCCAAGTCTTGGTGCCCTTTTGAGTTATTTGATTTGTCTGGATGTTGTTGGAGATTAGTGTTATCCTTTTAAGATGGAAAGACATTGAAAGTGAAAGAATTTACATGCAGCCCTGGAATTTAAAACCACTCAGGATTTATTATACAAGCCTGCAGATTTCACAGATTAAAAAGTTTCCTCCTCCTGGAAAGTCAGGGTAAGAAATTGAGGATAGGCTATATAGCAAGGGACCATGTCAGGTGCTGGAGCATAAAAGAAAATGAAAATGAAAATAATCAGGAAACTGGCTGAATTGAAAATGAGGGAGAAAAGAGACAGTCATAAGGTTGGCTTAGTCCAGCCACAGATCATAGAAGCCCATGGTTCTCCAGGGGCCCTAGGCCAGGAGCATCTGGCATTACCTTAGGAGAGGGAGGAAGAGAGAGAGAGAGAGAGAGAGAGAGAGAGAGAGAGAGAGAGAGAGAGAGAAACAGAGAGAGAGAGAGAGAGAGAGAGAGAGAGAGATGGATCCCCATCCTCTCTCAGGGAGCATCTAGTTGCAGATGAAGAGAGCAAGAAAGGCGGCATCTCTTCTGGTCCAACTTAAATACATTTCTATGGTAGGTTGTACAAGGGTGGTACTTTAGGAGTGGTCTAGCACCTGGCTCACTCTCTCCTCCAATAGGCAAACTACATTGATGGTCATTTTTGTCCCAAGGTCCAACATGGCATGCCCTATAATGGCAGCATTGAGCCTTCAATGACCATGGTCAGGTAGACTGAACAACAGAAGCTGGAGGATGGAGAATGAGCTAAAGCCACTCCCATCATGACAAATTCACATTTAACAATATGGTCACTTTGAACAAAACAAAGTTCCTGGATAGGCACAAACAATACTTTTTCTTTCCACAAAATTTGTTCCTAATTACATCTCCTACATCTATAATTCCCTGCATCATGGAGATCCTGGCTCCCTGAGCTAGGACCAATGGGCAACAAGTGATTTCCACTGCAGTGACAAAATTCTCTGAAAAATTTACCAGTCAGGAGGAGAATTCCTTCACCAGTTGGCCAGAATATAGGGACCAGGAGAAAATTGTTTTCATAGGAAAGAGTTAAAAATAAACAATTCATCCATCTGCTCTAGATCTTGATATTTTGAACTCTCAAGCCTCAAGAAAGTCTAACTAGATTGGTTTTAATTCATCCCCTTCTCTAGAAGTTTTGTTAATATTTGTTTGTGAGTCTTTCCTGTGAAGCACATCTTATATCCATCATTATTTTTAGTTAAGAATTTACTTTTTTCTCTCTCCACCAATGAAAAAAAAAATGTTTCTTTTTGCATTTTCTCCACTCTGGATTCACACTTCCTCACCTGAAGAAATTCTCTTGAGTTTTCATTGGCCAATGCAGCAATTCAAATATTTCAGTGTTTCAAAGTTATTTTATTTGAAATTATGATGATGTAATTGCATGATTCCTCTCACTTTGCTCTGAAATTTTTCTTTTGTGACTGAGATATATCTGATTTACACTACATATATTTTCTCTTTCTATTTCCTTCTTTTTTCACTGACAGTTCCCCAATGTCTACCCATCAAAGTTTTCCCTTTGCCGCTCTGGCTACAGACCTATCTGAATTACTTTAAGCCCTAACCCACATGTAACCTCATTCAGGAAGCCTTCCCCAACATTTCTTAATCTCAATGCTTTTCCTCTATTAATTATTCTCTATTTATTCTGTCTATCATTTGCTTTATATAAACAGATTTATAGGTTGCTTCTCCTATTATATGGTACTTAAGGGAAGGAATAGTCTTTTTCCTTTTTTCTCATCTCAACACTGTATCTGTGATACAGTAAGTTTCTATGAAAACAATACTAATTGTTTAATCAATTGAAGGACACAAGTGACATTATTCAAACTTTAATTTTCTGAAAAATTCCCTTGTGACTCTGGAATGACACTGAAAAATATTAATTTTTGAAAGGACCTGTCCCTTTTTTAGAACCCAGGCACCCTCATAACTGAACTTGGGTCTGTGTGTTTGAGGTCAGAATCATGAGTTTCCTGTGCTTGCAAAATGTATAGTGAGTTTGTTTTTAGAGGTTGAGAAATGAACTTGATAGTTAAATTAAGATTCAGAAGCTGTGAATCCAGTTCTAGTAATTTGATCATAGATAACTCATTTCATTTCCCTTATCTCTTTATCACCTACAAAATGAGGATATTACTCAGACTACTTCACTTTAAGAATTCCTAAGATGAAGAGGAGGGAGAGAGGAAGAACCAGGAATAAAGTAAGGAATTGCTGATGGTTGTTTCACTAAGAAGCCCCTAAAACCTGGACTTTTGATGAAATGGGGAGGGACACACAATGTACATAGGTGGTAGTGAATAGAGTAGAAAAATATTTGGAATGAGAAAAAAATGATCTTGGTAAAAGGTCATGCTCTGTTACACTCATTCAGGTTTTCATGGCTTATGTTTTTTAATAGGTGAAAAAAAATTCTTAGATTCTTCATTTCCAGCTTTCTAAGAGCAGTATTTTTTTTCATATATAGACTCTTGTTCATGAGTTACATGTTGATTAATTATTAGAGTGGAATGAAGATGAGAAAGAAAAAATTAGTGCTTTCTAGAATTCTTACATCCTGATCACTGAATAAATATCAATTAAATAAGCCCATGATTACATAAAAACTAACATAAAAACAAACGAAAATGTTTCCTCTAGAAATTTTTAATGGGTACTACAACGAGAGGAATGTTCATAGTACTAACATAGAACAGAAGCATAAAGATTCACACAGTGGAAATAAAAGGCTACAATAATTTTGAGTTATCTATGATGAAGAACACCATTTTTATCCAGAGAAAGAATTGGGGAGTTTGAACAAAGGCCAAAGACTATTACTTTTAATTTAAGGGGAAAAAACATTATTTTATTATTTAATTTTGCTATCTCTGATACTTTATTTTTCTTCCTTAAGTATATGATTTATCTCTCATCACAGTCCACTTAGATCAATGTATACCATGGAAATAGTGCAAAGACTAACAGACTGCCTTCTGTGGGGGTGGGGGAGGGAAGCAAGATTAGGGGATAAATATAAAATTCAAAACAAATAAAATTTCTTTTATTAAAAAAGGAAATAAAAGGTTACATCAAAATCTATTATAATTCAGCTTAAGTTAAAAACAAGTCACGGATGGCATTTATGACCAAGTATCAATAAAAAGAAGCTTAATTAAAGAGATAACTAAGGAAACTACAATTTCCCAAATTGTAACCTAGCCAAGCAATTAATTTCAATATTAAACATATACACAACAAATGTCATGGGATTAAAATTCTTAAAGGAATATTAATGAATACCTGGTCGAAATAATAAGTAAAATTATAGTAGTGACCAGTGATTCATTTTTCTCTTTTCAGACACTTATAAATTCATTCAGCAAAAATCTTTAAAAAAGAACTAAAGTCCCTAAATATAGAAAATGAAATATAGATTTTTGGAGATATGAGAATAAGAATAGAAAGGAACATGTATCTAACATAGTTATTCATGGCACATTTAAAAAATTTACTAGATATTAGAGTATAAAATATTACAAGCAAAGGAAGAATAACAAAATATTAAACATATCATTTACAGACTGAAATACAAGAAAATATTCATGAAAAGGTGTTTTTAAAAAAGTACTAAAATTCAATTGCAGACTAAATCATTAAATCCTAAAACTTGGGTGAACTGAAGAACAAGTCATAGAAATAATAACTAATGTCACCAAATATAACATTACTGAGGAGCCAATATACACTAACATTTTTGTGATGCAGCCAAGTCAGTCCTTAGGGGAAAATTAATATCTCTTAGGCTATTTAATTCAGCCAAATTTGTCTTCTCTCATTCCTTACACAGAATTTCATCTTCTATCACTTTACCTTTACAATGGACATCATTCGTGCCTCAAATTTGCCCTCTCTCTTCATTTGTATTATGAGGTATTTTTTTCCTTTAGGTTGCATTTCAGGAATTATTTTCTCCATGAAATTTTTCTCATCTACCCCACCCTCCATCAATAGTTAATTTTATTGGTTACAAATTATCTTCAGTTCAATTAGCACATATATACTCTACCAAATTTACACACACATATATTTGTATTAACTATTATATACATAGATACATACATACATAGTTATTTATATATATACCTTTATATGGAATGTCCATATTCCACAATATTATATAAAAAATTATAAATAGATTTTATTTCATTCTTTGTACTTTCATGCCTAACCCCAATAAAGTATCTGGCCCTATGAATTGCTAAATAGATATTTGGTGATTGATTTCAACCTGGTCTCTGTGGATGTACCTTTGCTGTCTTCATGTCTGTTGTGGTTTGCTTCACCTTGGGGCCCAAAGTGGTGACCTCCCTCCCAGAGGGGAGCTGAGAATAAGGAGTCAAACCACTACTGCCTTATGCCTCCAGCTCAATTTTATTACTGCTTACCTATTACATATATATATATATATATATATATATATATATATATATATATATATATATATATATATATATGTCTTCCGGGGTAGAACAAAGAATAATGAGGGAATGGGGAAGTGCACAAGCAGGGTAAGTTCAACATCTTACATTACAGGATAAGGGGGGTATGTTAGGGAGGAGGTGGTAAAACACAGCTGTGTCTTGTGCCCTTGGGCTGTGGGGTGGAATGTCCAGTTCCCAAGGGCTCTGGTGCACCTTATCTCTCAGGGCAGCAAGCCAGCTCCTGAGATTGTCCAGGAGGCAGTTCACTTGGAAATGATTTGTGTCATGGCTGTTAGAATAGCCTGTGTTCCTACACATGTCATGTCACATTTCTGCTCTATTTTCTAATTTCTCAGATCTTACTCACTCTTGTCTCAAATGTTGAAAAACCATGATCTTGAAACCCTTTTCTTGAGGAGTTATTTCAATTCCTAGGATCTATTGGGAGGGGATTTTATGATGATGAAGAATACATTATAAAACTGGAAAGAAAAGTGGGAATTAGTTTATGAATATTTTCTTTTCTTTTTTTTCTTTTTTTATTTAAGGTAATGGGGTTAAGTGACTTGTCCAAGGTCACACACCCAGGAAATTATTCAGTGTCTGAAACTGGATTTGAACTCAGGTCCTCCTGACTACAGGGCCAGTGCTCTATTCACCATGCCACATAGATGCCTCCAAATTATTAATATAGTCAGTGTAAATGAACAGGGTTTCATCTGATGCAAGATCTATCAGATGGTCATTGGAGTTTTTTTGAATAAGGGACTGACATAATCTGAATTTATGCTTAAAGAAAATCAAATATGCTTAAAGAAAAAAATGGAATGGAACGTAGACTAAACAGAGGATAGTTGCTAGGAAATCATTTCTGAGGCTGTTTCTATAGTCTAGGTGTTCCCACTGTTTTGTTTCTTGGGTTTGGTTCTGTCCTATGATGAATCATGACTGAGACTCAGGAATGCAAGTTTTGGAAAGAAAATAGAAATTTATTAAAGGAAGTTACAGCATATTAAGAAAGTAATACAAAAATTACAAAGAGTTTAAAGAGAAGACCATATGGATTGCTGATTGAATTCGCCAGGCCAGATGAGCAGGGTTAAGCAGGAGCCTGGAAGGTAAAAGAAACTGAGCCCCCTCCCCTGGATGTCCTTAAATTCTCTACCAGAGTCCATGGGAAGAGGTGGTGACCTGGGAGTAACCCAAATTCCTCATTGGAAATGTTGCCTGTTGAGGAGGAGTCTCTTTTGGGTGGTCTTCCAGGGCCTTGGCTCCCTGGCTACCACACCAAAAAAAATGCCATCCAAATCAGGTTGAATGTCAGGCCCTCAGATGTGGAAGGATGAAGGAATGCAAGGCAATACAAACAAAAGATTTACAAAGTTTGTTTGCAACTGATTTCATCACTTCCATGCCCAGGTTTATTTGCATCATATTCAACAGGTGATGAGAACCTGAACTTGGGTGGTGGCCATGTTAGAGAAAATAAAAACAAAATGAACTGAGAATTGTGACTAGATTTGACAACTGATTGAATACAGAGAGTAAAAACAAGGAAGGTGTCATGAATGACCCTGAGCATGATACAAATGATTGTACCTTTAGCAAGAATAAGACAATTTAGAAGAAATTTGGAATGGGAAGGAAAAATCATCAGTACCACCATGGACACTGAATTTGAAATAACTTTGAGGCATTGATTTGCAATGTCTAATAAATAGTTGTTTCAGTTTGTTTTGAAAACAAAATTCTGATAGCTTTTTGCATGGACATAATGTATTTATATATATATATATATATATATATATATATATATATATATATATATAGAGAGAGAGAGAGAGAGAGAGAGAGAGAGAGAGCGAGAGAGAGAGAGAGAGAGAGATATCTAGTAGTTACTTGACATTAATTGGATAAAAAATTTATATTGGAATCACCAACAATCTTTAAATTGATTAAAAGTTTGGACTTCTTCACTTTTGTTTTTATATCTACAGAAAGTTTCTCAGAAATATAGCAGGTCTTTAATACATTTTGATTGATTTATTCTTGCCTCTATAACAAATAATAAAGAATTAATTAAATTTTATAAAAATAAGATTTCCTACTTGTTCAAAGATGAAAGAACTAAATAGGAAGAGAAAAGAAAAATGGATGTGTGAAATTGAAAAGTCTTTAAGATAGTTTGATTTCTTTACAAGAGATTAACTGTCACATTCTCTGGACTACAGTCTAGACTCATTCATTCAATGTGGGCATAAGATGTACTGTCTGATCATAAACCTAGAACCAGAATGGTACAGGGGTTACATATAATAGGACTTTGCAAAGAATGTTGACTAACTTTATGTTTTCTTCATTGTTCTGGACTTTGGAAACTACATTTTGCAAGTCAGCATGATAAGGCCAAATGTAAGCCCACCCTTTACCTTCACCCTTCCACTACTTTAGACAAAACTACAATCCAAGTATAGTGTAATTGACCCTTATGTAAATTAGGGTAAATATATCTCTAAGTGCTTACATGTATAAAAGAGAGGAGGAGCTCAATGAATGGGGTATTTAGGGGAAAAAATCAAGAAAAAGAACAAATTGAAAACTCCCAATTATATATCAAATTAGAAATTCTGAAAGGCAAGATTAATAAATGGGAAAGTAAGAAAATTACTGAACTAAAAAAACAAACTATGAGGTCATTTTAGGGAAAAACAATAAAATTGATAAACTTTTGGTGAAGAAAACTGAAATACCTGTTTCCAAAACAAAAAAGGGTAAATTCACCAACAACGAGGAAATTAAAATGATCATTCAGAAATATTTTGCCCAACTGTGTATCAATAAATCTGACAATTTAAGTCAAATGAATAAATATTTACAAAAATGCTATTTGCCCAGATTAATAGATGAGTAAAGGAAATACTAAAGTAACCCCATTTTAATTGAATTTTTTAAATTTATTTTTTCCAAATACATGTAAAAGTAGTTTTCAACATTCATCCATGTGCAAGTTTATAAGTTTTAAATTTTTGTACCACTCTCCCTCCCCTGCCCCTCCGCATGGCACTGAAGAATCTGGCACATGTATAAGCATGCAACTCCAGTTCTGAAAAAAGAAATTGAACAATTCATCAATGAACTCCCAAAGAAAAAATTCTCCAGAGTCAGATGGATTCAAAAGTGAATTCTACCAAAAACTTAAAGAAAAATTTATTCCAATTCTATATGAACTACTTTTTTTGATTAGGTGAATGATTTCTGTCAAATGCCTTCTGTGACACCAATATGGTACTGATAACTAAACCTGGAAGAGTCAAAAGAAAGACAATTATAGATCATTTTCTCTAATGAATATTGTTGCAATGATTTTTTTAGGTTTTTTTGCAAGGCAAATGGGGTTAAGTGGCTTGCCCAAGGCCACACAGCTAGGTAATTATTGTCTGAGACCAGATTTGAACCCAGGTACTCCTGACTCCAAGGCTGGTGCTTTATCCACTACACCACCTAGCTGCCCCTGTTGCAATAATTTTAAAGAAAGTATTAACAAAATGATTATACCATTTTATCACTAGGATTATACATTATGATCAGGAAGCATTTATAAAAGAATGCAGGGTTCAATATTAGAAAAACCTTTAGCATTATTGAGCATGACAATCACAAAACTAACAAATCATATTTCAATGGATGCTAAAAAACACATGACCTAAATTCTATGAAAAACTCAAAGAGAACATAGAAATAAATATACAATTCCTTAAAAAATATGCAATATCTAAAACCATCAAAAATATTTGAAATAAAGATATATAGGAAACATTTCTAACAATATCATGGATGAAATAAGCATCTCTGTTATCACCATTATTATTCAGTATTATATTAGAAATATTAGCTTTTAGGTATAAGAGAAGAAAAAGAAATTGAAGGAATTAGGATAGGCAAACTCTCACTCTTTGCAGATGATATATTGGTATAATTTGAGAATCCTTAAAGAAACAATCAAAAAACTTCTTGAAACAATCAGCAACTTTAGCCAGTTTTCAGGATATAAAATAAATCTCCATACATATTCAACATTTTTAATATTATCAACAAATCACAGTCACAAAAGATAGAAATAGAAATTCCATTAAAAGTATATGTAGACAACCTAAAATTCTTGGTAGTCTACTTGACAAGACAAACTTAAGATCAATATGAAAACAATTACTAAATAAAAATAAAATCAGATCTAATTTTTTTGGAATTTTTCCATTGCTCATTGATAGGCTAAGTTAATATAATGAAAATGACAATTTAATCTAAATTAATTTACTTATTAAGTGATATAATAAGCTACTAAAATATTTTATTGAGGTGGAAAAAATAGTAACAAAATTCATCCAGAAAAATAAAAATTCAAGAATATCAAGGGAATCAATAAAAAAATTTGCAAAGGATAGTGTCCTAATTTTACCAGATCTTAAAATATATCATAAAGCATCAGTCATCAAAACATTTGGTACTGGTAAGAAATAAAAGTGGTAGATTAGTGTAATGACTTAAGTACAAAAGAATCAATAGTAATTGTATGCAGTAACCTTTCATTTGATAAACCCAAAATCTCCAGCTTCTGGGATAAGAACTCACTCTTTTATAAAAATTCTAAGCAAACTGGAAGAGAGTATGTCAGAAACTAGGTATATAACAGCATCTCACATCCTATAACAAGATAAGGTGAAAATGGTACAGAGAACTGGGAACCAAGATGATGGAGTGAAGGCAGGATATGCCAGGAACTCTTCCCCAGACCACTCCAAATATCTTTAAACAATGACTATAATCAAATTCTAGAATGGCAGAACTCACAGAAAGACTGAGTGGAAGAATTTTCTCATCCAAGACAACCTGGAAGATCTGTTGCCCCAAGTTAGAAAGGGCCACAGTGCAGCCTGACTACAGCTGGCCATCCTGGAGCAAATTGGCTCCAGTCACCATGAACAGCCCACAGTGTGCCTGGGTCCCTTGGGGAACCTGAATCCATGGCAGTAGGGATGATGTTCAGATAGCTCTGTTCAGGGATTGCCAAGAACAACTTGAAAACTCAGCACTAAAACTGGAAACCAGGAGCAGGCCCAGGGAGTCACTCATCAGCTGCTTCAAGAGTGCTCAAACCAAGGATGGTAAGCGAGGGAAGAATAAAGAGGATTCTGCTACCTCTGGGGCAGATCTCTTTTGCTTTGCCCATATTCAGAGTCAGGTTGCAGTCAGGGTCCCAGTTTCAGTAAAAGTAGCTATGCTTCCATAGCAGAGCAAGGACCCACCTCACAGTTTCAGGGCAGAGAGGATTACTTATGGTCATCTACAGATAAGAGTTCAGGCAAGGAGAACATTCATGGTCTCTCATAACACTTTGACAGAATTGAGATCCCTGGAGGGTGGCCCTTAGAAGAGGTACAAAAAACACTCAAAAGGTAGGAACAATGCATCCTCCACCCTGGAAGTAGAGTTCCACTTTAACAAAGTATCAAAATAAAGTCATAAGTTGGGGAAATGAGTAAATAACAGTAGAAGAAAATATCTAATCATAGATAATTACTTTGGCCCTATGAAGAATAAAAATAAATATTCAGATTACAAAGTCAAAGTTTCTGTAACCAAAGCTTCTAAGAAAAATATGAATTGATATCAGGCTATGGAAGAAATAAATAATGATTTTGAAAATCTAGTATGGGAGATAGAGGAAAAACTGAGAATACAAATGAGAGTGATGTGGGAAAATCATGAAATCTAAGCCAGCTGCTTGGTGAAGGAGATACAAAAAATACTCAAGAAAATATCATCTTAAACAGTTTAGGTCAAATGGAAAATTCAGTCCAAGAGACCAATAAGGATAAGAATCCCTAAGAAGCAGAACTGACTAGATGGAAAAGGAGATACAAAAGCTCTCTGAAGAAAATAATTCCATAAAATGTAGAATGGACCTAAGAGAAATTGATAACTTTTTGAAAAATCAGGAAACAAACAAAAAAAGAGTAAACAAACTAGAAGAAAATGTGAACTATCTCAATGTATGAATGGTTGACCTGAAAAAGAGAGATAAGAGATAATTTAAAAATTACTGGGCTTCCTGAAAGTCATGACCATGAAAAGAGTCTAGACTTCATTTTTTTTTCAAGAAATAATTCAGGAAAATTGCCCTGATATTCTAGAAGCAGAGGACATAACAGAAATTGAGGGAATCCAATGATCACCTCCTGAAAGAGATCCTGCCCCTCCCCAAAAAAGCCTCTAGGGGAATGTTATAGCCAAAATCCTGAACTCACAAGTAAAGGAGAAAATGGTAAAAGTTATCAGAAAAAAATTGAAATATCATTTAGCTACAGTTAGATAACACAAGATTTAGCAGCTTCTGCATTAAGGGCTCATACAACTTAGAATACAGCTGAGAATCAACTACCCAGCAAACTTGAACATCCTCTTTCAGGGTAAAAGATGGACATTCAATAAAATAGGGGACTTTAAAGTTTTCCTGTTGAAATGATCAGAGATGAACAGAAAGTTAAATCTTCAAGTACAGGATTCAGATGAAGTATAGAGTGTACAGGGAGGGCTAATTATGAAGGATATAATGATGTTGAACTCCTTATATTCTTGCATGGGAAGATGATACTAATAACTCATGAATTTCATTTATTTCAGTTTGAAGATACACTTATTGACAAATCATAGAAGGTAGATGAATTTGAAAATATATTATAAGAGTGTAGTTAATGAGTGAGAAAAGAATGCATTGTGAGAAGGGAAAAGAGGCAAGTAAAAGCTTTTGTAATGGAGTGGAAGGGGAGAAGGTGAAGAAGAATGAGGGAGCATTAATTCTCATTAGAAATGGCTCAGAAAGGAAATAATAGAGATGCTTATTTAGGTATAGAAATCTATCTTACTTTAGAGGAAAATAGGAGAGGAAGGGGCCAGGGACAAAGGGGAAAAGGAGAGGGGAAGGGGGGGCAATGGTGATTAAAAGAGAGGGAATATCATGGATGCAGGTAGCAGAAATAACAAACTGTTGAGGAGGGACATGGTGAAAGGAGAGAGAATAGCATGAATGGGAGTGGGTAGGAATAGGACTGAGGAAATATAACAAGAAATAGCAGTTGTGGGAAAAATATTTTGGCAATTTCTCTGATGGACTTTTGATAAAGAATGCTATCCATCGCAAAGACAGAGTTACTGGTATCTGAATAGAGATGGAAGCAAACTTGTTTTTTTCTTTCATTTTATTTTTCTTGAATTTCTGTTTCTTTGTGAAAGGTGGGTTATGTTTACATTTACAACTGTTTTTTTCTTTCATTTTATTTTTCTTGAATT
The DNA here is from genome assembly GCF_037893015.1 of Macrotis lagotis. Lineage (NCBI taxonomy): Eukaryota > Metazoa > Chordata > Mammalia > Peramelemorphia > Peramelidae > Macrotis > Macrotis lagotis. The sequence goes on along the minus strand of NC_133658.1, from coordinate 921,002,277 downwards.
TCTGTTTCTTTGTGAAAGGTGGGTTATGTTTACATTTACAACATGACTATAGTAGAAATGTGAAGAAAATTTTAAAATCAAATAACCAAAATAAACCCCCAAAATGTAAAACCACTCCAGCATCTTTGCCAAGAAAACCCCAAAAAGAAGTAAATGTGTACAGAATTTAGATATAAAAATTGGTACCATAATCCAGTTAGAAGACAAGGAATAACTTATTTATCAGATTTATGAAAAAGGTTGGGGGTTTATGACCAAATAAGAGATAGAGAACATTATAAAATGCAAAATGGATAATTTTGATTGCATTAAAATTCAAAGGAATTTGCTCAAATAAAATCAATGCAACCAAGATAAAAAAGGAATGCAGTAAGTTAAGAAGCAATTTTTAGTGTTTCTGATAAAAGAATCATATCTCAAATATATAGAGAACTGATTCAAATTTATAAGAATAAAAATATTTTCAAATTGATAAATGGACTAAGGATTTGAAGAGGCAATTCTCAGATGAAGATATTAAAGCTATCTATAATTAACAAAATAATGTTCTACATCATTATTGATTAGAGAAGTTCAAATTTAAACAACCCTTATTTACTTACCCAAAGCCCATTAAATTAAGAGTGAAAACCTTTCATGATGGATGAGAGAGATAGGAAAAAGTAACAGACACTGTCAAAGACTGCAGAGAGGTCAAGGAGACTGAGAATTGGGGAAAAGTCTTTGTTGTTGAGAAGAAAAATGTCATTAGTCACTTTGGAGAGAGAAGTTTGGGTGGAATTATAATATTGGATGTCGAATTGTAAAGGATTATAAAAGATTAAAGGATTAAAAATTATTAGAGGAGGAAAAGTAGCATGTATTGGAGTTGGCTTTTTCAAAGACTTTAGTCAAAAATGGCAGAGGACATATAATTGATCATTAGCAAGGATGAAATGATCAAGTGAGATTTTGGGGCTTGCTTTTTTCAGGATGGAGGATATATGAACATGTTTATAAGCAGTAGAAAATGAGAATGCAAATAGGAAGATTTGAAAATAAGTTAGAAATTAAGGTTAACAGAGGGAGACAATCTGAGCCATAGGGCTGACTGGGTCTATTGAGTGGTGGAGGGTTTAGTCTTAGCAAAGATTAAAGCTAATTCATCTTGAAAGATGGAGGAAAGGAGGAAATAATTATAAAAGACATATTTTTGAATAGAGGTGAGGAAGAGATGAGAAAATGGAACACTTTCCTCATTTTTTTCTTAAAAATATAAGACAAAAATTTCAACAGAGAGGATGGGGAGGGATGGAAGGCTTAAGGATGGATTTAAAAAAAGTAGCAGTAAGATTTCAGTTGAGTTTGTGAATCATTAATGTGTAGTTGCCCCATTCAGAATGCTTACATAATTTTCTTCATTTTTTTGTTCAGTAGAATGTGTAGAATGTGCAATATAGTAATGAATGGAATCATTCTAGGCTGAAGATAATCAGTGAAATGATAAGTTAGAAAAGGATTTAAGAGAATCCCAGGTAACCAGGAATTCATTTCCTATTAGACAGAAAATAGAAAAGAAGGTATGTTAGTAATAAAGGAAAAAATGAGAATCAGAAGTTGAATATGTTCAATTTTAAATCTATAATATCAAGATGCAATTGGGGGCAGAGTCAAGAAGTTGGCATGGAGGTTTGAATTTCAAGAATTTCCCCCAAAGAACTACAAAAACCATAAAATCATGACACTAACCAAGTTCTAGAGAGGCAGAACCCACAGAAAGGTAGGGTGAAACAATTTCCTAATCCAAGACAACTTGGTAGACCTGTGAGAAAGGTCTATGCCACTGTCATTCAGGATCAGAAAAGTCACAGTGCCATCTGGACTGCAGCCCTGCCCTTCGTTTAGGAACAGAACCCAGGCCAGTGCAGCTTTCAGTGCAGCCCTGGGAATCTATGGAGCCACCCAGTAGCTCCTTCAAGATCACCCAGCCCACAATTGGTAACGGTTTGGGGAGAGACTGCAGAGGTCTCTCTATTCTCCATGTGACAGAACTCTGCTGCTTTGCCCATTCTCAGATCCACATTAGAGTCTGGGACCCCATACTACCACAGAAGAGAAGGGATCCTCCTCACAGCTCCTGGACAGAGGGGAATGTTTGTGGTTATCCACTGACCAGAGCACAGGACAGGAAAGCAATCAGGGCCTCTCAGAAGAACTTGGAGGAATTAAGATCCCTTCATTACCCCCTCCCCCACCAGAAAACTTTGTAAGTATGTTAAATCAGGTCATAGGATGAGGAAATGAGCAAACAATAGAAAAAGAACACTCTGACCATAGAAAATTACTTTGGTCCCATAGAGAATCAAAATGTATACTCAGAAAACACAAATTAAAATCTTCTGAATCCGAAGACACCAAGAGAAATAGAATTGGTCTCAGGTTATGGAAGAGCTAAAAATTATTTTTAAAAGCAAGTAAGGTAGGTAGAGGAAACGTTGGGAAGAGCAGTGAGATAAATGCAGAAAAATCATGAAAACCAGGTCAGCAGCTTGGTGAAGGGGATTAAGAAAACCACAAATAAAATAACACGTTAAAACCCAGTTCAGGTTACATGGAAAAAGCAGTAAAAGACAGAAATGAGGAGAAAAATGCCTTAAAAAAGCAGTATTGGCCAGTTAGAAAGGAAATAAAAATGCTCTCTGAAGAAAATATCTCCTTCAAATGTAGAATGGATATAAAGGAAGCTGATGACTGTGAGAAATTAAGAAACAATAAAACAAAACCAAAAGGATGAAAATCTAAAAGAAAATGGGAAATATCTCATAGGAAAAACAAGTGACATGGAAAACAGATCTAGTAGAGATTATTTAAAATTATTGGACTACCTGAAAGTAATAACCAGGAAAAGAGCCTAGGCTTCATTTTTCAAGAAATAATTAAGGAAAATTGTCCTGAGAGGGTAAAATAAAAATTGAGGGAATCCAATGATCACCTCATGAAATAGATCCTACCACCTCCCCCCAAAAAAAATCCCAGGAATAGTATAACCAAACTCCAGAAGTCCCAAGTCAAAGCAAAAATACTAGAGAAAGAAAGAATTCAAATATCATGGAGCTATAGTCAAGATTACACAGGATTTGGCAGCTTCTATATCAAGGGCTTGCAGGCCTTGGAATATGACATTATGGAATGAAATAGTTGAATTGCAACTGAGAATCAACTGCCCAGCAAAACAGAGCATCTTCTTTCAGGGGAAAAGAATGGAGATTCAACGAACAGGGACATTCAACCTTTCTTGTTGAAATGCCCAGAACTGACCAAAAGGTTTGATCTTCAAATACAAGACTCTTGTGAAACAGAGAGGTGGCCAGGAAGGATTAATTTTAATGGATTTAATGATTTGAACTTTCTGTTTTCCTGTATGAAAAGAAGATACTGATAACTTATATAAACCTTCTCATTTAGAGGAGCAGTTAGAAGGAGCATATATGGACAAGGTACAGGAGGGAGTTGAATATTATGGTGTAATATTGTATAAAGATGGAGTCAATGGGTGAAAAAAGAATGTATTGGGAGAAATGAAAGAAGAGGTAGAATGGGGCAGGTAGGTGGTGCAGCGGATAAAGCCCTGGCCCTGATGTCAGAAGTACCTGGGTTCAAATCCAATCTCAGACACTTAATAATTACCTAGCTGTGTGGCCTTGGGCAAACCACTTAACCCCATTGCCTAGCAAAAACCAAAAAAAAAAAAAGCGGTAGAATAGGTTAAGATATTTAACATAACAGAGTCGAGAAAAAGCTTTTGCAATGAAGAAGAAAGGGGGAAGTTGAGGGGGAATGACAATTGAGTGAGCCTCCATTCTCATCAGAAATGGCTCAGAGAAGAACTAACACATCCATCTAATGGGAAAAAGAAGTCTCTCTTACCCTAGAGGAAAATGGAGAGGAAACAGATGGGAAAGGAGGGGATAGTAGATGATAAAAGAGAGGGAAGATATTGGGAGAGAGTTTGTCAGATACAACATACTTCTGATAAGTGACAGGGTGAAAGGAAAAAGAATCAAATAAATGGAATTGCAGAGGAATAGTTTGGTGGGAAATAGAGTTAATAATAGCAAGTGAGGGGACAATATTGAATTATGATAAAGAATGCAGCCTATCCCAGAGACAGAGCCAATGGTATCTGAACACAGACTGAAGTACACATTCTACTTCATTACTCCTAAAGTTTATCTTTTTGGGAGGGAAGGGAATTTATAATTATTTTCAAAACAAGATCATTGTAATAATGTGAAAATAAACAAATCATTAAAAATTTTTATAAAGTTGCAAGGCAAAAAACAAAAAAAGGTACAGACACACACATTTGTGTATATGTCTTTGTAAGTATTATATACAAAAGGTTTTAGAGTATTGTGTAGATTATGAAGTATTAATGATACATCATACACAAAAAAATCATAGCATCATAGCACAAAATGTCATGGGAGGGTTATATATCAAATCAATAGAAAGATGAACTAACACATCAACCAATAATACAGAATCTAAGAAAGTTGATTTAATGAGGAGGATGCCTAATCACTTTGGATTTAGTATCAATCACTGATTATAGAACTCTGAACTACAGATGGTGAGACCACTTGTACAATTAGAGGAACCTAGGTAGAGGGCTTCCACTCTTGTTTTTTACTTCTCTTGGTGACAAATCTCTTAAAACAGAGATGAGTCAAATACATGAAATCTTTCATTTTATTTTTGTAGTTGTGGTCCAAGGAAGTGGCCCTCTTTTGACCAATTATTCCAGATATATAATTTGTGCCATATCCTCTGGCCTAACCCAATAAGTAACCTATCCAACTCAGGACTATTTTATATAGTGGAGCTGCCCCATGCTTTACCCAATCTATGATTTCCCGGTAAATGTGACATTTTGGGTCTTTTAGAACAAGGTCTATGCACATTTGGATATCAAATCCTATGAAAATAAGGTCCCATATAAAGAAGACATCTCAGAATGTGAATAATATCAGAGATTCATTTCATTAAAGGATACCATGGATCCTTTAATAAAATAGAATTTATTCAAAACTCTTAGTCTCTTTTATGGTAGGAACAACAGTTTTGTCTTTGTTATTCTTGTTAATTTTATTCAGTGTTTCAAAGGGACAATTTAAGATCATCTGCAACTTTACATTCACAAGTGACATTTTCTTTTTTCAGTTAAAGAGAGTAATTTGTGTTTGTTTGTGTGTGTGTGTGTGTATGTGTATACGCGCATGTGTGTGTATGTGTGTGTTTTTGTGGGTGTTTCTGAGAGTAAACTTTGCTAAGCATGGAGAAGTTGGATTCCAAATAGTCTTTCAGTGAGGAATTCTTTAACCATATTAATATCTGATACCGGGGAAAATGTAGTGTGATAGTAACTTTAATAGAGCTATTGTGATTAAATATTTTGCCAAAAATCACAAAATTTTAAACCATACATAAATATTATTTTACTGTTTGGTTGCTATCATGTACATATGAGATTTTTGTCTCATAGAGGAACACCAATAAATAACACCATTTCTGTAATAAATTAAGCCCTAATTCATGATATACATTCAACAAAATAAATAGTATCCCAATAGAATTTCCTTGGAGAGACAAATATGTAAGTTGGTTGACATTATTTTGTAGAATATTAATGGCAGTCAGAGGCATCATTTTCAGTTCCATCTCCCCAAATGCTTTAAGGCTACATGCTATAATTTCGGCAGATTTCTAATAGGACAACCTTAGGCACTGAATCTAATTTTAAATAAATATTATTTTTTTTGCATAAGTGTCTTTCCTAAAACCTTCTTCATGGCACATAAAACATCTTTATTTCTGAGGCTGTAGATAATAGGATTGAACATGGGAGTGACAATGGTATATGCAATTGCTAAGACCTTATCCTGACCTGGAGTATGATAAGATTTTGGTCTCAGGTATGTAAAGATAGATGGACCATAGAATATGACAACTACAGCGAGGTGGGAGGAACAGGTGGAGAAAGCTTTTTTCTGGGCTTCCTTAGATTTCATGTGAAGCACAGTGTGGAGAATCTGACCATAAGAGGCAAGGATAATGCAAAAGGGAATTAGGAGGAACAATATAGCACTCACATGGAGTCCTCCTTCATACTGTGATGTGTCAATACAGGAGAGTTTCAACAGGGCTGGGATTTCACAGAAAAAATGATCAATGACCCTTGTACCACAATAAGGGAGGAACATTACATAAAGTACATGAATTGCAGAGTTGATTGCTCCCCCAATCCAGCAGCTAGCAGACACAAAGACACTGATTCGAAGGTTCATGAGAATGGGATAATGCAATGGGTGGCAGATGGCTACATAACGATCATAGGACATGGCCACAAGAATAAGGCATTGAGCACACACAAACATGACAGAGAGGAAGATCTGGAACCCACAACCTGCAAAGGTAATGGATTTCCTGCCTGATATGAAGTTACTTGCCATTTTTGGAACGATGTTAGAGATGTGCAAGATATCTGTAAAAGAGAGATGACTGAGGAAGAAGTACATAGGAGTATGGAGCTGGATATCAAGGCAGATGAGGAGAATCAAGACTATGTTTCCCATAATTGCCACCATGAAAATGATGAGAATAAGTGTTAAAAATAGCAATCCATATTGGTTTGGATCCAATAATCCTAATAGGATGAAATCTCTAGCAAAAGTCTGATTTTTTTCCTTCCACATCAAGATTATTTCACTTTTCCCCCTAACGTCCAGAAGACAAGTTTTAAAAAAGTTAGAAAACTGGAATAAAACAAAGCTTAGGACTGAATTATTGGCTACAGAAGGATGATTATTTTTTTAAAAAAAGCAATTCAAATGGAAAGAAATTAATTAAATATATTACTTTAATTTACTGAGTCCTTAGGATGATAAAGTTCTTGATTGACATGCTGAAAATAAAAATTCACTCATCTGGGTAGTTCTACATTCATGTTCCTTTCCTAGTTGATGTCTCAGCTTGATGGACAATCAGGAAGTTGATTCAGCATCTCAAACGCCTTGTCTTTCCTCTGAGATGAATAGCAAGCAATATTTTCCAATGCAATGAAGATATCAAAAATTAATAGAACTTAAGGGAAAAATTGTTTCTTGGTAAAATATGCAAATAAATAAGATTCAGAAGTATAAATTTCCCTAAATATATCAAAGACTGTTTATACATAATCATCATCATCATCATCTCTATCATCCCTATTGTTATTATTTTGAACAAATTGGTAAAAAAAATTGGACTGGAATTAATTGATTTTTTATATGCAAATAAAGAATAAGAAAAATCATTGATCTCATTTTTTAAGTATAATTTCTTCTTTATATCTGTTTCTACCCAATTTTGTTTTTCAATCACTCTATCATTTATAACTCAGACCCAATCTTTCTTTCAAACTACCTTAGTAATGATGTTCATTTTAAGAATATTTATAACATTTTCACACAGCACACACACACACACATATATATAAACATACACATATACACAGATGTGTATTGTATGTATGGTTTTGTGTATATATGCATACACACATATACATATATAATAAAGATTAAGTGATATAATTATATAAAATATACAAAATTATAACAAATATGAAAATTTTAAACATATATAATTTTGTTACCAATAACAGGAAGGTGATTCATAACCTGACCATTTTGTTTCACTTGGAATTATCCTTAGTTTCCTTGGTAAAATATTCTAGGGGGAAAGCCATGCTCTTTTTCCTTTTGAAATATAATATTCTAAGGCCTACAATCTTTTCTAAAAGAATAAGTCTTGTGAATTTCATACTATATTTCTACAGTATTTAATTGTATTTTCTTGCTGTTTATAATGATTTCTCCCTAGTTTAGGAGCTTGAAATGTGACTATGACTTTCCTGCAAGTTTTGTCCCAGGATCTCTTTCAGCTTGAGAATGAGAGATTTTTTTGTTGTAATTTCTACTTTAATCACTTATTCTAAAATCTCAGGGTAATTTTGTTAGAAATATATAGTATTATTTTCTCTAGAATTTTTTTAAAATTAAATTAAAGATAGTCTAACAATTGTGTATTATCTTTCAATTTATCTGTCCTCCATATCAATTGCTTTTCTAATGAATGGCTTCAGATTCTCTTCCACTTTCTTATAGTATTATTATTTCTTGATATCTTAGAATGTCATTTCATTACTCTTGCCCAATTCCAATTTTCAAGGAATTGCTTTTCCCTAATTTTTCATCAATATCTCATTTGAGATTTTTGAATTTATTTTTTAAAATTATCAGTTTTGGTGGGGGGGGGAGTCTTTTGCCATTTGCATATCTTCTTTTGAATATGAATTCAGATCTTTTACACTAAAGAAGTTATTTATGATTTGGTTATTTTTCTTTTGCTTACTCATTTTCCTTTTCTTTTGTTTTATGTTTTAATAGCTTGTTATTATAATCAGGTTTTGACTCAAAGTTGTGAATCATGCTGTCTTAAGTCCTCCTTACAATCATTTTCTGAATTTTGTCATGGAAATCAAATTCAAGGACTCTTCGCCTTCCCCAGCAATTTTATCCCACAGTTACACTGTACCCCAGATTGTCTTGTTCCCGCTGGTACTATATTCAATAGATAGTTGCTCCTTCTTCCTCATTAACATACAGAGTCCAGGATCACTATTGGCCACTATTGCTACTTCTGGCTTAAAGGAATAATGTACAGAGGGTTGAAAATGGAAGAGACATCATTCAATTTTCTCCCACTCAGTCCTGATCAGCAATTTCTTAGCTGAGAACATTTGAAAGCTCCTGAGGTTTTGAGGTAAAAGTTCAAGATGAAAATTTCTTGAAGCCTTGATGGAAGTGAAATGTCTTTAGGTCTAATCTGCTTCTCAATGGAGCTATCCTTAGGGCCTACTCTGTTAATTCACTGGAATTTTCCTGGAGAAAGCTACATTTCATTTAGAACCTCAGCCCCAGGTAATGCTGTATTTTGTGAGGTCCTCTCATGTCATCTTAGGAAGAAAATTCTTATACTCCTTTATTTTTGTTGCTTTACATTCAATTCTTGGTGAATTTCAGTCTGTGCAGGAAATCTGGAGCTCTACCATACCATCTTCTCATAATGGTCCCCCTCCTTTCTTGTCATCATCATCATCATCATCATCATCACCATCATCATCATAATTACCATCACCATCAACACATCATTGTTCTCTTTGTCAACATCATCATTATTATCATCTTAGCATCAATACTGTCATTTTTTTAACACCTTAAAATCTTCAAACTATAATTGATCTCAGAACCATGTAGAAACAATAATTAATCTAAGGATAATTATTATCTTTTTCAGTTAAGGAAACTGGGGAGAATAAAATTTAAATGCCTTGTTCCCATCACATGGATAAGAAATGACAAATGAAGCATCTCAATACTAATCTTCCTGAAGACAATTCTATATTTCATCACTTAACAAACACAAGAAGAAAGGAGAATAACTAATCCAGAAGTAAGGATACATTGAGTGGCATGTTGACCTACAGTTTAAATATAATATTATCAATGATCTATTCTATTTTAATTTATTTTGGCAAGTATTTTCCAGTAACATTTTAATTTAGTTTGGATTGCAATTTTTGAGTAACCTGAGGTTGTGGGCCATGGCTTAACTTCTCTGTTCTAAATTATGACTCCTCTCACATAAGGATTAAAATAAACAATGAGATGGCTATGTTGTCCTATTCTGACCTCTTTGAAAGTTAACGTTAGATGCAATTTGGAAATATGGTAGAGTAAGTAGGTCAGTAATTTCTAGGTTTTCCAGATTTCCTTCTCAAATGGACAGAAAATCTCCATGAAATGAATTAAGAGCAACAAAATAAAGGGATAAAACAGGTATCCTCTTAAGACATCTGGAGAAGACCTTAGAGAAGGCTCCAAAGGATGAGGTTTGGCCTGAGTGAAGTGTGAACACCTCCAGGTTCCATTTAATCAGTAAACAGAAGGCCCTGTGAAGGAAGCAGACCAGGTCTCAAGAAATTTCACCTTTTGTGCAATGTATGATGACATTTCAAAACTCAGCTCATATTCACAACTGTGCAATCTACATAATTCAATGTCACTAAAATAAAACACAGTAAACAAAAACTCTAGAGAGAAAAAAGAGGCAATTTTCCTTCAACTTTCCAAACATTGAGGATTTAAATGGAAACTTGATCTCACAAATTTTTTATCTAAAGAAAAGCAGACATTGAGTGGGAAAAGATTAAAAGACCATCCAGGATTTCAGAAAACACAGGTATAAGGGTGATGAACAGTCCTGATCCTGGACTGCGGTGGTGCATGAAGACAAGGGACCATAAGCATTGTGAGTTTGGTACCACAGGAAACAAGAACATTTTTCAAGCCAATGTGGCTATGCTTTAGGGGAGGAAGAGTGGAATCCTTTAGACTCAGTCCTGAACCTTAAGAAATAAACTTAAGAATTAAGAAAAGAGTAGTAAGAAGAACCTAAGACCTAAGGCAATATAATGTAAAATTTCAGAATAAAAATCGAAAATAATTATATTCACAAAAATAATATTGTCAGTAATAATAATAAACTGCTAAAATAAAATGAAAAAATGAAAAATGAAAATAAATAAGCAAAGAAAAAAGAGCCAGATCATTAATAACAACTGTGGTATAAAATATTTGTATTTATATTGACAGAATATAGTGAGATAAACAAATAAACAAATAAGTGTTCATAAGTCCTAAAAGATAAAAATGTTCTTGAAAAATTTTTAAAATGAATTCATAAAATTATATGAAAGAATGAGTAAAAATTAGAAAAAAATCTAAGAAAATTACAAAAGTATAGTTAACTAACATTCATCAATAATGTTTGCTTATATGAGCACAGTTCATAGCATCACAAAACAATTACAATAATACGAGTATTTGCTTTTAGATTTCAATATTTTGAGCTCCTTGAAGAATGCCAAAGCTGCTTTTCTTCAGTGATTCATCATTGTCTTGACTCTAGCTTCCAACCTTAACATTCTATCAAAACTGCATTCTCCAAAGTTACTAATAATCTCTTAGTAGCCAACCCCAATTGTTTTATTCTTAATGTTTTCTCCTTGACTTCTTTGCAGTCTGTTACACTGTTGGTCAATGGCTCCTACATGATGTTCTCTACTCTATAGGTTTTCAAAATACCCCATCTATCCTGGTTCACCTCCTACCTATGGGACTTCTCTTTCTCCTTGCTGTATCCTCCAGCAGATCATGTCCTCTAAGGTTCTGTCCTGAGCCCTCTTCTCACCTCCTCCATATTAATTCATTTGAAGATCTCATCAACAACCATGGATTTAATTGCCTCAACTATGCTGAGAATTGTTAAGTCCATCTTTCCTGCCTCAATTCCTCTGATGTCTTCCAATACTACAACACCAGTGATTAAGGTAAGCTTTAAAGAAAACCAGCAAGACACTTCCATTCTACACTGTCCAAAAGAGCTTGGAGGGGAAGACCCTCAAAGTTACTGCCCAAAATTCACTGTGAATGAATCAGGGTTCAAACAGTCACCAAGTCTAAGACCCATTACTTTAGCTTGAGACCCATTACAGTAATGACAAGAAATCCTACTAGGCTTTTGGGAAGACCACTTCCAAGTATAAGAAGAAAAGGAGAATGGAAGGAAGGAAGGAAGGAAGGAAGGAAGGAAGGAAGGAAGGAAAGAAAGAACTAAGAAAGGAATGAAAAATGAAAAGAGAAACAAGAAAGGAAAGAAGAAAACTAACAATCAAAGAAAGGTAAAAAGCTACAGGAAGTACAACTTAATAACAGTGGGACTGCAGCTCTGAAACACAGAAGTTGTTGCTTGTCTAGTTTATGAAGAAGGACATGACATGGAAGAGCTGTGAGTTGACTTTAAATAAGAGGGTGCTATGCAGTCACCAAATTTACTTTCTCCTGCGGAGCCATGTGAGAATGAACCTGGATGTAGTGGAAAACCTTAACTTGTTAAATCAGGTCATTCTCAGGTCACTGACAGGGGAAATGCCCCTTTTGTCATTAAAGCTAGGTAAGAGAGACATGAGTCAAAGAGGCCAAGAAGAGCACTTTCAAAAAAAGAAGAAAAAAATAATTGGGAGTATCTTAGAGTATCGCAGTTGTTGACGCCCAGTTTCCATAGGAGTGTGGACACAGATATCCCAAGAACTGAAGCAATCAAGGACAAGCATGTATTCTTGCTCATTAACAGAGTGATTGACTCACTAATGAACCCTGACCTAAACATCTGCAGAGCTACAGGTGTGTGGGAAACTTTCTGATAAACAAGTCTACAGACTGCAAGGATAAATATCATTAAAATAACCATGCAGCTGAGATTCATACAACTTGCCAAGACTGAGATAAGCTTTGCTATAAAAGTCTGGTCATTAAACAATAAAATCAAGAGATTGCTTTCACCATATTAAGTGTTGGTGACTTTCGTGACATCTAAGTGTCCATGGGATATCGCTTTGTTTTTTAGGTAATTTTTTTTGCAAGGCAATTGGGATTAAGAGACTTGCCCAGCATATCTCTTCAACCTGGCTCTCAAATCAATGTTCAGTCCTACACCTGAGTTGTCACTGGCACTACTCAGTTATTAAGGCAGGTGAGAAAGAATAGAAACAAGGAGTCTCTTAATATCAAATGCCTTTTGGACATCTCAAGCTCAATGTTCAGTAGACATCATAAACTCACTCTGTCCAAAACAGATATTATTATCTTTCTCCAAAGAACCCTTTGTTCTACAACCTTTCTTAAAACTGTCCTGAGCAACATCATTTTCTTAGACACTCAGGTTCAAATCCTGAATTCTTCAATCTCAGACTTCCCCATCCCGACCATATGCAACATGAGCCCAAGGCCTGTTGAATTCACCTTTTTACCCTCTTCTGAAAATATTTCCTTCCCTCCTGTTACACTGTACCAAAGCTCCTGCAGACCTGCATCACCTCACATTTTGAAAATTGCAATAGTTGCTCATGGGTCTGTCTTCCTCAAATATCTCTCCCCATTCTACCCCATTCCCGAGGTAGCTACTAAAGAGATTTTGCTAATGGGTAGATCTGATCATGTCACCACTAATTCTCAATAATCTTCATGGGCTCCCAGTTGTACCAAGAAGCAATTACAAAATTCTGTTAAGGGTTCTGAATAATCTTTAATAACTTATCCTGCTGCCTACCTTTCTAGGTTTCTTAAATTTTACACCCAATCAGTATTCATTGATCCAGTAACACTGGTTCCTAGTTGTCTGATGAACAAGAACCTCTATCTCTCAACCCTGGCATTTTATCTCTCCTGGTCCCTTCCAGGAATACTCTCTCTCTCTCTCTCTCTCTCTTCCATTTGAACTAATGATCTCCCTGACTTCCTTTAACTCCCAGTTTGTTTAGGAGAAATTCCTCAATCTCTTTTAATTCCAGTTGTTTATCTCTGTTCATTGATTTTTATTTAGCCTATAGATAGGTGATCTTTTATATAATTGTTTGCATCTTGTTTCCCCCATTAGATTGTGAACTCCTCAAGAGCAGGGCCTATCTTTTGTCTCTTTGTATTCTCAGCACATAGCACACTGCCTTGTCACTTAGTAGGTGCTAAATCAATATCTATTGAAATGAATTGATGGGGAAATTACAATCAGTTAAAAGAATTCTGGATGGAAACTTGTCTAGAACATCAGCAAAAAAAGTCTATGTCCTTTGAAACCATGACATAGATAAGGCCATATTTAAGGATCTCTGTTCTGGAGAGAGTCTAGAAGTCAAGGTCATCCCCTCTCCCCGTGATTACTTTCATCAGAAGACTCTCTCCTCCAGTCTGCTAGATGCTTATAGTTTGGTTCCCAAATTAGATTACTGCTTTTCAACAAGCCTCACAGATCATTGTTGCAGCTGGGTAGAAGGGCAGGAAGATAGGAGGCATAGATATAGCACAGGACCTAGAGTCAGAAACACTTGAGACCTCAGACACTTGCAAGTTGTTTGACCCTGAGCAAGTCATTTGTCTCTGATTGTCTTAGCTTCTTCCTCTATAAAATGAACTGGGGAAGGAAATGGTAAGCTGTTAGAGAATCAGCCAAGGAAATGAAATGGGGTCATGAATAGCCAGACATTACTTGAGAAACAACTGAATAACAATCAAAACAGAGTGTTATCATTATTCCTCAAGAAAATCAAATCTGTATCTTGAAAAACATTGTTCCATTCAACCTATTGCATTTCAAAACCTTCCAAACTAACCAAACACTTTTTGAACCAAATCTAAAACATTATGAATTGGTTCAATAAAGGTAACTAGGCATAATACCTACCTGGTTTTCCTCTGATTGACTTAGTTGAGAAATTTAGGGTTTTGGTAGTTAAAATTCACTAACCCTTCCCAAAATTTATACCAAAGGGTTTGGGGACCGACACTGTCTCTGTTCCACATGTATTCAGAATGATTGAGGAACCCCATCCCTACCCTATGTAGCAAAGTTTGCCTGTTCTCTTCTCTCACTTTTATGTAGGATACTCTCTGTGTAGTTTCTCACAGATATTAGGTAGAGGTAAGAAAAAAGATACTACAGGTTTATAATTGCACTACTTTTCATGAAATAATTAGGTCTGACATTTTCTTCATGACAGCAATATACTTTTTCCCAAAATATTTTAAAAACCAACTTTTCTAAAAATAAAATCATTTAAATGTGCAAAAACCACTTCAATATGCTTATTATCATGATAATGTCTTCCTTGTCAAAAAATGTTTTGTTTTTTGCTTTTGATAAGTTAACAATTTGATATTTTTGAGGTGGCTAGAGCACAGACCCTGAAGTAAGGAGGACCTGAGGTCAAATCCGGCCTCAGACACTTAATAATTACCTAGCTGTGTGGCCTTGGGCAAGCCACTTAACCCCATTGCCTGGCAAAAATCTAAAAAAAAAAATAAAGATAACTATGCAGAATACCTATCTAGGTTTCCTCTGATTGACTTAGTTAAGAAATTTAGGTTTTTGGTAATCAAAGTTCACTAACCCTTTCTGAAACGTATACCAAAGGGCTTGGGCACAGATACTGCCTCTGGAAAACATACATTCAAAAAAATTGAGGGACCCTGCCCCATCCCTACCCTTTGTAGCAAAGCTTGCTATTCTCTCTTCAACCTTTTATGTAGGATACATATATGTGTAGTTTCTCACACAGATTATGTAGAGGTGAGAAAAATGATAATACAGGTTTACAATTGTCCTTCATTTCATAAAAACATAAGTTCTGATATTTTCTTCATGGAGGTAATATTTTCTTTTCCCAAAATAGTTTACAAATCAATTTTTTACAAAATAATTTAAATAAGCAAAATCCACTTAAATATGCTTATTTGATCATATTATCATGACAATGTCTTCCTTTTTTTTTCAGGTTTTTACAAGGCAATGGGGTTAAATGGCTTGCCCAAGGCCACACAGCTAGGTTATTATTAAGTGTCTGAGGCCGGATTTGAAATCAGGTACTCCTGACTCCAGGGCTGGTGCTCTATTCACTGTGTCACCTAGCTGCACAATGTCTTCTTTTTAAAACATGTTTGGTCCATTTTTTTTTTCTTTTGAGAAGGTAACAATTTTTTTTCAGCGTGTCTAGGTGGCAAAGTGGATAGAGCACCAGAGTCAGGAGAACTTGAGGTCAAATGCAGCCTCAGACACTTAATAATTGCCTAACTGTATGACCTTAGATAAGTCACTTAACCCCATTGCCTTGCAAACCAAACAGACAATTTGATATTTTCACAACTACTTAAAAGATTTTTTTCATTATTGTGGTTCCTATGACATTTGAATGATATCTGCCTGTTCAATAATAATGTGATATTTATATAGCATTTACTATGTTCCAAACACTGCCCCAACTGAATTATAGTTATAATCTGTGTTATTCTTATCCTCATTTTATTGATGGAGACAATAAGGCCAAATATATATTAAATGAACTGCCCAGGGAACAGATCTAGTAAAGCCTAGCCTTAGCCTTTAATGATGTAGTAAAAGAAACACAATTGGGACTAGAAGGACATTTTGTTGGCGATTTCTGCTTTAGCATTATGGTTCTCAATACTTTTTAAAACAAGATTGCTTCTAATGTGTTGTGATAACTCTTGCAGCAAATTTATGTTTGGTTATTCTTTCTAAAGGCATGATTATTTAGCACATTTGAGTTATTTCTTTTGAGCCAAAGAAGAGACTGTTGGTACACAGCCAATTTAGACATGAATCTTACATTGAAAACCACTCACTTCACATTAAATAAATTTTAGTTATTTTAATTTTCTTTTGGTGAGTCTTTTTGTTACCTACGAAATTTCACATCTATCAATTATCTTTTCAATTTAAGTATTCATTGACATATTGAAATGGCATTTTTGCAAAGCCAATAAATCCTTGACCTTTTTAATAATTTTTCATAATCCATATTTTCCCATAATAAACCCATTAGCCTTCTTTTGTACTAAATAGGCTGAATATAAAATGTATGTTCATTCATTTTAGATAGTTGATGTCTAGATTTACAAATTCTCCCTCAGCCCACCCCATCAATCTGCTACCAAAAGCTCTTATTTTTACCTTCATAAAATGTCTTGGATATTCCCTCTTCTCAGCTCTGCCACTATCATTACCTTGGGGAAGACCATCATCATCACCTAAGGCATGAATTATTACAATCACCTGCTAATTGGTCTCCCTGCTTCCTTTTTCAAAACCCCAGACCACTCTCTACTCTATTGCTAAATTGATTTTAGTGAAGTACAGGAGCTTCATTTCACCAAAAAAGCTCTAGTAGCTTCCTCTTCTAGGAACAAATGAAAAATTGATTAACATTCAAAATTTTTTACAAACTGCCTACCCCTATCTTTTTCAATCTTTCCTAGATTATAAATTCCTTGAGGGCTGGAAATTTGTTGCTTTTTATATCTCATGGATTTTGACTAGTGGGGCATCAAGGTGGCACAGTGGATGGAACACTGACCCTAGAGTCAGGAAGTCCTGAGTTCAATATGGATTCAAATACTGTGTGACCTTGGTCAACTCATTTAACCCCATAATCTCACAAAAAAAGACAAAAGACAGATGTACGGTAGTATGTGGTATAAAGCAGGTGTTTAATAAAATTTTTTATTACATTGCCATCTAATACAGTACCCTATTTCTATGTACTTTGTCCAGTGATATTGATTTCTATCACTGTATCTCAAGACAGAAATTCCTTCTGCCAGCTCTGTGACTTGCACTGTCCTCCATGTCTAGAAGGTTCTCTCTCCACTAATCATGGATTTCTTCATCTTCCTTCAAATCCCAAATGAATTCTCATCTTTACAGGAAACTTCCCTATGCTTGAATTCTAATGCATCCCTGGCTGATTATTTCCTATATATTCTGTATACTCCTATATTCTGTCATTTGGATATTATATTCTTCATTAGACTATATGTTCCTGAAGGATCACGTTTGACTTCTGCCCTACTTTATATTCCTAGTAGCATTCATGGTACACAGTAAGCACTTAATACATGTTTATTGATTACTTTATAATTGTCTTTTAACATTTCATATATTTTTCAGTTGCTTTGCTTTACAATTTTGCAAACTTCAAATTGATCTCTCATCAAACTCTTTCCTCTCTCACTTTAAGTAGATCTTCCATTTCTCTAAATTCACCTATTTCATAATTTTTATCATGAAATACAATTCCTTTATTCTTATGCCTATATATATATGTACATATATATATATATATATATCAGGTTTGAGAATGATCAATTGATTGACTGATAAATATTTCAGAACCTGTAAATTACTTGGTTTAAAGAAAAGCAACTACCAAGTTTGCTGACATTAAAGCAGACAAGTAGCATAAAAACAATCAAGAAGATATGCTTAATTATTCTCAATTTATAAATTTTAAAATAGATTTCTTTCAGAGTTATCTACGTCACTCATTCATATATCCCAAACCTCTAACTTCTCCAATATGCTTTTACCAGGCAGTCTTCTTGGAAGCTATGTTTCCCAATGAACACACACACACACACACACACACACACACACACAGAGACACACAGTAAATTCATTGTCCTTTCCTACAAAATTCCTGCTTATTACCTAGGAGAGTGCCTTTCAATAAATGTCCCTGGGATTAAAAATAAAGTATCATTGATTTTTGAAGTTTCTATATCTTTGTCAAATTTTAGGAAAACTGAAAAGTCAACCAGGTTTACTTTCAGGGTGTAAAATCCCCTCTTGCTACACTGTTTTCTAACACATGGACTCTTAGGATCTATTCTTCTTACCCTTCATTAAAATGTACTTTCAGTTGGGAACGGCTAGGTGGCGTAGTGGATAAAGCACCGGCCTTGGAGTCAGGAGTAGTACCTGGGTTCAAATCCGGTCTCAGACACTTAATAGTTACCTAGTGTGTGGCCTTGGGCAATCCACTTAACCCCATTTACCTTGCAAAAAAAATGTACTTTCAGGAGAGCACTACGAAATCATTTGTGAGAAAGCACATATGACTATCAGGTAAAAAGTCATTTTTACAGTTATTCTAAAACTTGTGCAAGAAGTTATGTCCCTGGAGAAATCAGCTTACAAGTTGGATTTTCTACAATACATTGCACTGCGAGATTTAAAATAATTCATAATAATTGATAAATTCTCCTAGATTTCTAGAGAGAAGAATTTGGTATAGTTGGAAGGACAGTAGATTTGGTGTCAGGAGGAGCTATCTTCAACTTCTTATCAAACCTTTCTTAGAAGACCAAGTTCTTACAGGCAGCTCAGTAGTGTTGTGAATTGAACACTGACCTTGGAGTCAGTAGGATAGGTAGTTTGAATCCAGTCTCAGATACTTGCTACTTACTAGTTGTGTGACCTAGGGCAAGTCACTTAATAGTAATTGCCTCCCATCTAAGGCTATCTCCAGTCATCCTGATCCATATCTGGTCATTGGACTAGTATGGCTACAGAGGAGAAAGCTAGGCTGATGACTTAGCCCAGCTCGCCCTCACTCAAATCCAGTTCACCTGATTGTCATGGCATCATCTCCCTGATGTCACGGTCATCTTCAAGAATGAAAGAGAAACAACAAACCTTTTTAGTTAGCTATATGATAACAGAAAAAATGGTTCACTTTGCTATATTTCAGTTGTAAATTAGATAAGAATGGGGAAATGGGGTAATATTTTTTAAAAACTTGGTATTTGAGTCAGGAGAAAACAAAGTGTATGTCACTTTATCAGACATTATTTATGTCTTTACACCAATTTGAATGTTTCTTTTTCTTACAAATGAATTCACTTAATTGGGGTAGGGGGAATTGCTTTCTGAATGAAATTGGAGAGATTCAACCATGGGAAAAATGTAAGACCTAAAATTGTAAAACACTTTAAAAATATAGGGGTTAAATAAAGTAACAGAAAATTTACTTTAGACATTTTGTAAGATTTGTGGATGCCATTATGATAATAACCACATTTGAACTTGGAATTAACTGGAATCAGAGAGAATACATAAAATCATTAATATTCTTTATGAACTTCTCAGGAATAACGGCACAATATGTCTGCCATTAACTGCTCTTCAAAGATGATCAACTTTTTCAGTATTATCTGAACTCTGGTTTATCTCTTCCTGGCGGGATGGTCTTCTGGCATCCTGCTTATTTTCTTCCTACTTTGTAATTACTGTAAGAGGAGATACCTTAGAGTCCTAATTTCTGACTAGCTTTAATCATGTCACTGATTTGAAGCCTGAGTATCTTCTAAAGAAATCAATCTGTTAACAGGGGATAGTTTTTTTTTTTGAAATCATTATTACTTAACAGTGATAATGCATATCCTCCCTCTTAGTTGAGGAACTCTTCCTGATGCAAAGGCTGAAGACTCATCTCTTTGAAGTTAGGAAAAGTATATATCTGCCAAATAATATATTCATGAATTCACAATTTAAATAAGGGTCACCTAGAAATAGCCAGCTGAGTAGAATATAATCAGAGCAGGAGAGCGAGCCAGGAACAGTGTTCTTTGAAAATCATAAGAAATTGTGAGGAATCGCCTCTGACCCTTCAAGATGTTAGAAAGTAATGAGGGGAAACATACTAACCATTGAAAAAATTCTTTCAGGGGCACATTGAAGCTCTTCAAACTGCTACAGTTCTAGAGATTAGAGATATTCTAGGTCATAACTTGCTAGAATGCTGCATAACCATTTTAGGAAAAGCATTTTAGATTTTTAAAAGGAATAAATAGCAAACAATGAGTACCGTTGAATAATATAGGAAAGGCTGACTTGAACTATAGGAAAGGTTTCCTTTTAGAAGAGATTTTAAGAAAAGGCTAGATAACCATTTGTCCTATATGTTGCAAAGAGACCCCTCAGATATTGGGAAAGGAATTGAACCAGTTGATGACAAAGGGCTATCTCAATTCTTGAATTAGGATTTCAGATTAACTAAAAAGAATCATTCATCTAGCAAGCAGCTGATTTGGCTGCTGCATTAAATCCTTGATCATTAGTTTTTTTTTTTCTTTCCAAATGTACATACTGCTCATGTAAACACTATCTTCCCATTAAAAAAAATAGCAGTGTATTAAGAAGGTGGGGAATCAGAAGATAGAAAGAATATTGGGTTTTGAGCTAGAGGTTCTGAGCTCTAATTCACTTGTTATTTACTACTTCCATGACAATTAGAAAATCAATTCATTTTGTAGGTCCTTAAATTTCTAATATTTCAAAAAATGGTAATGGGGTAAGGAGGATAGGTGTCTTCTAAGATACTTGACAACTCTAAATCAATGATCTTAGAATTCTGTAGGAGGAAACATAGCCTAATGGAATGAGAATCATAAAGACCTAGATTCAGATCAGGGAAGATGTACTCACCAGTTGTGACTATTGATTTAACCCCTCTGAGTTTAGGTGTTTTCATCTATAAAATTGGGATTTTAGTAATAGCTACCCCACATTGGCTGTGAAAATCAAGGGAGATAAGGATATAAAGAATCAATCAATAAGCATTTTTGTAAGTCATTACAATGTACCTGCTGTTGAAAGCATTACAATTTGCAAAGTTCTATTTAAATATATTTTATTTTTGGAGCTATGCTTATTCTAATGCTGTGATCTAATTTTTGTAAAAATGCAACAATGGAACCTAGAAATCAACCAAATTAGTGTCCTAACTCCTAAGGTACCCTCATCCCTATATGTATTATGTGAGCCTCCAATACACCTAGCAGATCCCTGAACCATCTACAAAAATTCAATCAGTTGATCATAATTAAATTAAGAAAATACTGATCCAATTCAAAGCATTTAAGCTTCTATCCTGTTTTTATTAATAACTTACCTGATCATTGTAGTCAAAATGGTCTGGTGGAAAAATAGACTGAAATTGAAGACAGTGAATGGAGGCTCTGTCTCTATATCACTTTCCACTAAAACTGTAAAGTCAAAGGATGCAAGGGACATAAGGGGCTGCTGCTGAAATACATGTGAATTTATTGGTCTGAAACAGGGTAATGTCCCCTTTGGGATTTATTATAGGTCTTCTGAGAAGCCAATTGTACATCTATACCCTAATTGGATGTTTTCTACAGACTCATGGATAATTCACAAAAGAGCTTTGTAAAGAATGACTAGAAGAAAGCAACCAAGATGGTCAAGGGCCTTTTCTCATGCCCAGTAAGGAAGGAATAAATGACCTGGAGAAGGAGGGAGACCCAAGGATTCCTTCCATTTGTTGATGGCATTTATTAAAGACTTTAATATTTGCAAATATGATCTCATTTTGTTCCACCATCCACTTTGGGCTATTGTTGTTCAGTTGTTTCAATCAAGTTTCATAGTATGTCAATTTAATGAGTGAAATTTCATGAGCTGGCCTGGGTTCTGAATGGTGGATGATGCCCTTGAGATTTCCCAGTTAGCATTGGAGTGAAACAAGGATGTGTCCTTGCTCCCATGCTTTTTAACATGATGTTTTCAGCCATGTTACCAAACACCTTCACTGAGGCTGAATATGACCGCAAAGATAGCTACTATACTGATGGCAAATTCATGAACTTGAAAAGGCTAAAAGTCAAGACCAAAGTAGAGGGAGTGTTGATTCATGATCTTCTGTCTGCAGATGATTGTGCACTAAAAGCAGATTGGTTCTCTGCTGTTTGTGCTAAATTTGGTCCAACAATTAACACCAATGAAAACAGTTACTCCATCATCCAGCACCACATCACTTGTATTTGGGACCATTGATTACAGCAAATGGAGAAGTTTTGACTATTATGGACAAGTTCACTTACCTTGGCAGTGTCCTTTCCAAAAAGGTGCACACTGACAATATGGTTGACACACACATTGCCAGAGCTAGCTCTTTAGTTGGGAGACACTGAAAGAAAGTTTGGAAGAGAAGAGTTACTAGAATAATGGCCAAATTGAAGGTCTATAAAGCCATTGTGCTCACCTCATTGCTCATACCTGTGAAAACTGGACATTCCACTAATGCCACATCATGAAACTGAAACACTTCCATTTACATTTTCTTAGGAAGATTCAGAAGATCACCTGCCAGATGCTGAAGTCCTTTCTCAAGCCAAACTGCATAACATTCCAACATTACTACAGAGAGCACAACTAAAATGGGCTGGACATGTTGCTCGAATGCCAGACATATGCTTGCCAAAATTACTATTTTATGGAGAACTCACACAGGGCTAGTGCTTCTGAGAGGGGGTCAGAAGAAGGGATACTGGGACACACTGAAGTTCTCAAGAACCTTACAATTGATTGTGCAGTATGGGAGACTGTCATAGGATGACCCAGCATGGCATGCTCTCATCAGTGAGGGTGTTGCACTCCATGAGGAAGGCAGAATTGAAGCAGCTCAAAGGAATCATGACATATGTCAGTTAAGAGTCCCCACCTCAGGTGTTAACATGGACTATTTGTGCCCAACCTACGGTAGAGCATTCTGAGCTCCTATTGGACTCACTGTAATTTGTCTCAAAAACAGTCGTGCTATTTTTGTCTTCTTCAATAATGAAGAACAAGAACCATTCAGAATGGTTTCATGATTTTCTTCATTTTAGTTAATAGAATGTGTAAATTAATGAAGGTAGTAAATGATGAGAATCATTCTAGCCTGAATATAGATAGTAAAATGATAAGGTAGAGGAGAATTCAAGAGAAGAGCACAATGGGTATGGTGTAAAAAGCATTTCATTATTCATTAAACATAAATATAGAAAAGGAAGAGTGGATTCTCAAGTATTTCATGGTCATGTAGAGCAAAAATAATAAAAAAGAAGCTATACTAGTAATATAAGAAAAATGAGAAACAGAAGTTGGACATGTTGAAGGATAATTGGAGAATATCAAGATATAGATGCACAAGATACAGATGTTTATGTATGCATTACAAAGGGTGTCTTTATATGGATAAATTATGAAACATTTATGATGCACCATGCACAAAAAATTTTAGCATAAAAAGTCATGGGGGTGAACTCACATATCAACCAATAATACAGAATCAGAGAAAGTTGATTTAAAGAGTTAGGATCCTTAATCAAATTCTAATTATTATCAATTAGTATTTCTATAACTCTGAAGTGCAGATGGTAAGATCACTTATGTAGTCATAGGAAGCTAGCTACAGGTCCTCCACTCTTTTTTTTTTCTTGTCTTGGTGTCCAAGTCCCTTGAAGCAGAAATGAGTCAAATATATGAAAATTTCCAATTGATTTCTGAACAAACAAGTAACCATCTTATGACCAGGTAGTCAGAATATATAGCTTGAGCCATCTCCTGCTGCCTAACCTAAGATGTAAGTTATGCATTTCATTGCTACCATGACAATGATCACTTAATTAGTGGAGATGCCCCATGCCTCTTCCAATCTGTGATCCCTTTGCTAATATGTCATTTTTTCCCCTCAACAGCAAGGTCTACCAACCTGTATTTCATCCTATATTTCATCATGCCTATTCTTTATTTAGGCAATAAACACTATGAAAATAAGGTCCCAGAAAAAAGAGGGCATCCTAGATTGTGATGAATATCTGAGGTTCACCTCATTAGAGGGAATCATGTACCCTATAATAAATTGCCACAGTCTCACAGCTCTGCCTGTCTCTTTTATGCTAGGTATTACAATTTAAATCTCCACATATATTACTTAATTTTTTTCAGTAGTACAAAGAGAAAATCTAAGATTATCTGCAAGTGACAAGTGTGTAAGCACACCATCTCAAGTGTGCTTGTGTGCTTGTGTGTGTGTGTGTGTGTGTGTGTGCATGTGTGTGGACTGTTTGCTGAGATTAAACATTGCTATTCTTGAAAAAGTAACATTCCAAATAGTTTGCCAATGAGAAATTCATAAACCATATTAACATCTGATATCAGGGACAATGCAGTTTGATAGGATTTTTGAAAGAGTAATTATTATGAAATATTTTGCAACAAATCACAGAATTTAAACCAGCTTTAAATGTTATTTGCTTTCATCTACATATGAGATTGCTGTCTAATGGAGGGACTGAAGCACCATTCAATAAAATCACACTTGGGATAAATTAGATGATACATCATGATATACATTCAACAAAATAAACAGTATAGGGACAGAATTTGTGTGGAGAAACAAATGTGTGATATTGTTGAGATTGCTTTGCAGTTACTTGAAAATAATTGTATATTTAATGGTAGTCAGAAGTATCAGTTTTTGTGTCTTCCCCCAAAATTCTTTCATAGGTTCTTTTTTTGTTTGTTTTTTGGAAGGGGATGGGGTTGAGTAAGTTGCCCAAGATCACACAGCTAACTCATTATTAAGTGTGAGATGTCAGATTTGAACTTAGGTTATCTTGACTACAGGGCTGGTGCTCTATCCAATGCACCACCTAGCTGCAACAATTTGAACATTTTTCTAATTTAAATCTAATTTTTGATAATTGAATCTAATTTTTAATAAATATCAATTTCTTTGCATAAGTGTCTTTCCTAAAACCTTCTTCAGGGCACTTAAAACATCTTTATTTCCGAGGCTTTACATGATAGGGTTGAGTATGGGAGTGAGAATTGTATATGAAATAGCTAATAACTTGTCCTGACCTGGAGTATGATAAGACTTGGTCTCATGGATGTAAAGATAGATGGACCATAGTACATGACAACCACAACCAGGTGGGAGGAAAAAGTGGAGAAGGCTTTTTTCTGGGCTTCCATAGATTTAATGTGAAGCACAGTATGGAGAATCTGACCATAAGAAATAAGGATGATACAGAAAGGAATTAGGAGAGACAATATAGCAGTCACAAAACTCCTCCTTCATACTGAGATGTGTCAACACAGGAGAGTTTCAACAAGGCTGGAACTTCACAGTAAAAGTGGTCAATGATCCTGGTGCCACAAAAAGGGAGAAGGAGTACATAAATTGTGTGAATAATAGAGTTGATTGTTCCCCCAAGACAGCATCCAGCAGTCACAAGGACACTGATTCGATGGCTCATAAGAATAGGGTAAGGCAATGGGTGACAGATGGCTACATAGCGATCATAGGACATGGCTGTGAGAATAAGGCATTCTGCACTCACAAACATGACAGAGAGTAAAATCGGGAGTCCACAACCTGCAAAAGAGATGGATTTTCTGCCAGAAATGAAGTTACTGACCATCTTTGGAACAATGTTGGAGATGTGCAAGCTATCGTAAAAGAGAGATGACTGAGAAAGAAGTACATTGGTGTAGACAGATAAGTAGAATTAAGGCTATGTTTCCCATAATGGACAACATAAAAATGATGAGAATAAGTGTTACGAAAAACAATCCATACTGGTTTGCCTCCGATAATCCTAATAGTATAAAATCCCTAGCAAAAGTCTGATTCTTTTCCTTCCACATCAGGATTATTTCAATTTGTCACCTAAAGTCCAAAAGACAAGTTTTAAGAAAAGGAAGAAGACTGGAATAATACAAAGCCCAAGTCTAAGTCTTTGACTAAAGAATGAAGACTGTTACAAAAGTTACAAAGAAACCAATCAAATAAATTACTTTCATTAACTGACTCCTTACAACTATCAATTCATAGAAGGATATGCTGAAAAAAAATCATAGTGCCTCATCTGTACAGTTCTATATTCATGCTCTTTTCTTAGCTGATGTCCCGGCTTGACAGGCAATCAGGAAGTTGGTTCAGCTTCTCAAGTGCCTTGTTATTTTTCACAGTTGAATAGCAGGAAACTTTTTCCAATGCAATGAAAAATTCAGAAACTAATAGAAGTTAGGGGAGGAAATTGTTTGTAATATATACAAATACATCAGATTCAGAAACTTTCCTTGAGTCAATCAAGAATTGTTTTGTCTTTCATCATCATCACTATCATCATTGTCATAATCATTGTCATCATCTTGCCCATAATTATTATATTGTAAAGCTTATTTTTTTAATTTATGCAATAAAACCAGGATATTTATAACAGGGGATTTTAAAAAATGAATGTTAAACTGCAAATCACTTATGTTCAAATTTCTATTTCATTTAAACATATATAATAATTTTTCCCTCATTTTTCTTCTCTCCTCCCCAATTTGCCTTTTATTGTGTCAGTTATAAAAGTGTAAAAATCTTTGAATCTCATTGTGAAATAAAATATTAGAAAATACAAGGATAGACATGTCTTAAGTTTTATTTTATAAGATCTTAACTCTAAACATTAAGATGGAGGTCAATATGTTACTAACAACATTTAAACTGTGAAACAGCTGATTTTTATATAAAAACAGAGAATAAGGAAAATCATTAATCTTTTTTTTTCTGACCTAACCATGAAAGTTACACAATATATTTGCCCAGAACTATTCAGAGATTATCATCTTTGTACAATATTATCTGAACTCTTGCTATCCTTTCCTGGCAGGACAGTCTTCCAGTATCCTGATCATTGCCCTCTCAAGTTTGTAATTAAGAGAGGGAAAGATACCTTGGAGTATTAATTTCTAACTTACAAGACTAAGAACTCCCTAAGAAATCAATCTTTTGCCAGGATATATAATTTTGAACAATTATTACACTTTTACATTGGAATGAATAGGTACATATATAGATTGATATATACTTCCATTTATTAATTATTTATTTTGAAGCAGATGGTATCATTCTTCATATGTCTTATTCTTAATTTGTATATTTACAATATCACACTTAGTCACTCAAGAAAAACATTCTTATAACAGTGTTGCTATTTCTTTACAAAATGGTATCTTGTTCTGCTCTTTTTGCTCCTCACCATTTCACACAAGTCTTTTTATGTCTTTCTAACGTCATTGAACTCATAATTTTTTTTTAGATTTTTGCAAGGCAATGGGGTTAAGTGGCTTGCCCAAGGCCACACAACTGGGTAATTTTTAAGTGTCTGAGACCGAATTTAAACCCAGGTACTCCTGACTCCAGGGCCGATGCTTTATCCACTGCACCACCTAGCCACCCCTCATAAATTCTTTAAGAATAATACTACTCCATTACATTCAAATACCATACCTTTTTGAGCCATTTCCCAATTGATAGGTTTCCACTTAATTTCTAGCTCTTTGCCACTATAGAAAGAGTTGCTATAAATATTTTTGTACATGTGAGTCTTTTCCCCATTTTTTAAGGATTTCTTTGGGATACAGTCATAGAAGTGGACTGGTTGGATCAAGGGTTATGCAACATTTTACTGTTTGTTGACCATAGTTTCATAGTGTTCTCTGGTATATCTGGATCTGTTCACAACTCCAAGAACAATACATTAATGCCCCAATTTTCCCACATCCCCTCCAATATTGATCATTTATCTTTTTTTGTAAAGGAGGGTGTTTTTGTATTTTATTTGGAGCTATCACTAACCCACATCCCTCAAGATCAGCTATGGTATCTCATAACATTTCTTCCAATACTTCACTATTTTCGTGAAATGCCAAGATATAGTGCTTATTATGTTCCAATAACTGAACTGATCTACAGTTATGATTGTTGCTATTATAATTCTCATTTTATAATGCAGAAAAGAAGGTAAAAATATATTAAATGAATTGCCCAGGGTCATAGTGTTAGCAAAGACTAATACTATCTACCATAGCCCATAATGATGCTATTCAAAGTACCATAATTGTATCTAAAAGGAAATTATGATAGATTTCTGCTCTAGCATTATAGTTATTAATAGTTTTAAAACAGTACTGCTTCTAACATGTGTTGTTGTGTTACTCTTGTAGCACACTTGTGTTTGACTGCCCTTCCCAAATTCATCAACTTGAATGTCATTTATAATATCTATTTCTTCTCATTTGAGTTATTTCTTCTAAAGCAAAGGAGTTGGTGTACAGTCCATTTGGACATGAATCCTCCATTGAAAATCAGGCACTTTTGGTGATTCTTATTGGTATCTACCATATCTCATATCTGTCCATTTTCTTTTCAATTTAAATATTCATGACATATTGACATAGTGTATTGACAAAGACAATAAGTCTTTGACCCTGTTATTCATGACTCATAAGCAACATTTCCCCAATATATGCCCATTAGACTCCTTTGCACTGAATAGGCTGAATATAAAATATGTGTTGATTTATTTTAGAGTTTACATTTAGGCTTACAAACACTTTCTCAGTCCATTCCATTAATCTATTACCAAAACCTATTATTTTTACCTCCATAAAATCTCTTGGATAATCCCCCTTCTCAGCTCTGTCACCTTCATTACCTTGAGGAGGAGCATCATCGCTTAATGCCTGAACTATTACAGTCACCTACTAATTGGTCTCCCTGCTTCAAGATTTTTTCCCTAAATCCCAGGCCATGATCTACTCAGTTGCTAAAGTAATTTTCCTAAGTTATGGGAATTACTGTTTCACCAATAAACCACAGTAACCCCCTAACTCTTTTAGGGAAAAACATAAATCTGTCTGGTTAACATTCAAAGCTTTTCATAATCTGCCCCCCTCCCCTCATACTTTTCAATCTTCTCTACAATATAAGCTTCTTCAGGGCAGGTAATTTTTGCATTTTTTGTACCTCAAGTTTATAGACTTGTTTTTGGTGAAAAGCAAGAGTTTAATAAAACTATTCAATGAATTGAATTCTTATACATCACCTCTCCTCAATGTACTTGGTAATTCAGTGATATTGATTTCTATCTTTGTTCCTCAAACCAAACATTTCTTCTAGGAGCTCTCACTGTATTCTATATCTGGTAGGTTCTCTCTTCTCTGATTCTAGGTTTTTTTTGGTCTGCCTTCAAGTTCCAAATGAGATTCCATTTTCCACAGGAAATATTCCTTATTTTGGAATTCTAATTCCTTCCTCTTGCTGATCATTTCCTATGATTTCTGTCTATATTCTGTCATTTGCATGTTATGCCCCTCCATTAGACTATATCCTCCTAAAGGTTCAGATCTGTATTGTATTCCTAGCCCTTTTCAATGTCTATGGTATGCAGTAGGCTTTTAATACAAGTTAATTAAGTTAATTAATAGATTGGTTTATAATTACCTGATGATGTATCATAAGTTTTTCCAAAGTGACTTTGTTTTACAATATTGAAAATCTTGTAGAAATCGATCTCCTTTGGTAGACTCATTTCTCTACTTCAGTTCATGAAGGTCTTCCAACATTTCTCTAAATCCACCTCTTTTATTATTTTTTACTATGAAATAATATTATGGCTTAATATATGACAAGTTTGAGATTGATAGACAAGTTGATTGATTTCAAATCCGCTAAATTATTTGGTATAAAGAAAAAATACAATAATGTTGCTGATACTAAAAAAGGAAAAGTAATATAAAAACAATCCAGAAGATATTCATGGTTATTTTCAATTTATATGCTAAAGTAGATCTCTTCCAGAGTTACCTGCATCACTCATCCATATTTCCCAAACTGTTAATGTTGTCAGTCTGGAACTATGGTATTCTATCCAGCTTTCTTTGAATAGCTACTAGATAGCTTAATTTCCAAACTCACACACACACACACACACACACACACACACACACACACACACACACACACAAACAAACATCCACATAGAGACACACACACATGCTCATGCACAAAATAAATTCAGTGTCTTTTTTTACAAAATTCAAACAATGTACTTTGGGGAATATCATTCAATAAATGTCACTGGAATAAAAAAGAAAGCACCTCTGATTTTAGAAGCTGCTATTTCTTTGTCAATTTTTAGCGAAACTGAAAAGTCAACCAAGTTTACTTTCAGGGTGTATAGCTTCCTCTTGGTATACTGTTTATATACACTTGGTACCTTTCTGATATCATCCTTTCAGGGAAGTGGACTCTTAAAATTTAACCTTCTTACCCCTAATTAAAATTTACTCTTAAGAGAGCACCTCTAAATCATTGTGAGAAAATACATTAGACTATTAGTTGAAATGTCATTCCTAGGGATGGCTAGGTGGTGCAGTGGATAGAACACTGTCCCTGGAGTTAGGAGTACCTAAGTTCAAATACAGCATCAGACACTTAATAATGACCTACTTGTGTGGCCTTGGGCAAGCCACTTAACCCCATTGCCTTACCAAAAAAAATCCCCCTAAAAATGAAATGTCATTCCTACAGTTATTTTCAGCCTTGTCCAAAAAATTATGAGGGTGTAGAAAATGCATTCCACTTGTAAGAATCAGCTTACATTTTAGATTTTCTAGAATGTGTTACTCTGAGAGACATGGAAATAAAAATAACTTTAAAATAATTTATAAAATGCCCTAATTTCTAGAGAAAAGCATTGTGGTATAGTTGAGAGAGGAGTAGATATTGAGACAGGAAGAACTGGGTGCAAACCTTTATCAAAACTTTCTTAGTTAAATGACACTGTTAATTTTGCTATATTTCTATTGTAAACTTTGGCTTTATATCTCAGGTATAAATTCAAGTAAAATATGTAAAATTAAGGCATTAAACTCATTTGTTTCTTAGGTCATACCAGTTCTAAGTCTATGATTGTGTCTTAACAATAAACCATTCAATTATGTAAAACAAGTACATTTGAACCAAAGTAACTGTTATTTGACTTAATTGGCAAAACTGGAATGTGTTTATATTCTATGTTTCAAGTGTTCTAAAGTCCAATTTGAAACTAGCCCAATTTGACCCCAAAATATTCCTGGATTCCTAAATACTCCTCTAAAGATGAGACAAATATTCTGCATTAGGCTGAGCCAGATTGTAACTAATTAAAATAAATACTTAGCTATACCAATTAGATGACTGAAATAGTAACATATATTTTTTTAAAATTTTTATTTAAGGCATTGGGGTTAAGTGACTTGCCCAAGGTCACACAGCTAGGCAATTATTGAGTGTCTGAAGTTGGATTTGATCTCATGTCCTCCTGACTCCAGGGCCGGTGTTCTAGCCCCTGTACCACCTAGCTGCCCCCCATAATAAAGTGTTGTCCTTATTCAGCCTGTAAAAATTCATTTATGCTTGTTGCCCTAAGCTTAGATCAGAACTGGAGAATTCTAAAATAGACAGTGGACTTGGTCCATTGATTGAAATAAAGAGTATCTTGTTCCTAGAGTAATTGTTTCAGGAAATTCAGACCCTATGATTCCCTATTATTGATAAGTTAAAACACAGACTTCTCAGTCTGGAATTTAAGGTCCCTAAAAATGTTCTTCTGATCTCTCCAAACACTGCCATTTCACAGTACTATATCCTCAGAGTCCTCTACATTCTCTTGCAGTTCAAATAATCAAGCTTTTCTTAGGTATCTGCAATACATAATAGACTGCATTTTGTAAGGGAGGATATGCAGACAAAGGAAAAATTGTATCTCCACCAGTTCAACTGCAGAGATCAAGGGTCTCCTTTTCCCCCCTCCTGGGTCCATGAACTCACAGATTATGCCGTATGAATTTGATGGAGATTCTTTTCTCTTCAGCAAAAAAAAATTCTTTACCTTCTTCAAGTCCGAGCTCAATTTTCATCATTATCCTGGAATCATCACAATCTATAACATGACTATTAACTATTTTTTCCTCATATTTTCTAATGGCTTTCTAAGAGCACCCTGCCTGGATATGTCCTTTACACTGAGCACATCCTACTCATCTGGCTGCTTGTTGTGTTGATCTTATTTGATTGTAATTTTGGGCAGAGCTATTGTACAATTATTCATGGTTAGTTCACAAAATGATGAATGCTTTTCCCTATTCTCTGTTTTTGATGAAAAATCCAACTAATTCCCACTCCAAATATGGTTATTGACATAATTTCCTCCACCTTATGGTTTAGAGGTAAGATCCAAGAGAATAAAATTTTAAAATATCTAATCTATCTTTTTTATCATTTTATTTTAATCCTATTTTTGTTTGTTTTTTGTTGTTTTTGTATGGCAATGGGGTGAAGTTCCTTGCAGATAGGTAATTATTAAGTGTCTGGGGTCAGATTTACGCTCAAGTCCTTCTGACTCCAGGGTCAGTGCTCAGTCCACTGCACCAACTAGTGACCTCATTTTACCCAATGTTTTTAAGTTTTCTTGTTTTGTTTTTTTTTATTTTAGGTTGATGCCATCAGTCTTACATTTTTCCCATAGTTGGATCTACTCTCTTGCATAATGTTAGGGCAATTCCTTGTTCTTATATCATCTGTTCACCTCTGTCCTTCAACACACTTACCTCTGACCTTTGTAAAATTTAAGATTTAATGAGTGCAAACATGCTAATCATGCAAAATATTACTTTCAGAGATTTTTTAAAGCTCTTCCCAATTCCTGTCCTAGCAGGGAATAGAGATATTCTAGGGTAGAACTTGCTAGAGTGATGCATAAACATTTTAGGGAAAGCATTTTTTAGATTTTAAAAAGGAAAAAATATCACACAATAAGAACAGAGGAATGACTTGAATTAGTGAGGTTTCTGGTAGGTGAGACATTCAAGGAGAGGTTAGATAATCACTTGTCCAGTATATTGCAAAGGGTCCTCCTCTATTGGGAAAGGAGTTGAACCAGCTGATCTCAAAAGTTTCTCTCAAATCTTGACTTGAGGATTTCAGATTAACTAAAAAGAATCATTCAACTAGGAAGGCAGCTGATTTGCTTGCTGCATTAAATCCTGGATCATTATTTTTTTTCATTCTGAACAGTTGTACATGCTAGCTTCATGTAGAAAATTGATCATATAAACACTGCCTTCCCAATAAAAAAAAAAGAAGCAATGCAATCAGAATGATGGAAATCAAAAGACAGAAAGAAAACTAGATTTTGAGTTTGAGGTTTTGAGTTATAATTCTCCTACTATGTATTACTTCCATAACCTTCAGCAAATCAATTCATTTTAAAGGGCCTTAAATATCTTACATATAAAAATAAGGGTTAATAGGTAAAAGGGTAAGAGGTGACATCTAAGATACTTCCCAACTCTAAATCAATGATCTTAGGATTCTGGAGGAGGCAACGTAGCATAATGGAATGAGAATCGTGAAGACCTAGGTTCAAGTAAGGGAACAGGTACTCACCAGGGATATGACCTCTGATTTTTTTTCACTTAAGATCTCTGACTTTCAGTATTTTCATCTATTAAATTAGAATTTTTGATAGTAACTCCATACATTTGTTGCAAATATCAAAGGAGATGACGATGTAAAGAATCAATCAACAAAGATTTTTTAAAAGACATTTTGATGTATTTGGTGTTGCAAGCATTTCAAAATTGCAAAATGCTATTGAACTAACTCTTATTATTGCTGATATGGCTATTCTTACTCTGTGACCCGATTTTTGTGAAAATGCAGGAGTGGAACCCAGAAATCAATGGAACTAGTGTCCTTACTCCTAGGATATCCTCATCCTTATGTGTATTCTTTGAACCTCCCACATTGATAGCAGATCCCTGAGTCATAGACAAATATTCAAGCATTTGATCTTAACTAAACTAAGAGAGAATGGATTCCATTTAAAAACATTTATGTTTCAGATGAGCTTTTTTAAAGTAACTTGCGTGATCACTGTAGTCAAAATAGACTGGAGGAAAATAGCAGAGAATGGAGAAAGTAATTGATGGAGCTGACTCTTTGTCACTTTCCATTAAAACTATAAAGTCCAAGGATGCATGGGACATAAGGTGCTGCTATTGGAGTTGAAGAATATTGGTTGATTGGAATAAGAGGTAATGTACCCTTGGGGATTTATTAAGGATCTTCTGAGAATGGATTTGTACATCTTTTCCCTAATTGAATGTTTACTGCAGACTCATGGATAATTCAATAAAGAACTTTGCAGACAATGACTAGAAGAGGTCAACCAGGATGATCAAGAGTCTTCTATTCATGGAAAGGGATGATTGCTTTGACCTTGTTGGAAATTAATTTATTTAAAATGAAAAAAAAAATCATTCAACCTTCCTTTAGACACAATAACTATGCCTGGCTAAAGGAACTGGAGATGCAGTTAGAACCAAAGGTTCATTCCAACTAATGATAGCATTTATATAGGGCTTTAATGTTTAGAAACATGATTTAATTTGGGTCCCCCAAAATTTGGTGGTGGTTGTTCAAGTTGTTTCAATCAAGTTTCAATATTAGTGCCCCCAATTTAGTATTTTCTTGGAAAGAATACTGGAGTGGGTTGAAATGTACTTTTCAAACTCATTTTACATGTGAAGAAATTGAGATAAAAAGGTTGAAATTATTAGCCCAGGGTCACACAGCTAGTAACAGTAAGGTCAGATTTTAACTCATGGAGATGAGTCTTCCTGATTCAAAGACCAGTGTTCTGAACACTATACCTCCTAGATAGCACATTTTTACATTGATCAATGATACATAATGTATAGGTTTTGATCTCCACTCCAGCCATGGCAATAAATTTTGCAACAGTCGTAGTTTTTATGGGACATATAAAGAATCCAAAGGCCAGTGACAATTGTGTGATTGACTGATTGAATGATTTTTAAAAACATTTTAAACATTTTAAATAGATTAATTTCCAACAAGATCAAAGAAATCAATGGCTGAAAAATGAGGTTATGGCCATGAAACAGGTTCATATTCATCAGCTTTGTGGGAAAGGGTATTTTTAAACCTTTCACAAGGATGTTTTTACATAGTAATGCTACAAATACAAGGATTTCCTCCAATCACTTGGAGGCACTTGCTTTCCAAAACAACCTTGGTCTTTAGAGAAGGTGGGCATGAAGCCCAAGGAAAATTTGAGACATGAAAATGATCTTGCTTTAGTTTAAATTTTTTCTGTTCAGAACTTTCTCACTTGTGTCTGATTTTTGTGATTCCTTTGGGGTTTTTTCAGGGAAAGATTTTGGCATGATTTGCTACTTCTTCTCCAACTCATATTACAGGTGAGAAAATTGAGACAAACAGGGTAAGATGACATGTTCAGAATCACATAACTTGTGTCTGAGGCCAGATTTTTACTTAGGAGAATGAGTTTTCAATACCATCACTCTATCCATCTAGGTACCCAATTCAATCATAGTATTGTGAACCCTAAAACTGTGAGAAGACTTAAAATCAAAGTGTTAAATAACAAAAAAGAGCAATATGTATTGGACTTGGAGCTTTATTCTCTCTTGGACTTACTCTCAAAATTGACAGGGGGGAGGTCAAATAAAATGATCACATAGAACTGAGACACAGGGATATATGCTATGATAATCAGGGATTGTGGGACTGTGTGAAAAAAGAAGGGAATCCAAAGAGAAGCATTTCCAGTCTACATCAGATATAGCCCAATTTTATCTTCCACATTAAATAAAATTTTCAGAGTAAAGTGAGAAGAACCTGGAGAAGAAATTATGCAATAACTCCATCATAAAGAAAAACAAAATAACTTTGAAAGACTGAAGTATTTTGAATTACTGTTTTTGCTCACAAAGACAGCATCTACTGAGGAAGTGTGAGACCCAAGATGAAGAGAACTCAGCAGGAGATTTATCTATAAGAAATGTGTTTTTCATCAGAGCCAATTTTTGTGAAAAATGTTTTCTAGCTTTCTGTTTTCCTTCTAATACTGACTGCATTGCTATCATTATACAAAATCTTTTTTTAAATTTAATATATGGGGGCAACTAGTTGGTGCAGTGGATAGAGCACCAGCTCTGGAGTCAGGAGGACCTGAATTCAAATCCCGTCTCAGACAGATAAGAATTACCTAGTTGTCTGACCTAAGGAAAATCACTTAACCCCACTGCCTTGTAAAAACTAAAATAAATAAATAAATTCAAAATCATGCATTTTGCATTTAATAATGTATTCTATTTTTTTTTGTTCATAAATTTCTCCCTTTTCCATCGATCTGATAGCTAGAGTATTTCTTGTTCTGTTGACTGGTCTCTGGTATCATCCTTTATGTCTAATTTCCGTACCTATTTTGACCTTATTTTGGTATAGGGCATGAGATGGGGAACTATGCCCATTTTTTGCCTTACGATTTTCCAATTTTCCCAGCAGTTTTTGTCACTTAGTGAATTCTTGTTGTAGAAGCTGCTATCTTTGAGTTTACCTAATAGGAGATTATTGTAACCATTTACTCTGGGTTCTTTTGTTATTTAATCTAATCATGGGTCCCTTACTCTTTTTCTTAACCAGTACCAGGCAGATTTTTTTTAGGTTTTTTTTGCAAGGCAAATGGCTTTAAGTGGTTTGCTCACGGCCATACAGCTAAGTCTTTTAAGTGTCTGAGGCCAGACTTGAACTCTGGTATCTATGCACTGCACCACCTAGCTTCCCTCAGGCAGTTTTAATGACTGCAATTTGATAATTATATTTTAGATCTGAGACAGCTAGGCCACCATCCTTTCCATTTTTTCTTGATATTCTTTACCTTTTGTTGCTCCAGATGAATTTTAATACTATTTTTAACTCATAGTTTCTTTGGTATGGCACTGAATAATTAATTTCATTTGGGCAGAATTTTCATTTTTATTATATTAGCAACTTAAAGGAAAAAGAGTCAAACTGATGCTGAGAGAGCAAATTTGAGACATGAAGGATATGCAATGTAGACATTATATTATATTAGTTTTAACCATGAATAATTGACATTGTTACAATTGTTTAAAGATGACCATATTTATGTGAAAATATTTTGTAATTGTCTTCATACAGTTTCTGGGTTTCTCTTGGCATGTAGATTACCAAGTACATTATATTGTCTACGGTTACTTTAAATGGAATTTCTCTTTCTGTCTCTTGCTCTTGGGCTTTATTGTTCATATATAGAAATGCTTTAAATCCTGATACTTTGCTGAAGATTGGTTCAGGTAGTTTTTTTTTTTTAGATAATTTACTAGTATTCTCTAAAGAATTCCATCATATCATCTGCAAAGAATGAAAGTTTTGTTTGGTCATTTTAAAACTATAATTCCTTCAATTTTTAGTTCTTCTCTTATTGCTCAAGTCGACATTTCTAATACTATATTTTATAGTAATGATTATAATGGGCATCCTTGTTAACTACTGATTTTATTAGAAATGGTCCTACTTTATCCACATTAGATATAATTTTCTTAATAGTTTTAGATATATATTGTTTATTATTTAAAGGAAACTTCCATTTATTCCTGTACTCTCTAGTTTTTAATAGGAATAAGTTTGTATTTTGTCAACATATTTTTCAGTATCTATTGAGATATGATTTCTGTTGATTGTGTTATTGACAGTTTCAATTCTGTTGATTGTTTTCCTACCATTGAACCATTCCTGACTACTTGGTATAAGTCTATCGATCAGGGTGTACGATCCTTGTAATAACTTATAATCTTGCTGCTAGCGTTTTATTTAATATTTTTGCAACACCTCATTAGGGAGATTAATCTATAATTGTCTATGTTTTGATACTTCCTGGTTTAGGTATCTGTACCATATTGTTGTTCTAAGAGGAATTTGGCAGAACTCCTTTTTCTCCTCTTTTTAAAAAAAATACTTTATATAGAATGGTAATTAATTGTTCCTTAAATGCTTGGTAGAATTTACTTGTAAATCCATCTGGACCAAATTTTTTTGTGTGTATGTTGGGGGGAGACATATTGATGATTAATTTCCTTTTCTGAAATGGGGTTAAGTATTTTATTTCCTCTTGTGTTCATTTGGAAAGCTCATATTTTTGTAAATATTTATCCAGTTTTCTTCCATTGTCAAATTCATTGGCACACAGTGTAGGAAAAATAGGCCCACCTATTATTATTATCGTCACTTTAATTATCACTTTAATTTCATCCTCACTGGTGGCCTACTAGTATGACATTTGGGGTCCTGAAGATCAAGGTCGATAAAGCAATGAGATCTTATATTTCACCCTGCCAATTCTTTACATTGGGGCATCAAACTTTATGAAAATAAGGTCCCACAAGAAGAAGGCATCTCAGATCATGAGGAATATATGAGGACAACTTCATTAAAGAAGACCATGGAACCTTTAATAACATTCCATTTACCCAGAGCCCTGCTTCAGTCTCTTGTATAGTTGTATAGTAAGCAGGACAATTTTATTCTCCATATACCCTAGTTAATTGTATTCCGTAGTTCAAAGGGAAAACCCAAGATCATCTGTTAACAAACCATCACAAGTGACAATTGTTTTTGTCAGTGGAGAAGAGCAGTGTGTGTGTGTGTGTGTGTGTGTGTGTGTGTGTGTGTGTGTGTGTGTACTTTTTTTTTTTAAATAAGCATCGCATTGTATGGAGAAGTGGAATTCAACATAGTTAAGCAGTAAGGAATTCACTGACAATATTAACCTATGATACCAAGGACAACACAGATTGATAGTATTTTTGACACAGAGAGGATAATCAAAATTTTTTCATGAATCACAGAGTTTTTAAACCATCTATAAATATTGCTTTAACAATTGATTGTTCCCATCTTCACATAAAATTGTTGCCTAATGAAGGAATTGAATCAACAATCTATATCATCATTCTTGTATAAATTAAACCAGAATTCATGAAATAAATTAAAAAATATATACAGTATCAGAAATAAAATTTTCTTGGACAATTATTTGAAATGGTAGAGTTTATTTCATTTGATATGTATGTATGTATGCATGTATATGTATATACATACATGTGTGTGTTTGTGTGTGTGTGTGTAAGCAGTCAGAAGCACTCTTTTTGTTGGCATCCTCCAAAATCCTTGCATAATTCTTGGGATAATTTCTACACATTTTTAATAGGACACTCAGAGGCAATGAATCTAATTTTCAATAAATATTAATTCCTTTGCTTAAGTGTCTTTCCTAAAACCTTCTTCAGGGCACATAAGACATCTTTATTTCTGAGGCTGTAGATGATAGGGTTGAGCATTGGAGTGAGAATGGTATATAAGATGGCTAAAACCTTGTCCTGACCTGGAGTATGATAGGATTTTGGTCTCATATATGTAAAAATAAAAGGACCATAGTACATAACAACCACCACCAGGTGGGAGGAACAAGTGGAGAAAGCTTTTTTTTGGGCTTCCATAGACTTAATGTGAAACACAGTACGGAGAATCTGACCATAAGAGGCAAGGATGATGGAAAAAGGAATTAGGAGGAAGAATACAGCACTCACATAGACTCCTCCTTCATACTGTGATGTGTCAACACATGAGAGTTTCAACATGGCTGGGACTTCACAGAAAAAGTGGTCAATAGCCCTTGCACAAAAAGGAAGATGTAATGCATAAGTTGTATGGATTGTAGAGTTGATGGTACCCCCAAGCCAGCATCCAGAAGCCATAAAGACACTAATTCGATGGTTCATGAGAATGGGATAACGCAGAGGGTGGCAGATAGCTACATAGCGATCATAGGACATGGCTGCAAGAAGAAGACATTCAGCACCCAAAAAGATGAGAGACAGGAAGATCTGAAAACCACAACCTGCAAATGTGATAGATTTCCTGCCAGATATGAAATTACTGGCCATGTTAGGAACAATGTTGGAGATGTGCAAGATATCTGTAAAGGAGAGATGACTGAGAAGGTAATACATTGGAGTGTGGAGTCGGATGTCAAGGCGTATTAGAAGAATCAAGACTGTGTTTCCCATAATTGCCACCATAAAAATGATGAGAATAAGTGTTAAAAACAGCAATCCATACTGGTTTGGGTGCAATAATCCTAATAGGATGAAATCTCTATTAAAAGTCTGATTCTTTTGCTCCCACATTATGATTATTTTATTTTTTTCACCTAAAGTCCAAAAGACAAGTTTTAGAAAAGGAAGAAGATTGGATTAATACAATGTCTAGGACCGAGTCTGTAGCAACAAAATGATTACTGTCACAAAAGCAATTTGAATTCAAAGAAATCAATCAAATGAAATACTTGAATTAACAGAGTCTTTGGGATAATCAATTCATTGAATGAAAGACAGAATAAAATCAAAGTGACATCTGTATAGTACTACATTCATGTTCCTTTCCTAGTTGATTGCTTAACTGGCCATCAGAAAGTTAATTCAGCCTCTAAATCTTTGGGCTTTCCTGCCAGTGGAATAGCAGGAAACTTTCTAATGCAACGAAGAGATCAGAAATTAGAACTTTGGGGTAGAATTTTTGATTGTAAAATATGAAAATATATCAGATTCAGAAGCAAACATTTCCTTGTGCCAATCAATAATTGCTTTGTTCATCCTCACCACTAACATCCACATTAATATTATTTTTAAAAAATATTTCATTTTCAATGCATGGAATAAAATCATGTTTTCATAATATAGTTGCATTAAAAAACCATGATTGCATATAAAATTGCAAATCAATTGTGTACAAACTGTGATTCCTTTTAAATATATAATAAAGTTACATATTTTCCCATTGTTCTTCCTTTATCTTCATGTCCCCTTTATAGACACAAATAGGGATATGTGTGTGTATATATATATATATATATATATATTTGTATGCATATTTATATATACATCTGTTTATCAGTTCTTTCTTTGAATGCACAGTGTCTTTTTCATATGTCCTTTATTCTTACTGTATTTAGATGTTCATGAAAATCATTATTAGAACAATATTGCTATTCCTGTATGCAATGTTTTCTTGGTTCTCTTCTTTTTGCTTTTCACCATTTCATGCAAGTCTTTTCATGACTTTCTAAGGTCTTTGTGTTCAATGTTTTTTATAATATAGAAGTATTTCATCACAACCATACACAAGTAGTTCAGCCATTTTCCCACTGATGTATATCCCTGAAATTTCCAATTCTTTCCTATCACAATGAGAGCTACTATAAATAATGCATTTACTTTCTTTTTCTTTTTCTTTTCAGTCAATAAATAATTTTAAGTGATAATATCTCTAGTAGGTATAACCAAGCTGCATATAATACAAATGGAAAAAATTAATATCCTTGGGAAAATCTTCCTCCTCTAGGTTACATCTTTTAATTTTTAAAGATTTTTTTCTAATTCCACACAAAAATAGTTTTCAATGTTCATCTTTTTGAAAGCTTTTGTTTTCCATAATTTTCTGACACTCTGCCCCTCCTCCCCTTCCCATGGCAGCAAACCATCTGATATATGTTATATACATCCAATTGTGTTTAACGTATTTCCAGATTAGTCATGTTGTAAAAGAAGAATTAGAACTGAGAGGATGGAGGAGGGGAAACATGAGAAAGAAAGAAATAAAAACATAAAAGCTTTAAAAGTGAAAATAGTATGTTTTGGTCTGCATGCAGACTCCATAATTTGTCTCTGGATGTGGATGGCATTTTCCATAACATGATTTTTAGGATCCTCTCTGATCAATGACTTGCTAAGAGGAGTAATGTCAATCATAGTGTATCATCTCACAATGTTGTTTTTAATGTGCACAACGTTCTCCTAGTTCTTTTCACTTCACACAACACCAACTAATTCATGTCTTTCCTTTTCTGAAGGCCACCCACTAAGAATAATACTTCAACTCATTCAAATACATAGCTTATTAAGATATTATCCAATTTAAGGGCATCACCTTAATTTCTAATACATTTCAATATGAAAAGATTTGCCACAAATATTTTTATTCATGTGGGTCTTTTCCCTTTTTTAATGATCTCTTTGGGATAAAGACCCAATAGAGATATTGTTGGATTTAAGGGTAGACTTATGTTCTTTGCCCTTTGGACATAGTTCCAATTAGCTCTATTGAATAGTTGAATCAGTTCACAACTTCACCAACAGTACATTAGTGTCCCAGTTTTCCCACATTCTCTTGAAAATAGATGATTTTTCTTTATTGTCATAGTCAATATGATAAAAGTGAGGTAGTACCGCAGAATTGTTCTTCTTTGCCTTTTTCTTAGCAGTAATGATTTGGAGTATTTTTTCAATGACCATAGATAGACTTACCTTCTTCATCTGAACACTGTACTTTCACATTCTTGGCTAATTTATCAATTGGAGGATGACTTGTATTCTTATGAATTTGACTCTGTTCTCTACATATTTTAGGAATGAGTCCATTTCTTAATACTCTAGATGTGAATGCATTTTCCCAGATTTCTGTATTTCTTCTAAGTCAAATTTGCAAGACTGCAAATTGTTTTCCAACTGATAAATGGCCAAAGGCTATGAACAGGAAACCATCAGATGAAGACATTAAAGTTATTTATAGTCATGTGAAAAAAAAAAAAATGATCCTATTCGCTCACTTTTCCTTCTCAGGTTTTCTTTTTATACAAACCCTTTTACCTTATCTTTTCTTCCAACTGTCGTACTCCCCCTTCACCCCTCCAAGAGTCCAGCTCCTACTCTCTCAATCCTAATTCACCACCACTCCAAAATTACGTTTCCCATCCTGTTATCTATCTTACCAAATTTCAACTCCCATCCCTCTTTAAAAGTCCCTCCCTCCCTTATTCCACAGTTTTCTCACTCTATACATGTTCAGAAGATTTCTCCACCCTTCTAGGTATACACATTATTTCCTCTTCAACCCATAGGAGGGTAAGGTTTCAACTTAATCAGACCATCATCCCCACCTACATCATCTGTATTACTTCTTTCTTATGCATTCTATTTTTATGATATAATTCATCCCTTTTATCTGTTCCTATACTACTTTTTTAAAGAATCATCCTATCATACACAATTCAGGCCCAATCTTTCATTCAAACTATCTTGATAAGGATAACAGTTTTAAAAATGCAGATGACGTTTTCATATATACATATATACATACATACACATATACATATATGCATATATATACTTATATACATATTATATATATATATAGAGAGAGAGAGAGAGAGAGAGAGAGAGAGAGAGAGAGAGAGAGAAAGGGAGAAAGAGAGTCAGACAGAGAGAGAGAGACAGAGGGACAAAGAGAGAGAGAAAGACACACAGAGAGAGAGAAATAGGTAAATGCACACATAAACACACATATATATGCATGTGCAGAAACATTTACATTTATGTAAACAGTTTTGTCATAATAAACACCTTATAAATTAATCTTTGATTTCCTTTCATTTCTTCAGGAACCTTTATATAAAGTTTTCCATTGATTTTTAAAACAAATATCAGAAAGTCTTTCATTTCATCAATATTCTTTTTTCTCCTTCAGGATTATACTTAACTTTGCTGAGTATGTTATTCTTGGACGTAAGCCCTGCTCTTTTGCTATTTGAAATATAATATGCAATGGAGTCAGGAGTACCTGGGTTCAAATCCCATCTCAGACACTTAATTACCTACCTGTCTGGACTTGGGCAAACCACTTAACCCCATTTGCCTTGCAAAAAACCTAAAACATATATATATGTATATATATATATATATATATATATATATATATATATATATATATATGCGCTAAGACCTATGGTCATTTAGAATAGAAGCTACTTGGTTTTGTGAAATACTGATTATAATTCTATAGTATTTATTTTTAATTTTTTTATTTATTTAATGCAATGGGCTTAAGTGACTTGTCCAAGGTCACATAAGTAGGTAATTATTAAGTGTCTAAGACTAGATTTGAATTCTAGTCCTCCTGACTCCAGGGACATGGCTATATCTACTGTGCCACCTAGCTGCCCCATGGATAATGTTTTTTTAATATTTCAGGTCCTCCTTATTTTCATATTTTTCTTCTGTCCAGATACCCAAGGACAGGAACTCCCCTCCTCCTCTAAGCCACAGTTTGGTTTTGGGTTCACAGCTTTATTGTCCACTAATTTTTTTTGCTTCTTGTGATGCTATACTCATCATCCATTTGCTCCCTCCTCCCTATTCACATTATATCCCAGGAACACTTCTAGTTAGCATTGTCAACTCTGGCATAAAGAAACAGTGGGTTGGAGAAACATCCTTCAATCCTCTCTCATTCAGTCAAAGTCTCCTATTTGTTAGATGAGAGTTTTTGAGGTGAAAGTTCCTGAGGCTGTGAAGTAAATATTCTTGAAATAAAATTTCTTGAGAACCTGAGGGAGATGATATTTATTGAGGTTCAGTCTGCTTCTCAATGAAGGTGCCCTTAGGGCCTACTCTTTGCTAATTCAGTGAAGTCTGTCTAAAGCTAGAGTCCCACAAAGCCTCAGTCTCTGATAGTCCTGTCTTTTATAAGGCCCTTTAAAGTTATTACAGGAGGAAAACTGCTATACCCTTTTAATTTTGCTGCTCTTTCTTTCCTTTCTTGGTGATTTTTTGTCTGTTTGTGGAAGAAATGTAGAGAGCCTTCAAATTTCTGACCTATCCTACCATCTTCCCATAACATTCCTCCCCTATCATCATCATCATCCCTATCATCATCATTGCTATCATAATTGTCATCACCATCGCTATCATAATTATAATCACCATCATTATTCAT
This sequence comes from Macrotis lagotis, assembly GCF_037893015.1. Taxonomy (NCBI): domain Eukaryota; kingdom Metazoa; phylum Chordata; class Mammalia; order Peramelemorphia; family Peramelidae; genus Macrotis; species Macrotis lagotis. The sequence continues at coordinate 920,957,375 of NC_133658.1, read as the reverse complement.
CTTTTCTACATCATCATCACTATTATTTTATCATCAACTGTCATTTATATCACACCTGAAAGTTTTCAAAATATTTTACATATTTGATTTTAGAATCTTGCAAAATACCAATGTAATCTAAGTCAAATTAGTATCTTTTACAGCTGAGGAAACTGGGGAGAATTAAGGTAAAATGTCTTCCTAGTCACATGAAAAATAAAGGTCAAAGGAAGTATCTCAATGTTCATCTTCCAGAAGGCAATTCTGATATTAGTATTTAAATTGCTCTTGTTTGTCCTTCATTCTTGAAGAAGACCATAATATCAGGGAGGTGAGGCCATGACAAGCCCATGAATTAGATTGGAGTGAGGAACTGCTGTGTAAATTAACCAGTCTCACTTTCTCCTCCAGAGTCATCTGGATCTTGTGGCCAGATATGTATCAGAACTACTGGAGATCGTATTGGATATGAGACAATCAGGGTTCAGTGACTTGCCTAAGATCACATAGTTAGAAAGTGTCAAATATCTGAGATCTAATTTGAACTCAGAGGTCCTCCCCACTTCAGGGTCAATGCTTTAACCAACTGTGCCACATGGCTGCCCTGCAATATTTATACCAGTGATACCAAACCTATGAAAAAAATGAGAACCATTAATCTATATTTAAGGATTTCTTTGAGTGACTTATTGACTTAATTTTTAAATGTAGTATTATCAATGTTTTATTTTAATTTTACTCATTTTGTCAAGGATTTCTCAATTACATTTAAACTTGTTGGACTGCAACCTCTCACATAGTGATTAAAATAACCAATGAGATGAATTTGGAATTCCTATTTTGTAAGGATGGTGAAATAGATCAGAAATTTCCCAGTTCTCCAGATCTCCTCATCAAATAGAAAATCACTGGGAAATGAAGGCAGAGCTGGTAAAATAATGTAGTAAAACAGTTGTCCTCCTAAGACATCTGGAGAAGAGCTCTGTGAAGACTCTAAGTCAAGAGGTTTGGTCTGAGCTCTGAGCTCCACTGAATTAACAAATATTTGGTCCTGAAGGAAGCAGACCAGGTCTCAAGAAATTCCAGCTCTTATATAATATATGATGACAATTCAAAATTTAATTCATATCCACAACTCTACAATCAATATATCCCAGTTTTACAGTATCAGTACAATAACACGATAGACATTAATTCTGTAAGAACAAAAAATAAATTTTACCTCAATATTCACATCATTGATGGATTAAAGGAATTTCACCTCAAAAAGTTCTACCTTACAAACTTTTATCTAAGGAACAGCAGACATTGATTGGGAAAAGATGAAAGGACCACCTAGGGTTTCTGGAAGCCAGGTGTAGTGGTGATAATCAAACCTGATCCTGTGTTGTGGCAGTGCATGACGAAGGCAAAGAGCAAGCCTGTTGAGTGCGGTATGGCAGGAAGCAAAAACATTTTCAGATGAGTATATCTGTGGGCTGAGGGAGGAAGAAAGGAGTCCTTGAGATTGAGCCATCAGGCAGACTAAGAAAATAATAGGAAGAAGGATTTGAGGACTAAGACATCATTATGAACAACTTGATTTCATCATCATCATCATCATCATCATGTTAATAATATTAAGCTGCTAAAATGAAATAGGACAAATTATTTTTAATAATTGAAAACACTATAGAAATGTTATTTATTATTATCATTAACTTTTAGCAGCTTTTTTTTTTAATTTTGTTTATTTAAGGCAATAGGGCTAAGAGGGACTTGCCCAAAGTGATACAGCTAGGCAATTATTATTGTGTCTGAGACTGGATTTGAATTCAAGTCCTCCTGACTGAAGGGTCTGTGCTCCATCCACTGAGTCACCTAGCTGCCCCAAAATAGAACACATTAAAAATAAAAATGAGCAAGCCAAGAAAAAAGAATCTGACCAGTGCTAGTCATTTTGGAGTACAAGATAGTGAGATCAACAAACAAGCAAAACAGACACTAATACCTTTAAGAGTAAAATGGCTTGTGGTCACAAGCTCCAAAAGACAAAAGAAATCTTGGACGAATGGAAAAAGGGGATTCAAATAAGAAAGAATGACGAAAAATTAGGACAAAAAGAATTTTGAGAGAATTATGAAAAGAAAGCTAACAAATATTTAACAATTGTTTGCTACCTCATATGACCATAATTCATAGCATCCCCAAATAATTATAATAGTAAAATCAATAATTGTCTTTAGATCTCATTATTTTGATTTCCTTTAAGAATCGCAATTCTTCAATGAATCAAGTTTGTCCTGTGTCCTGTTTCCAAGCTTACCATTTCTATTGAAGCTATTGCTCTCTCCAAAGTTTTTAAGAAGCTTTTAAAAGACTCACCACATTACTATTTCTCAATCTTCTCTCTTGACCTCATTGTAGACTTTGATATACTCTATTCTCTAGGTGATCAGGACATACTTATCCATCTTAGTTCTCCTCCTACCTACCTTACCATTCCTTTTCTCTCTCCTTTGCTAAGTCCATTTGATCATCACTGTTACCACAGGTTGTATCCTGGACTCTCTTCTCTCTTCCCTCCACACCATTTCATTTGAAAACCTCATCAGCTCTCATGGATTTAATTACTAGATTCTCAAATCTACTTTTTACCCTAATTTCTATGTTGTTTTTCAATATCCCAATAACCATGATTAAGACAGTTGAAAAGGAAAAAAAAGAAGCCTTTCCCACCCTCATGACCTCCAATATGGTGCTGTGGCCAGTAGACTCTTTTTGCACAGTTCAAAGAAATCAATTTGAGCTGGGAAGTCTCTAAGGATTTCTGGCCAAAACAGAAAATTATTTTTTGAATTCATTCTGAATGAATCAGTGTTCAAATAGTCACCGAGTAGGTTTAACCTGAGGCCCAATATTGGTCATTAAGGAGAACCAGTGTGACCTGTGGCCTGAAAGGTCCAAGACATCTTTCTAGACCTTTGACCAGGGTACTCACAAATATAAGAGGAAAAGGAGAAAGGAAGGAAGGAAGGAAGGAAGGAAGGAAGGAAGGAGTGAGGGAGGAAAGAAGGAAGGAAGGGAGGGAGGGAAGAAAGGAGGAAGGGAGGAAGGAGGGAAGCGAGGAAGAAATGTTGAAAGAAAACCTGTGTACCTCAAGTTGCTAGCAATGAGGCTGCTTCTATACTCAAAGATTTTCTTGTTTGTCTATTATTATTGAAGAAAACTATGAAATCAGGAAGGTGATTCAATTACATGCTAGTGAGATGGACTAAAATCAGAGGGTGCTGTGTAAAAATAGAGGTTTCATTCCCTCCTCCAGTCATCTGAGTCCACTGGCCAAATTTTGGTCATTATGGAAGGGGATGACCCTAGACAGAATGGGAGACCTTGGCTTTTCAAAATTAGGTTACAGGCTGAGTGAGGCAATGCTTATTTAGTCAGTAAGATAAGGTAAGAGAAGGATGAGGCAAAGAGGCTAAGAATGAACACTTCCAAAAATGAAGAAGGAAAAAAATATAGGGGAAAGTAAAATACTCAAGTGAATGACAGGTGAGAAAGAAAAGAAACAAGGATCCTCACAGTAGCAATTACCTTCAGACATCTCAACCTGGATGAATATTAAGTAGACATCTTAAACTCACTATGTCCTGAATTCCTCACTATCTCTTAACCTTTCCCACCCCCATCATATTCAATATGGTGCCATGGCTGGTAGATTTCACCTCTTCAGTATCTTCGGGATATAATTTTTTGCTCCTCTAACATTATGTCCAAGATGGTACAGACCTTCATCACCTCATATCTCGATAAATATAATGGTTGTTGGTCCATCTGCCTTCCTCAAATCTCTCTCCCCATTCTAATCCATTCTCCAGGTAACTAATAAAGTGATTTAGCTGAAGTGCACATCTGATCATCTCACTTCCTTTCCTCCAGCTCCTCACTATGTCTTCAATAAACTCTAGGGGCTCCCAATTGCCTCAAGGAGTAAACACAATCTACTCTGTTAGGCATTTAAAGTCCTTAATAACTTATCCCCCTCCTTCCTTTTCAGCATTTTTACATTTTACTCCCAACAAGTACTCTTTGATCCAGTGACGCTGGCCTCCTGGCTGTTTGATCTACAAGATCCTCCATCTCTCAGGTCTGGTCATTCTCTCTGTCTGAGTTCATTCCTGAAACACTCTCCTTCTTCCTAATCTCCTTGATTGCTTTTGTCCCATCTTCTATAGGAGATCTACCCTAACCTCTTTTAATACTAATGCTTTATCTCTGTTAAGTATGTTTTATTTATTCTGCATATGCTTGGTTTTGTATCTGTTTGTTTATATCTTGTCTCCTCTCATTAGACTGTAAACTCCTTAAGCACAGGTTTTCACCTCTTTTTGTATTCTCAGCAATTAGTACACTGCCTGTCACATACTAGGTACCTAATAAATATTTACTCAATAGAATTAATGGAGAAATTTTCTTTAGTTAGACTGATTCTTTATGGAAACATGCCTAGGACACCAGTGAACAAATCCAAGTCCTTTGACACTATAAAATTGACAAGATCACCTTTCAGGTTCTCTATTCTAGAATGAGTCTGGAAGTCAAGGATACCCCCCTCCCCCCAATGACTTCCATGACAGACACTTGGTTCTCCTCTAACCTGCTAGATGCTTGAAGACTGTATGTCAAATTTAATGATTGCCTTTTTACAAGCCTTGCAGCTCATTGGGGAAGTTGCATTGAAAACCAGTTTCTTCACAGGAATTAAATTGCAACATTTTTATGGTGATTCTATTGGTATCTACTATATCTCAAATCTAGAAATTCTCTTCTCAATTAAAGTATTTCTTGACAATTTGACATAGTGTTTTGACAGAGTCAATAAACCTTTGAGCTTTTTATTCTTTGATCATAAACCATATTTTCCAATATATGCACATTAGTCTATTTTTGCACTGAGTGGCCTAACTATAAAATATATATTAATTTATTTTAGATTGTTGACTTAAAAGGTTTATAAATTAGGTGTCATCCTCACTCTCTCTCAATCCACTCCCATCAAACTATTACTAAAACCTTTTATATTTGCCTTCAAGACATCTCAGATATTCTCCCTTCTCTGCTCTGCTACATCCACTACCTTGGGAGGTCATCATCACCTAATTCTTGAAGTCTTACAGTTACCTTTTAGCTGACCTTCATAGCTCAAGGCTTTTTCTAAACTCTCTATTCAGTCACTAAAGCCATTTTTCCTCAAGTTTAGGAATAATCATATTACAAATAAACTTTGGTAACTGTCATTTACCTCTAGGACCAAATACAAATACCTGATGTTTAGAGCCATTCATAATCTGTCTCCATATTTTCCATCTTCTCTAGATTTTCAGAATCATAAGGGCAGGGGATTCCTTGTTTTTTTTTTTTATATCTCCAGGATATAGATTAGTTTGTTATATAAAATAGGTGCTTAATAAACACTTTTTAAATTGAATAGAATACTTATATATCACCAGCCCTCCCACCTTGTATTTTGTAATTCAGTGACACTGACTTCTATGATTATTCCTCAAAGCAGATACTCCATCTGCCAATTCAGGGTACTCAAACTGACTTCCAAATCTGGAAGGTTCTCTCTTTTCTCCTTCTAGGTTTCCTTGTCTGCCTTCAAGTCCCAAATAAAATCCAATCTTCTACAGGAAACCTTCTCTTGTCTTGAATTGTCATGCCTTCCCCTGTTATTTCCTTTGTATTGCATCTATAGATTGATTATACCTAGCTATTTGCATGTTATATCTCCCAGTAGAATTCAGTATCCTTGAGAGTAAGGATTGAATTTTTTCCTTAATCTATATTTCTAGTATGTATTAATGTTCATGGTACATGACAGGTGTTTAATAACCTATTTATTTTCTGATTGATTTATAATGGAATCAATCATGGTTCATAAGTTTTTTAAAATTGTTTTTCTTTACACTATTGTAATCATTGCATAATTTTTTTTTCTGGACAGATTCATTCCTTTATATTTCAATTCATTCTCTGAATCCACTCATTTCATTATTTTTATTAGCAAACTGTTATGTTCTTATGCTTTAATATATATCACATGATTGAGATAGATAAATATATTGGTTGATAGATATCTCAAGTCCCTTAAACCACTTGTTTTTTTAAAGCAAGGTTACTGACACTTAAACTGAAAAATAGTGTAAAAACAATCAAGAAGACAGAAATTATTATTTTCAATATAAATTAGTAAAATAGGTTGCATCCAGAGGGTTACAGCCAGCATCCATATTTCCCAAAATGGTAACTTATTAGTTCTTGAAACATGGTCTTACTGTAGAGTTTTTTTGGAATAGCCACAAGAGTCCTTATTTTTCTCAGCACACACACACACACACACACACACACAAACAGACACACACAGAGAGAGAGAGAGAGAGAGAGAGAGAGAGAGAGAGAGAGAGAGAGAGAGAGAGAATAAATTCAGTGTCCTCTCTTTCAAAATTCTCACAGAGAATCTTGGAGAGTATCTTTTTTTTTTTTTTTTTTTGTTGGAGAGTATCTTTCAGTAAATGTCACTAGAATAAAAAATTAGGAAACTGATTTTAGAAACCTCTATTTGTTAATGTTTTGCAAAACTGAGAAATCTTCTAATTTTACTTTCAGAGTATACAGATTCCTCCTGTTACATGTTTTTCCAGTCTTGGTACTATTCTCATACCACCTTCTCAGACAAGCGTACTCTCAAAATCTCTCCTTTTTACCCCAGATGAAATTCTGTTTTCAGGAGAACAGCTTTATGTCATTTGTGAAAAAGTTCAAAACATGATTAGTTGAAATGTTATTCTTGAAATTATTTTAACAATTATCCAAGAGATTATGAGAAGTTAGAGAGTGCATTCCCTGGAGGATTGAGACAACATTTTGCATTTTTATTGAACATATTGTTTTGATATTATACTGAAATTGTGAAAGAATAATTTCTCAGAACTAAATTATGATAGAAAATTAATTCTCTTTAGAGAATTAGAGGTTTCATGTGGGTCACTTTGCTTCCTAGTTAAAAATCAAAACTTCAAATGTATCTCCCCCATGTTTAACACAAATCTAAGAGAAAAATGCTCAATATATAAGGAGAAAATCCTCCCAGGAAGAGACAAGAGGGGAATTTGTACAAAGATAATATTTGTGGAACCATCTTAATGATATTGTTCAACTTCCATGTTTATACCACTGAGGAAGTTAATTATTTTTCCTCATTTCTCAAATGGCATAAAGTCCAATTTCTTTCCCAATTTCCAGTGGTCAATTGCCTCAGAATGACTTCCACCTATAGGTTTTGGATAATAGCTTACAGAATAAAATTTTTAAATATCTAACCTGTATTATCTGTCATTTTATTTTAAGCTATAATTTTAAGGATTTAAAACTTTAATGTTCCCAAAATAAAAAGTAATTTTAAAATAATTGATAAAATATCCTAGTTTTTTGAAAGAAGCATTGTGGTATAGTTGAGAGGACAGTGAATTTGGAGTCAGGAAAAGCTGGATTTAAATCCCTGATCAAACTTTTATTAACAATGTTACTATGGGGAAATCATTTCATTTTGCTACATTTCAGTTATGAATTTAAGATGTAAATCTCAGATGTAAAATTAAATAAAACCAGTAAAGTTAAGGCATTCGTCTCATTCTTTCTAAGGTCTTTTCAATTCTAAGTCTATGACCTTATCTTGATAGAATTAGGCATACAAATTACCCAATAGATTTTTGTAGATATTTCAATTGAACAAAATAACTTTTGTTTGACTTAACAGACCAAAATTGAAAATTGTTTAGGTACTTTGTTTTAAGTGTTCTGAGAAATTGATATACATTCCATCCAGATTAATTCAAAGTAGACATTCCAGTACCAAGAACTGTCAAAAATATTCTTGAGTTCTAAAAACTGCTATAGATGAACTAGAAGTTCAGTCTTCAGTAGAGCCAGACTACTTCTAATCAAAACGACTACTTAGTTAATCCAGTCGGGTGACTGACAAAGCAATATCTTTTCCTTTTTCAATCTATCAGGTCCATTTCTCTTGGTTGTCTTACCTTAGATTAGAATTCTAAAATATACAGTGATTCAAATAATCAATAACTTGTTTCAAGGGTGATTGTTTCAGTCATTTTGAACTGTGATTGACCATTATTGATGATTTAAAAAAAGACTTCCTAATCTGACATTTAAAACCCCTAACACCCTGTTTCAAATTTCTCCATTTCATACTGCTCTCTTCAAAATTCTTTACTTTTTTCATGCAGTTCAATTATCAAGCAGTTCTACAGGGTCTGTAATATGTAACATTTTGGCATTTTGCATTTGTGCCTCTCCTAGTCCACTACAGAGACCAAGGTCTTCCTCTTTCCCCCTCCTGTAACTGAAATTAAAGACAATTTCATATATGTGGGAATGGAGATTCTCTTGTCTTCAGGTCAAAATTCTTCTCCTTCAGTCCTATTCACACTGCCTTGGAATCTTCCCAATCTGTAACATTACTCTGAACTATTTTTTCCTCATATTTTCTTATGGCTTTCTAAGAGCACCCTACCTGGAAAGCTCTTCTGCTCTGATCACAATCCACTCAGTTTGTTGTGTTGCATTATTTCATTGCAAGTTCCTTGTAAACAGTTTACAACTTTTAAATTCTTTGTAAAACTATGAAGATAGTCTCTTGTCAGGCAGAATTATTCTTTTCCTGTCTTCAACTCAGATTAATCATCATCCTTTGGGTCAGGATCTAGACTAAGCAACTTGGGTTAGGTTCCTTTGCTAAGAAGGAGGCCATCTATTTATCACAGTCTTATATTTTTCTTCCTCTTGCATACAGAAAACAACCCCTTCCCCACCCCACCTAATCCCAATTAAGTCAATTAATTGAAAGGAAAAGGAAAAAAATAAACATACAAACTGATGGAAGGACAAGATTAATGTCCAAGAAAAAGACCATAGATTTTACTATCTTCTCACCCAGAAACAATAAGAAAGAACTATCTTAAAATTTCCCATTTCCCCAATCCAGTCTCCTCTCCTGAACTAGTGTCACACTTACTTTGGATGCTTCCAGAAGCTATAATCTGATGGGAACAAACATTTAAAACATAAAAAAGCATAAAATTATGATTTTCAGAGTCTCTGTAAAGTTCCTGACTCCTGCCATCCCAGAGATTAGAGATATTCTAGGGTAGAATTTGCTAGAGTGATTCATACATATTTTAGGGAAAGAATTATGTTTAAAAGATAAAAGAAATGTCAAACAATGAGTATGGTCAAATGATTGGATGAGTTGACTTGAATTATTATGTGTCCTAGTAGGAGGGACATTTGATAAGAGCCTAAACAATTGTTTGGTATATTCCTTCTAGATTGGGTAAAGAGTTGAACTCCCTAATGTCAAAAGTCTCTCAATTCTTGATTTAAGGTTTACAGATTAAATAAAAACATTCAACTAGCAAAGCAGTTGATTTGTTTGCTGCATTAAATTCCTGATCAATATTTTTTCAAACTAAATGATTGTATACACTAGCTTCATGTAAACACTGCTCATGTAAGCACTGCCTTCATTAAAAATTGTAGTTCATTCAGAAGGTTTGAAATCAGAAGATAAAAAGAATACTCAATTTTGAGCTACGGGTTATGAGTTCTAATTCTGATATTTACTACTTCCGTGACCATGAACAACTCAGTTCATTTTGGAGGGTCTTCGATTCCTTAAAAAAATAAAGCGTAATATGGGAAGGGGGCTAGATGACATCTAAGATACTCCTCTATAGGAAGCAACATAGAGTAATGGAATGAAAGTCATGAAGATCAAGGTTCAAGTCAGGCAACAGGTACCCATCAGATGACTATTCACAACCTCTCTGAGTTTCAGTATTTTTATTTATATAATTTGGATTAAAATAGACCTACCATACATTTACTGTGAACATCAAGTGATATAATGATCTAAAGAATCAATCAATAAACATTTTTATAAGGTTATTACACTGCAGCTGGTTTTGGAAGCATACAAATTGCAAAGTACTAATGAAATACCTCCTATTGTTTTTGCTATAGTTATTCTTACACTGAGCACTGATTTTTGTGAAAAACACAGGAATAGGACCCAGAAATAAGTTGAACCAGTATCTTAATTCCTAGAATGCCCTAATCTTTACATGTATTCCATGAGACTACAACATAACAGATCCCTCTGCCATTCACAAATATGCAATCATTGGACCTTAACTAAAGTAAGAAAACACTACTATATTTTAAACTTATATTTACAAACTGCTTTTTAAGTAACTTGCCTGTTCACTGTAGTCAAAATTGTCAGGTGGAAAAACAGCTTGAGAATGGAGAAAGAAAATGATGACTCTGGATCTTTATCACTTTCCACAAAAATATAAAGCCCAATGATTCATGGGACAAATGATGCTGCTGCTGAAGAAAATGTACATTTGTTAGTCTTAAGCAGAATTAAAATGCCTTTTGGGATTTATAATGGACCTTTAGAGAATTCATTTACACAGTTGTCCCCTTCTGGTTTTACAGAGTAAAGGGATGTTTTTTCAGATCCATGAATGATTCACCAAAGGTCTTTGGAGAAAGTGAATAAAAGAGGGAAAATGGGATGATCAAGAATATTTTATTCATGCCAAGTGAGGATTGACTAAAGGACCTGAAAATGCCAGGAGACCCAAGGGTTTCTTCAATTTAATGATAGCATTTATATAGGACTTTACTAATATAATCTCATTTTGTTCTCGCATTCACTTTGGGCTATTGTTACTGTTCAGTTGCTTCATTCAAGTTCAAGTCTTATGACCCCAATTTAGCATTTGTTTGGCAAGGATTACTGGAGTGATTTCCCATTTTCTTCCCAAATTCATTTTACAACTGAAGAAACTGAGGCAAAAAAGGTTTAAATTGTTTGCCCATGATTATAAATCTAGTAAAGGTTTGAGACCAGATTTCAACTCATGAAGATGAGTCTTCCTGAATCCAAGACTAGTGTTTTATCCACTGTGCCATCTGGATAGCAAACACTTATATTGATTAGTGGTCTACAATGTGCTGTGTCTGTAGTATAAATTTTGAACTCCACAATATCTTTCGTAGTAAATGTTGCAGTAGTTATAATTTTCATGAGACAAGTAAGAAATCTAAAGGGTGGTGGTCATTATATGATAGATAGATAATGTTTTGAAAGATTGCTTTAATAAGTTATTTTTTCATTTTAAGTAAAATCATTCACAACAAGATTAGAGCTATATTTAGACAGAAAAATGAGGGTCAGGGCCAGGTCATAAACTCAATGTTCCTCATCTCTGTGGGTAATGATGGTTTTTAAAAATCTTTTACAAAGGCATTTTTACTGAAAAGATTTAGTAATGGTATAAATATAAGGATTTTCTGAGAAACACTTGTAGGCACACTGTTCCAAATTTATGAGCTTCATTAGAGAGAATAAATTTGGGCAGTTTCTCCATAGTATTTGGACAATGATGGATTTTACAACGTAGAAGCATTTCTGAGGACTAACTGAATTATGCATTTCAATTAAACTGACATACATTTAGTAATTGATTCCTATTTGTCAAATATTGAGCTAGGCTCCGGACACACAAGTTTAATCTGAAATAGAACAATCCCTGAAGGTATTTACATTATAGGGGGAGGAAGGACACAACCTGATTCCATGTAACAAAATACAAAGTATGTGTCAAGGACATCAGATAGGTGGCACAGTGGTTAGAGCACTGGGCCTGATGTCAGAAGGACCTGAGTGCAATTCAACCTCAGACACTTAATACTTACATAGCTGTGTGACCTTGGGTCACTTAAACACAAAGCTTTGCAAAAAACCAACAACTAAAACGATATGTCAAGGAGCATGAACGACTTTGTGGAGGGGAAGCATGTGAATAACTGTGGGTCTAAAAAATCCCTCATACTATATGGAGCACCAGAGCTATGGCTTGAAGGAAGCTAAGTTATGTCCCAATAAAATTTGAGGAGGACATACAGCCAAGATCAAGTTTGAGACAAGAAAAATATCTTTCCAACAGTATTTTATTTTTTTTAAGAAAGTTTTACTTATTTTGAGTTTTATCATTTCCCCCCGACCCAACACAGAAGACATTCTGTTAGTCTTTACATTGGTTCCATGTTATAAATTGATCTCAGTTGAATGTGATGACAGAGAAATCATATCCTTAAGAAGAAAAATAATGTATGAAATAGGTAAATTACATAATAATATATTTTTTCCCTAATTTGAAGGTAATAGTCTTTGATCTTTTTTCAAAGTTCATAATTCTTTCTTGGGACACAGATGGTATTCTCCATTGTAGATAGCCCAAAATTGTCTCTGGTTATTGAAATGAAGAGATGAGCAAGTCCATCAAGGTTGATCATCACCCCCATGATGCTATTAGGGTGTACAATGTGTTTCTGGTTCTGCTCATCTCACTCAGCATCGGTTCATGAAAATCCTTACAGGCTTCCCTGAATTCCCATCCCTCATGGTTTCTAATAGAACAATAGTGTTCCACGACATACATATACAACAGTTTGTTAAGCCATTGCCCAACTGAAGGACATTCACTTAATTTCCAATTTTTTTGCCACCACAAACATGGCTGCTATAAATATTTTTGTACAAGTGATGTTTTAACCCTTTTTCATAAACTCTTTAGGATATAGACTATTAATGGTATTGCTGCATCAAAGGGTTTGCACATTTTTGCTGCCCTTTGGACATAGTCCCAAATTGCTCTCCAGAAAGGTTGGATGAGTTCACAGCTCCACCAACAATGTATTAGTGTCTCTGATTTCCTGTATCCTTTCCAGCATTGTTCATTGTCCTTTCTGGTCATATTGGTCAGTCTGAGAGGTGTGAGATGGTATTTTAGAGATGCTTTAATTTGCATTTCTCTAATAAGTAATTATTTGAAGCAATTTTTCATATGACTATTGATCACTTTGATTTCTTCAGCTGTAAATTGCCTTGGTCCTTTGACCATTTGTCAATTGGGGAATGGCTTCTTTGAAAATTTGACTCAGTTCTATGCATATTTTAGAAATGAGTCCTTTGTCAGAAATAATAGTTGCAAAAATTGTTTCCCAGTTTACTACATTTCTTTTGATCTTATTTACAGTGGTTTTTGTCTGTGAAAATTTTAATTCAATGTGATAAAAATTATCTAGTTTGTTTTTACTGATGTTCTCTCTTTCTTGTTCAAAAACTGTTTTCCTTTGCATAGATCTGACAGGTTAACTACTCCTTGATCTTCTAGTTTGTGTATAATATATTTTTTTATATCTAAATCCTGTACCCATTTTGATCTTATCTTGGTATAGGGTGTGGGGTGTTGGTCTAATCTAAGTTTCTTTTATACTAACTGTCGATTTTCTCAACAGTTTTTATTTAAGAGAGTGTTTTTATCCCATCAACTGGACTCATTGGGTTTATCAAACAGCAGATTACTGTAATCATTTCCTGCTATTGCACCTAGTCTATTCCACTGAACCACTACTCTATTTTTTAGCCAATGCCAGACAATTTTGATGACTGATATTTTATAATATAATTTTAGATTTAGTAAGGCTAAGCCACTTTTTTTGCACTTTTTTCCTTTGAATCCCTGGAAATTTTTGACATTTTGTTTCTCCACATAAATTTACTTACAACATTTTATAACTCATTAAAGTATTTTGTTGGGGGAATTTTCATTGGTAGGGCATTAAACAAGTAGCATAGTTTTGGTAGAATTGTCACTTTTATTAAATTAGCTCAACCTATCCAAGAGCAGTTGATGTTTGCCCAGTTATTTAAATCAGATTTTATTTGAATGAGAAGAGTTTTGTAATTGTTTTCAAAAAGTTTTTGCATATGCCTCGGCAGGTAGACTCCCAGCTGTATCTTGCTAGTCATATATAGAAATGTTGAGGATTTATAAGGGTTTATTTTATATCTTGCTACATTGCTAAAGTTGCTAATTATTTCTAGTACTTTTTAGATGACTTTTTGGGATTCCCTAGGTATACCATCATGTCATCTGCAAAAACTGAAAGCTTTGTCTCCTCTTTTCCTATTCTAATTCCTTCAATTTCTTTTTCTTCTCTTATTGCTGAGGCTAACATTTCCAATATGATATTGAATAGTAGTGGTGATAATGGACATCCTTGCTTCACCCCTGATCTTATTGGGAAGGCCTCAAAACTATCCCTATTTCATATAATGCTTGTTGAAGGTTTCTGATAGATATTGCTTAATATTCTAAGGAACAGTCCATTTATTCCTATACTCTCTCGTGTTATAATTAGGAATGGGTGCTGTATTTTGTCGAAAGCTTTTCCCAAATCTATTGATATGATCGTGTGATTTCTGATAGGTTTGTTGTTGATATAATTGAGTATTCTAACAATTTTCCTAATATTCAACAAACCCTGCATTCCTGGGCTAAATCCTACTTGATCATAATTATTATCCTAGTGATAACTTGTAATTATTTTGCAAAGATTTTATTTAAGATTTTTGCATCTATATTCATCAGGGAGATAGGTCTATAATTTTCATTCTCAGTGTTAACTCTTACTGGTTTAGGTATCAGCACCATATTGGTGTCATAGAAAGAGTTAGGAAGAGTTCCGTGTTCACCTATTTTTCCAGAGTTTATAAAGAATTGGAGACAATTGTTCTTTAAATGTTTGATAGAATTCCCTTGTGAATCCATCTGGCCCTGGAGATTTTTTCTTAGGACATTCAATGGTGGCTTGTTGAATTTCTTTTTCTGATATAGGGTTATTTAGCTTTTTAATTTCCTCTTCATTTAATATGAATATTCATCAATTTTACTTAGATTGTTACATTTATTGACATATAGTTGGGCAAAATAATTTTGAATTATTACTTTAATTTCCTCATTGGTAGTGAGTTCACTTTTTTCATTTATGATACTAGGAATTTGATTTACTTCTTTCTATTGTTTTAATGAAATTGACCAGAGGTTTAACAATTCTATTGTTATTTTTTCATAAAAACAGTTTTTGGTTTTATTCATTAGTTCAATAGCTTTTTTTGTTTTTGATTTTATTAATTTTTCCTTTAATTTTCAGAATTTCTAATTTGGCATTTAATTGGGGTTTTTAATTTGTTCTTTCTCTAATGTTTTAGTTGCACATTTAGTTCATTGATTTCTTCTTTCTTTAATTTATTCTAATTTAGAGATATAATATATCCCCTGACAGCCACCTTGAATGTATCCCATTGGTTTTGATATGTTGTATCATTATTGTCATTATCAAGCATGAAATAATTAATTCTTTCGATTATTTGTTGCTTGATCCACTCATTCTTTAAAATCAGGTTATTTAGTTTCCAATTAGTTCTGGGTCTATATTTCCCTGGCCCAGTATTGCATATGATTTTTACTGCATTATGATCTGAGAAAGATGTTTTCACTATTTCTGCCTTCCTGCAATTGATCATTGGGTTTTTATGTCCTAGTGCATGGTAAGTTTAGGTGTAAGTGCCATGTACTGCAGAAAAATAGTATATTCCTTTCTATTCCCAATTCAATTTCCTCCATAGGTATATCATATCTAGCTTTTCTTATACACTATTTACTTCCTTAACTTCCTTTGGATTTATTTTATGATTTGATTTATCTAAATCTCAGAGTGGGAGCTTGAGGTCTCCCACTAGTAGAGTTTTACTGTCTATGTCATCCTGTACTTCTTTTAACTACTCCTCTAAGAATCTGGATGCTGTTCCATTGTGTCCATACATATTTAGTATTTAAATTAATTTATTGTCTATTGTACCTTTTAGGAGGATGTAGTTTCCTTCCTTATCTCTTTTAATGTTATTTATTTTTTGCATCTGCTTTGTCTGAGATAAGGATTGCTACCCTTGCTTTTTTCACTTCAGCTGAAGCAAATTATATTTTGCTTCTACCTTTTACCTTTACTCTATATGTATCTCTCTGCTTCAAATGAGTTTCTTGTAAGCAGCATATTGTAGGATATTGATTTTTAATCTACTCTGCTATTCAATTATATTTTAAGGGAGAGCTCATCCCATTCACATTCAAAGTTATAATTACTTACTCTTTATTGCCCTTCATGCTATCTTCCTTCTGTTTGTATTTTTCCCCCTTTTTTCCCCTATATCCATATCCCCCAGTGTTTTGTTTCTAAATACCACCACCTTAACCCCTCCCCTTTCTTTCCGCTTTTCCTTTTCTCCTTCCCTTCCTTCTGTTAGGTTCCCCTTTTCCTTCCCTTCACCATCTCCCCCTCCCCTTTTGCCCTTTTAATGCTTGAAAGGTAAAATAAGTTTCTCAACTTAACTATGTCTAAGTTAACTTTAAGGAAAGTCTGATGAGAGGAACATTCATGTGGTTCTCACTTCCTTCTTCCTCTCACTTACAATGGGTCCTTTTTACCTCTTGGTGTAATGAGATTTACCCTATTCAGTCTCCCCTATCTGCTTCTTCTTACTGTCCCCCTTTTTAAGGAGGTATTGTTTTTAAATCATTCTATTTGAATCACAAAAAAAGTTATGAGTATCCATCACTTCTGGCTATGTATATTCTCTCTAAAAGAGTTAAAATTCTCAAGAGTTATGAAGCTCTTTCTCTCAAGTGGGTATATAGCCAATTTCATCTTATTGTATAGAAATATTTTTGGTTTTTTTTGTTTTTTTAAACTTTTTGTGTGTCTCTTGAGCCTCTTTTGGATGTCCAAATTTTCTATTTAGCTCTGGTGTTTTCATCTTGAAATCTTGGAAATCTCCCATTTCATTAAAAGTCCATCTTTTTCCCTGGAAGAGAAGGTTCGCTTTTGCTGGGTAGTGGATTCTTGGCTGCATTCCAAGCTTCCTTGCTCTTTGGAAAATCTCATTCCAGTCCCTTCAATCCCTTAATGTTGCTGCAGCCAGGTCCTCCATAATCCTTACTATGGCTCCTTGGTATTTAATTTTTTTCTTTCTGTCTGCTTGTAGGATTTTTTCTTGTATCTGATAGTTCTAGAATTTGGGCACAACATTTCTTGGTGTTTCCATTTTAGGATCTCTTTGCGGAAGGAATGATGTATTCTCTCAATATTTATTGTGCCCTCTGGTTCCTTGATATCAAGGAAATTTTTCCATCACTAAATCATGCAATAGTAAGTCCAGGCTTTTTCTCTTCAGTGTTTTCAGGAAGGCTGATAATTCTCAGGTTCTCCCTTCTTGATCTGTTCCCTAGGTTAGTGCTTTTGTTGATGAAGCATTTTACATTTTTTTTCCTACTTTTTGATCATTGGTTTTGTTTATCACAATCTTGATTTATAATGAAGTCGATTCTATTTTTTTAAGAGAAAATTTTTCTTCATTCATCTTTTGCATCTCCTTTTCTAGTTGCTCCGTTCTATTTTTTTTGAAGGACAATTCTATTTGCCCAATTGAGGATTTGAGAAAATCATTTTCTTTTTTCATTTGGCCAATTGAATATCTGAGAGAGTTAGTCTCATTTTGTATTTGTCCAGTTGTATTTTACAAGGATTTGTTTTCTTGTTGTGAAATGTAAATTTTCTCTTGCAATGTGTTAATTTTCTCTTGAATTCTTTCCCCAGTTTTTCCAGTTGATTTTTAAACTCCTTCCTGATTTCTTCAAGGAATTCTTTCTGGAATGGAGATCAATTCTTACTCTCTTCAGCATTGCTAGATGTCTCTGGGTTAAAATCTGTCTTTCTGAGTATTTCTCCATGGGGTCCCCTTTTCTATAACCTTTTTTTCATATTGTGTTTTTTGGGGGGGGGGCTGGCTCCCAGAGGTTTGATTTTGAACATCCAAGAGGCTTTGTTCACTTAGCTTAGTAATTCCAACATCCAGCCAGTATGGGGCACTGTTGTTTTCTCTGAAGTTTTTGAGGTCCTCAGCAGCAGGGTCTGAGTTGATGTGGAACACTGGGATGGGCCCTGGGTGAGGGAGTTCATTTCTTTCTGTGGAGGAATGCTGTTGCCCTGAGGGGGTTGGTGGGTTGTTTATTATTTGTTCTGGGCAAAGAGCTCTGCTTAAAGTATGGAGCTCATGTCCCAGCTCCAGCTGGTTGTTCTCCAGGCATTCTCTGAGAATCTGCTGGAACTCACCCTCCTGTAGCTCCACCTCCCCAAGCCAATGACTCCACAGCTAAATTTGGATCTTGTATCTGCCACTGACCAAAGTCTCTATGGTTGAACCTGGCCCTCTATCTTCCCCTAGCTGCTGCTCCGTGCTGATCCTCTGCTCTCATCTCCTGATTCACCTATGGTCCCCTGAGACAGACCTTCTCGGTAACTGTTCTTCTCCTAGCTTTTCTTTTTGGGTTTTGTTGATTGAATTTCTGTTAAGCGGTTTCTCTCATGTTGCTTTTTTATTATTTTTTTTAGGTTTTTATTTTTTGCAAGGCAAATGGGGTTAAGTGGCTTGCCCAAGGCCAGACAGCTAGGTAATTATTAAATATCTGAGGTCAGATTTGAACTCAGGTACTCCTGACTCCACGGTCATTGCTCTTTCCACTGTGCCACCTAGCCACCCCTCTAATGTTATTTTTGAGGGGAGAGAGGAGTACTTATCACAATGCCTGGCTTCTCTTAACCATCTTGGCCAGAAGTCCCCAATAGTATTTTCTTAATACCTCATACTAATATTTGCCTTGATTTAAGTTTTGCTGTTCAGTTATTTTTAAGTTGTGTCTGACATTTTTTATCTAATTTGGGGTTTTCCTGAAAAAGCTCATGACATAGTTTGCTATTTTCTTCTCCTGCTTATTTGGATGATGATAATTTGTCTATTATTCTTGAAAAAGATCATGATAGGAGGGAGGGTTGCCATGAATTTCATTTGAATGTGGGGATGTTGTATTAAGCCATCAACCTCACTTTCTCATCTGTATCCAATGTCCAGATAAAGTTCAGGACAACTGGAGATGGCCCTGGAATGAAGACAATAAGAGTTAAATGACTTGCCCATGGTCACAGAGTTAGTAAATGTCTGAGGCAGAATTCAAACTCCTAACTATAAGACCAGTGCTCTACCCACTGCACCACCTAGTTCCCCTTTGGTAAACACAATAAAGCGACTTGTCCAGCTAATAATTGCCTGAGGCCAGATTTGACTTCAGGAAAATGAGTCTTCCTGACTTCATTCCCACTGTGCCAACTAGCTGTCCAGTTGAAGCATAATACCAATATACTTACTCTTAAGTTCCATGCTGTTACCTTCTTTTTAGATGTAGGCAATTTATTTTAGATGAAAAATTATGAGTAAATTCTAAGATATTCAAAGACTTCAATTAGGAAAATCAAAAAGAATCAAAGGTGTGAATCTCTGCTTTAATTTTCATATATTCCAAATTAGACTTTTAAATATTTACACATACATTTATATATATAATATATATTATATATATAATATACATATATATTTTTACAAACATATATGTTGACATGTTCTCAAATATTGATGCCCTTTTGAGAAATTTGATCAGTCTGAATATGCTGGGTTCCTTAGTAACAACTAACTGACAGCAGATCTCTTTTTACAGTGAGCCCGCTTCTTAGAAAAAGTTGCCAGAGTAAGGAGAAAAAGCTCTTCAATAGTTATCCAGAAGAAAGGGACCTCAGAAAAATTGTTTTGACACTACAGAGTTAAGTAAACCAATTTTTCAACTAATTTAGATGTTGATGTTTTAAGGTCCCAGGTCCCTAAATAATCTAATAAGAATTATTTTGATGTCAACTCCTTCTTTGTTTTGTTAATATTTGCTTGTGAGTCTTTCATGGGAAACATTTCATATTTCAATTTTTATTTTTAATAAGTACTTATTTTTTATCTTCAATACATAAATCATTAAAATTTGTCTTCCTATATTCTCTTCATCAGGGGTTCATATTTTCTCAGTAGATGCTGTCCTTCTGAGCTGTGATTGGTCAATGCATGATCTAGGTTCTTCAGTCTTTGAAGTTGTTTTGTCTTTAGCATATTTTTAACTGCATAATTTTTCTCCAGTTTATTCTCACTTTGCTCTGAATTTTTTTCTTTCGAGGGGAGGAAATAACTGGGGTTTAGCTGATTTATGCTACTTACTTGCTTTTCTTTTACCCAGACAGTCCTCCAATACCTGGCCCAATACCAGTTCCCTTCTCTGATCTGACTTCTGAACTCTCTTAATTCCTTTAAGACTCAAGTCAAACCCAACCTTCTATAGGAAATCATCCCAACCCTTTGTAATCCTAATGCTTTTTCTTTGTTGATTAGTCCCTGTTTATCCTCCATATCACTTACTTTGTATACATTTATTCCTCATGTTTCTCCCCTCATTAGGTTGTAAACTCCTTGGGGGCAGTTTTGGTCTTTTGTCTCTTTTTTGCATTTTAGCATCTTACCTCCCACACAGTAGGCACTTTATAAACTTTATTAATTTATTGAATGACTAAGGGCACTAGATACCATGTCCATATTTAGACTTTTCCAAATGTGCCTCTTGGATGATACTGTAATAATTAGAAAAATCTTGCATGTTCCTTACAATACAACTCCCCCAACACTGAACTGTACCCATAGGTCTGAGTCTTATGACTAGCATCAGTTAATACAGTCAGGGCATCCTTAATTGGATGGTCCTGAAACAGCGTTCTATATTGGAGAGGCAGAGCAGTGGAGAAAATAGGGTTAGCAGGGTAATGAGGAGAAATGGGCAGGTCATGCACAGCTGTGGCAAATATGGAATGTTTCAGCATAATCTCCTGTAGAAAATCCTCATTCATGCTATTAACATGCAAATTTAATAAGACAGGGTCTGTTGCCACCAGGAAATGCACACGGTGGCGGGCTTTCACGACCAAAAGTCCCAGAAAATCAAACAAAGGTGTTGTGGTCCGGTGCGGGGTAGTGGGAAAAACCCATTCCAAAATAGCAAGCGACCCTTCTTTTTGCTGCCCAATTATTATAGCCAAGGCATCTATTTTATGGTAAACATACAGATGGATAGGACAGTGCTCATCAAAGCAAGCAAGGAAAGCCAAGGAGATTTTCTTCTCCTCTATTTTGCCCAAGGCTTCTTTAGTTTCCAGGGACAGGTCACATGGTTCTGTGATGGTCTTTTTTTCCCTTGGAGCAAGGTATACAAAGGCTGTAACATTTCAGTGGTTATGCCAGTAAATGTTCTTAACCACTGGATGTTGTCCAAGAGACGTTGCAAATCATTTACAGTCTTAACATTTTTTCTAATATAGACTTTTTGGGGATAAATTCGCTCTTCCATTATTTGTAGCCCCAAGTAATTCCATGGGGGAGTGTTCTCAATTTTTTCTGGGGCAATGATGAGCCCATAAGATGACAGGGTATTTTCAAGATCTTGAAAAATGACCCAAGGCAGGAGTTGTGCAAGTCTGTTTTTAACTGTCTTAATAGCCTTATCATATTCCTCCCTCCTTTCCTTCTTAGAGGAATGCTCATCAATATGCCCCAATTCTTCTAAGATATCATCATATGGGTTTGTATTAGTCACCTCCTCATCAGAGGGCAAGGGAATGGAGGCTGGATCTATTTCCA
Organism: Macrotis lagotis; assembly: GCF_037893015.1. Lineage (NCBI taxonomy): Eukaryota > Metazoa > Chordata > Mammalia > Peramelemorphia > Peramelidae > Macrotis > Macrotis lagotis. The sequence goes on along the minus strand of NC_133658.1, from coordinate 920,935,801 downwards.
TAGGTGTATCTAAAGCAGGAGCACTGGGTGCTTCACAGGGAGTCTTTTCCCCAGAAGGGGGAGGAAGCTGGAGAGGGTTAAGTAAGTCTTTTTCTGCCATAGGAGGCATATCATCCAAACTTCCTCCAAGAGCTATTCTTTCAGCATCAGTCACAGCAGGGCGGGCCCTCAAAGATTCAATGTCATCATAGGGGGAATCAAGTCCTTTATCATGGCCATGGGGATCAGGGGGATCATCTATGGGATTCTTATATACCTCAAAGACCAATGACACGGCAGCCGTGACCTGAGCTTCCTCGTGGACTCTTTGTACAATTTTGCACAATGTGCCATATGGTTCCACCAGTCTTTGGGCTTCCTTGTTCCTTGTTTGAACTGATTCCCATAAGCTCTTTCCCAGCTCATCCCATTTTTCCAAGGAGAAGAGTTCGTAAGTCTTAGTAATTATGTCCTTGTCTCTTCCCAATGGAGCACCCAGGAAATTTCTGACCTTTTGACAGGTGGTTCATATTTTTTTCATAAACCCTCTAGGGTATCAAGCGCGACGTGCTCCGAGGCTTATGCAGCCATTCCCATCCTGCTTCCTGACTCACTGGTCAGACGAGGCCACACAATCTGCTTTTCTTCGAGTGCCGAGCAAGGGAGCGTTCAGGGACTCCACTCCACCTCGATCCAGGATGCCTTCTTCCTCTAGACTCCTTTCATCACATCGGGGTCACCAGATGTGGGGTGTGTGGGAGAGGAACTCAGACAAACACCAATGTGGTGACTAAGCTGGTTCGTTTATTGATCACAGGATAAATTCTTTTATACTTTTCATTTACATAATCACTTACATAAGCATTTTAGCAAGCACCTTTTCACATGCATACCATACATTTTCTTTGTGTTTGTCTTAAGTGAATGTTTTGAGAACCAAACAGTGTTTTGAGAACCAGTGTTTTGGGAACAGTGCAGAATGTATTTTCTCAGACTGTAATTCCTTATCTGAGCTCTAGAGTACATCTTGCTTGTTAAGGCATGTAGCTAATCCCTTATCTAATCTCTGAAGTACATCTTGCTTGTTAAGGCATGCAACTATTTCTGTGCCAATCCTCCATAACCCTTGGACTGAAGCACCTAAGACACCACATTGGAGGAAAACATCTTCATGCCTTATAATTTGGAAAATTTCAGTCAACTTTTGGATAAGCAATGGACCCATCCCCACCCAGTCCTGTAGATCTCAGCTGGAATTGAATCAACATTACTTGCTTTGTCTCTTGAAAGAACCCTAATAGCCTTCAAAACCTCTTCTTCAAATGGAAATTCAGTTAAGGACAGATTAACTTCAACTTGAGGTAAATGATTAATGAATTCCATATTGATTGATGATGGTCTCTAAGAACACTATGGAAGTGTTCAGTCCATCTCAGGATTGAAATGCACCATAGGTCTTTGGACCATAAATAACCTTCAGGGCAATCTGAAAGTATTTTGTATTGCTACTATCTGTATTTTGTTCAGAGAGTAACAAAATAAAATGTTTTTATGACGCCCCGAAGGCTATTTTAGTGCCCAAGATATATTGTGCACCTCAATTACTCAGTGCTGATAAATCCACAGTGATTAACACTTCCATAGTGTTCTTAAAAGACTATCATCAAATCAACACAGAAGCCACTGACTATCTACCTCAAGTAGAAGACAATCAGTCCCTAGCTGAAGTTCCAAAATGAAGAAGAGTTTCTGAATTCCATTAGGCTCCTTTCAAGTGGAAAAGGACTTGATGATCTACAGGTGGGAGGAGATTTGACCAAAATCTGACTAAAATTTCCAGAATATATAGCATGAAAAGGTTATCCCCCAAGAATTCAAGGATGCCTCCCTGTCCATCTCTATTAAGGTAAAGGGAACAAATTGTCTTGTGATAATCACAGGGGTATTTCTATGTTAGTCATTGCTGGTAAAATTCTTGCCAGAATTCTTCCCAATAGGCTGATCCCTCACCAGAAGATGGTCACCTATCTGAGAATCAGTGTGACTTCTGAAAGGGTCGAGAAACAATCAATATGGTGTTTGCTTCTCAAAATCTCCAGGAAGAATGCCAGGAATAGAATAGAGGTCTGTATACAACATTTGTAGTTCTGGCCAAGGACTGAGGGTTTATAGAAAATTATGTTAAAATTTGGCTTCCTTGGAAAAGTTTAGTAATATTGCACATTAATTTCATGACAACATTCATGTCTGGGTTCTGGATAGTGGATGATACTCTTGAAATTTCCCAGTCACCAGTGGAGTAAAACAAAGATGTATCCTGGCTCCTCTACATTTTAGCATGATGTTTTCAGCCATGTCATCAAATGTCTTCATTGAGGATGAACATGATCTAAAGGTTAGCTACCACACTGATGGCTAATTCACTAATTTGCAAAGTCTACAAGCCAAGACCAAAGTAGAGGGAGTGTTGCTGGATGACTTTCTGTTTGCAGATGACTGTGCACCTAATGAAACCTCTGAAACAGAGATGGAACAAAGTATGGATCAATTCTCTGCTGCTTATGCTCATTTTGGTCTAACAATTAACACCAAGAAAACACAGATACTCCATCAGCCAGCACCATATCATTGATATGTGGAAACATCAATTACAACAAATTGAGACCTTTTGACTATTGTGAACAAGTTCACCTACCTTAGCAGTGTTCTTTCCAGGGAGGTACACATTAACAATGAGGTTGACACTGGTACCACCAGAGCTAGCTCAGTTCTTGGGAGGCTAAAAAAGAAAGTATGATAGAGAGGAGGACCAATAGATTGAAAGTATACAGAGTTGTTGTACTGACCTCATTGCTATATGCCTGTGAAACCTGCACAGTCTACTCATGCCATGTCAGGAAACTGAATCACTTGCATTTAAATTGTCTTAGGAAGATTCTGAAGAACAGCTGGCAAGACAAGATATCAGATACTGTGGTTCTTTTAGAAATTAAAATGCCTAGCATTTCAACATCACTACAGAGAGTGAAACTGTGGTGGACTGGACATGTTGTTAGAATGCCAGATGCATGCTTGCCAAAAAAAAATCTATTTTGTGGAGAACTAACACAGGGCAAGTGCTCATAAAGGGGATCAGAAGTGGTATTGAGACATACTGAAAATCTCTTTGAATCACTTTGGTATTGCTTGTATGTTATGGGAGACACTGGCATAGCATGCTGTGCCCTCCTCAGAGAGGGTGCTGAATTGTATGAGGAAGCCAGAATTGAAGCATTCCAAGGGAAACATGACATCTGTTAGTATAGAATACCCATGGACTATTTGTGGCAAACATGTGCTAGAAGATTCCAAACTTGTATTGATCTAAGCAGTCACAGTTGGACACACTGTAATTTGCTTCAAATATACTAATGTCATTTTGGTATTCTTCAATAATGAAGGACAAGAACCAACCAATCAACAATGAAACCGATTTTCCTGCTGGGAAAGAAAAATTTGTAGACCTTGACATCAACATTAGTATATGAAATGGAAAAATCTGTTATTCTGTCCAGATGCTCACTTAGAATTTCTAGATTCTGTCTCTATCTTTATCACTTTTTTATGATCTTCAACTAGTCACTATTTCCACATTACACCTCAATGCAAGACTAAGGACTTGGGATTAATCACTGCTAAGATTCTTTTGAAGTCAGACAGTTTTGAAACATGAAAAACTACATTTAATATTGGAAATTTCATGAATACCTTCTCAATTTTTCTGTAAGCTTCAATGACAATTGAGCAGTGGGATAAGGCCAGAGATAACATTTGAAGAACAGGACAATTTCTGAAGATAACAATAGAGAAAGAAAAGAATTGGCTGGGATAACTGCAGGGTTGGGGCTCCTTCACCCTTCATCTGAAATCATACAATCACATAGAAATGAAGGGAACTCTTAGGTCTCAAAGACAAAAAAAAACCAACAACTTTAGCCCATAAAAAATCCTGGCAAAAATATTCCTAGCATATTTGCATCTTGCCTTTCCTTGAAGAGTTCCATGGAAAGGAACAATCTCAGTTTTCTGAGGAAGGTTATTCCATTTTGGGTTTGTTCTCACTTTCCTTGTAATTGAGTTAAAATCTGATTTTTTTGCAAAACCAACAGAAATCGTATGATTATCTCACTAGATGTTGAAAAAGCCTTTGATAAAATACAACATCCATTTCTATTAAAAAACACTAGAAAGTTTAGGAATAAATGGAGTTATTCTTAAAATAATGAATAGCATCTATCTAAAACCATCAACAAATATTATCTGTGATGAGAATAAACTTGGAACATTTCCAATAAAATCATAGGTGAAACCAGAATGTGTTTATCACCATTACTATTCAATATTGTATTAGAAATGTTAGCTGTAACAATAAGAGAGGAAAAAGAAATTGAAGGAATTAGAATTGGGAAGGAAGAGACAAAACTCTTACTCATTGCAGATGACATGGTTATATTTAGAGAACCTGGTAAAAATCATCTAAAAACCCTCCCTGAAACAATTAACAAATTCAGCCAAGTAGCAGGATATAAAATAAACACACATAATTAATCAGCATTTCTATATATGAACAACAAAACCTAAGAGCAAGAGATAGAAAGAGAAATCCCACTTAAAGTAACTATCAACATTAAATACTTGGGATTCTCACTTTCAAGACAAAACCAGAAACTGTATGAACACAATTATAAATAAATAAATAATGAAGTCAACATAATAAAAGTAACAATTCTACCCAAATTAATTTCCTTATTCAGTGCTTTAACAATCAAGCTACCAAATAAATGTTTTACCAAGCTAAAACAAACAGTAACAAAATTCATCTGGAGATGAATAAAATGTAAAAAATAGCAAGGGAATTGATGAAAAAATGTAAAAGATGATGGTCTAGTTCTACCAGTTCTAAAATTATATTATTCAGTGGCTGTCATCAAAACTGCCTGGCTTTGTACTGCTTAAGAAATATAATAATGGATTCGTCGATTAGCATAGGTTCAAAAGAAACTGCAGTATGTGACTGCTGCAATCTGATACTTGATAAACCCAAAGACATCAGCTTCTGGGATAAGAACTCACTATTTTGGGTCTGTCATGGCAGCACCCTGAGAAGTGGCGGTGTATTCCAGCCCCGGCGGCCCCGGGCTTGCAAGCATGTGGCGGTGGCTCCCCAGCCCTGGGCATGTGCCCTTCAGGCCCTGGGGTTGCCCCACTTCTCAGAGCTAGCATGAAGACCTTCCTCCCAGTGCCCACCTATGAAGGGATTTCTATTCCCAATAAGCCCAATCTCAAGTTTATTGATCAGATGCCACAGGTGCCAAAGATGAGGCAGGAACCGAAGGACTTGAATGCCATCCAGGGGCCATCCACTGAAGCCACTGACTTCACAGAGGGCAACTTTGGAATCCTGGTACTGGGTGGTGGTTATCTCCACTGGGGCCATTTTGAAATGATGCGCCTGACAATCAACTGTGCCTTGGACACCAAGAACATGTTTGCCATCTGGCGTGTGCCAGGCCCTTATAAGCCCATCACCCACAAAGGTATGGGCCAGCACATGGGGGGTGGCAAAGATGCCATTGACCACTATATGACAGCAGTAAAGACCGGCCACCTTATTGTGGAGGTGGGGAGCCACCGTGAGTTCGGCGAGGTGGAACCCTTCCTCAAGCAAGTGGCACACAAGCTGCCCTTCCCAGCCAAGCCTGTGAGTGGAGTCTCTGGAAAAGATGTACAAGGAGCAAAGGGAGAGGGAGCTCGAAAACCAGAACCCCTGGACCTTTGAGCGTATTATCACTGACAACATGCTGGGGATGAGGAAGGTGGTGAGCCCTTATGACCTGACCCATAAGGGACTCTACTGGGGCAAGTTCTTCCTGCCTTGTCTAGTGTAGTTGAAGCAAGGAGCAGGCGTCAGACTCCAGCTTCTCCTCAGGAACTTCTGCCCTCCCCCCCAGCACCATGAACAAAGCCTTGGGTGTGCATCATGGAACATTACCTAGAGTTGGTTCTGCACGAGTCTTGGCCCCTTTAAAGAAATTCTGGAAACACCTGAATGTCTCTTCTCATGTGTCTTTGCCCCAGGAGACCTGGATTCAGGCCCTCCCGCTAATACAAGTTAACTTTGAGACCCTAGGCAAGCCACTAACTGCCAGGTGATTTTGGCAACTAGAAGACATGGTGACCCACACTGGTTATGGAAGTTTCTTCACCAAAAAAGGAATCCTTATTCCAGGTGTCCTTAGACCTATTTCATAAGTCTTAGACACTTTTGGCAATAGGGTGAAGACTTTTTGTAAAGAAATGTTTATCAAAATAGTTTTTAAAAGTCCACAGACCCCAGATCAAGAATCTCTGCCCTGTTTTCCCTATCCCTGTGAAATCATCAGTTTGGAAGAACTTCTGGCATCGAATTCCCTTTCATTGATGCAGCTTAATAAATTTTCTCTAATTTATAGTCATAAAAAAGGACTCACTATTTCACAAAATTTTTTGGGATGCTGAAAAATAGTACAGCAAAAACTAGGTATAGATGAACCTCTCATACCCTATACCAAAATGAGATCAAAATAGGTACAAGATTTAGACATAAAGGGTGACACTATAGATAAATCCATAGACCAAGAAATATATCAGATCTATGGAAACAGGACAAATTTATTATCAAACAAGTATTAGAGTACATTTTAAACTGCAAAATGAATGATTTTTTACTCTATTCAATTAAGAAGTTTTTGCACTAATTAAATCAATGCTGTCAAAATTATAAGGAAAGCCCAAAGTTGGGAAACAATCTTCACAACTAGGAATTCTGATAAACGTCTCATTTCTAAAATATATAGAGAATTGCATGAAATATAGTATTAGAAATGCTAACTGTTCGGAGCGGCTAGATGGCACAGTGGATAGAGCACCGGCCCTGGAGTCAGGAGTACTTGAGTTCAAATCTGGCCTCAGACACTTAATAAGTACCTAGCTGTGTGGCCTTGGCCAAGCCACTTAACCCCATTTGCCTTGCCAAAATCTAAAAATAAATGCTAACTGTAACAATAAGAGAAGAAAAAATAAATTAAAGAAATCAGAATTGAAAATGAGGAAAGTTTTCCCTCTTTGTAGATGATAACCAACAATGATTGAATAGACAGATTTCAAATGCAATTAAAACTATATATAATCATATGGAAAAAATGCTCCAAATCATTACTGATTAGAGAAATACAAATTAAGACCATAATGAGGCATCAGCTCACATCATTAAAATTGGCTAAGATTGGAAAAAAGGAAGATGATCAATGTTTGGAAAGGTGGGAGGACTGTGACAATGATGCATTGCTGGTGGAGTTGTGAATGGATTCAACCTTGCAGGAGACCAATATGTAACTATGCCTTAAGAGCTATAAAAATGTTCATTCCCCTTTACCCAGCAATTCCAATTCTAATCCTATATTCAGAAGAAATCATAAAAATAGGAAAAGTCCAACATATTCCAAAATATTCATAGCAGTTCATTTTGTAGTGGCAAAGACTTGGAAATTGAGTGGATGTCCATTAATTGGGCATTGGATAAACAAGTTAAGGTACATTGATACTAAGTAATATAATTTTCCTATAACAAACAATAAATGGTTGGACTCTAGAGAAGCATGGAATGACTTACAGGATCTGATGCTGAGTGAAGGGAGCAGAACCAAGAGGAAAATGTACACATTAACGACAACATTATGAGATGATCTACCTTGATGGAAGCAGCTCTCTCAGCAGGTCAGAAAGCTGACATAACCATATTAGACTGACTATGGACAATGTTGTCCCCATCCAGAGAGAAAAGCAAAAACAAAACAAAAAAACACCCTTCAGAATCTGATGAACATTTTATAAAAATTATATTTTATATATGTCTCTTAATTATAGTTTCACATACTGAAAATCACTAATCTGTAAACATGTTTTTCAAAAATATGTATTTACAATGTTAACCTGATTGTGTGCTGCTGAGGAGAGGGATGTGGTAAGGAAGGGTGGATAACAATTTTGTAACTTAAACATATGCAAGGATATGTATATTATTAGTAAAATAATAGTATATTATAGCCAAAATTTCATATAATGTATTTGGAAAAATAAAATAGCAATTAAAAAAATCTACTTATTGTCATGTTCTATCCAGTATTCTCATTCTTTCCTTTGAGCCATTGCAGAAAATAAACCTTTCCTCTCACATTCTTTTTTTGCCAGGCATTAAGGGTAGGAGATTAAGTGACTTGCCCCCAACCCCAAAGTCATATATCTAAGTATTGTTAGGTGTCTGAGTCTGCATTTGAACTCAGATCCTCCTGACTCCAGGACCAGTGTGCTATCCACTTTGCCTCCTAGCTGACCCCTCACATTTCTTCAAATATATGAAGACTGCACCATATTGTATGTATTTTCTCTTCTATAGGTCAAGAAACACTAATTCCTTCACCTGATTTAATTAGGCTCTTCACTATTGTGGATGCTGTCCATTGCATCCTCTCCAGATTATCAATGTGTATCACACTGTGGTATACAGAACTAAACCCAAAATATCAGAAATTTGTTTATGGCATTAGGATGATCATCTCCCTCTTATTGGAAGTTTTATCTCTTTTTAAAGTGGTCTGTTTCCTTGAGGTTATTTTGTCTGACATACCCTCCTGGATCAAAATGATTTTGCAGTCCACTGGAAATATCCAGATCATTTTCTAAAGAATAATAGTCCTGTCTTTTGGGAAAGGATGCTCTAGGGGGCTTGTGTGTGTTTTTAGTTCCTTCTTTAATAAAACTACTTAGTGAATAGGATCAATCTTCTTGTATTTCCTGAGCTTGTGTTATTCAAACTCCCCGGAGCTAGCCTTGTTCATCAGTTCTTAAAGGGGTGACTTTTCTCTGTCTCTGCCTCTGTGTTTGTGTGTGTGTGTGTGTGTGTGTGTGTGTATTTTGTTTTTCTTCCTCTGGATGGGGATAACATTGTCCATAGCCAGTCTCATACCCTTGTCACAGCTCTCTGAGCTGCTGAGTGGAGCTGCACCTATCAAGGATGTTCAGCTCATAATGTTGTTGATGTGTACCACATTCTCTTGTTTCTGCTCCCTTCCCTCAGCATCAGATCCCCTAAGTCATTCCATGGTTCTCTAGAGTCCGACCATTTATGATTTCTTGTAAAACAATAATATTCCATAGTATTCATGTATCATAACTTATTTAGCCATTCATTAATTGATGGGCACATATTTTACTGTTGATCCCACCAAGTTCTGTGTAATTCACCTGTGACTATTTGGACTTTGAATTGCTTCTTCCTTGTTGCCCCAAAGGATTTTCTCCTTTACCTGATAATTCTGGAATTTAGCTATAATATTCCTTAACATTTTCATTTTGGGATTCCCTTTCAGAAAGTAACCAGTGAATCCTTTCAATGACTATTTTACTCTCTATTTCTAGAATTTCAGGGCAGTTTCCCTTGACAGTTTCTTGAAAGACATTGTCAGGTTCTTTTTCTTTAGGTTTTGACCCTGGCATTCACATAGTTTAATAATTCTAAAATTTTCTCTCCTGGATGTATTGCTCAGGTCAGATTATTTTTTTTCCAATGAGGCATTTTACATTTTAGAGTATTTTTTTATTTTTTTTAAATTTAACTCAATTGATCTTTGATGTCACATGTAGTCATTAGTCTCCACTGTGTCTTTTCTTCAAGGAATTATTTTCTTCAATTAGCTTTTAGATCTTTTATCCCAATAGATTAATTCTATTTTATGGAGCTTTTATCTTTTTACATTTGCCCAATAATATTTTTAAAGGACTTGTTTTCTTTCTGTCCATTTCTTGTTTCCTTTTGCATGATGCTGAATTTCTTTTGTATTTCTTTTCCCAATTTTTCTACCTGACTTTAATAATCATTTTAAAGCTATCCCAGGAGGTCTTTTTTATGCTGATGACCAATTCACATTCTCCTCTATAGAATCACATACGATATTTATTTTCCTGTCCTCTTCTTCTGAGATGAGGTTTTGTCTATTCTTATCTCCAAATTAATGTCTCTAGTCCTGAATTTTCTCTGACATTTCTTATTCATTATTATTTTATTTCTGAACAGTTTTCCAAGCTGCTTATTTTGAGGAAAGGATTCACTCACAGACTTTCCACATTGAGAACCCTATAGACTTGCTCAGCACGTTGGACCATCTGGCTTAGTCATGTCAAAGGAACAGGGGTCTGAGATACCTGTGTTGGAGTGCTCCCAATTGGCCTAATTTGCTATTGTTCTGCTGAGCCAGGACTCTAGAGAACTGAACTGCAGATCTCTCTGACTCATTCTCCTACATATCCAGGACATGCACTGACAATAGTTGCCTTACTTGGGCACACTCTCTCTCTACTTCGGACAAATCTGGGTGGAAAATGTTCCACTGTGGTCTTTTCTGAGTTCTGTCAGTCCTGAATTCATTTAGAGTTTTAATAAAAAAAAAAATTATAGTTTCTCTCCTTCATTGTGGCTCCACCCTTTTATCTACTATGCTTCTTGATACTGGCACCTTGATTTTTTACAAGAACATATCTTAATATAGAACAATATTCCAATACCATGTTTTGCAAATGTCACTTCATTTTAAACTGGCCATCATTTTCAGAAGCATTTTTTTTAGGTTTTTTCAAGGCAAATGGGGTTAAGTGGCTTGCCCAAGGCCACACAGCTACATAATTATTAAGTGTGTCTGAGGCTGGATTTGAACTCAGGTACTCCTGGTTTCAGGGCCTGTGCTCTATCCACTGTACCACCTAGCCTCCCTAGAAGCAAATTTTAGTCATGGATTTTTTTCCTACCAATTATCATGAAAGCATGAGAGATCAAATGTGCCTTTTTTGAATTACTGTCTCCCATTTATCTTCCATGTCACCTATAGTTTTGCAGTTTTGAACTGACATCTGAAGAAATTATTCTTATTCTTTCTTGAGCAAATCTGTAAAATTCTGAGTCTTTAAATTGCTCCGAATTTGTCACAATTTCTTTGCTGATATATTTTTCTGGACAGGTGGATAGTCATATCCTCCCCCCACTTGTAGCTTTTCCTATATATCCTCTGAGGGAAATATTAGTTACAGAGACACATCTCACAACTAAGGTAGTCAGTCAAATATTGAAAACAGACAATTTGCGGGCAACAAATTCTGTGTAACTGAAAGAGTTCAGACAAAAGATAAATGCTAAATTAATTTCAAGGACATTTTAGATCTAAAAAGCATTAGTAATAATTAGTAAATTCATATCAAACAATCATTCATTAAATACCTACATTGAATCCATAAACAAGTATGAGAGAGTCTTTCTGTTCTAAGATATTAAATTCCATGGCACTAGTGAAAATTCAATATGTATTGTACACAGATAAGTAAATGCAATGCCATTGATTTTGTGGGAATGGGGATAACAGTAATAATTGAGGAAATTAAAAATTCTTTAAGTTAGTACATTAACTCAGGAAGAAAAGGATCTTGTAATTGATAATATAAAGAGAAATATGGGATCCCCTCTGTTCCATGTTTAGGAAAAAGACTTTTAATGTTTCTGAGAGTATCATTACAAGTAGGTAGTTTTGATTGGAATGTAGAGTTTGTTAGTCAGTTTCATGAAATAAGACCAGAAATATATGTGTGACTAAGATTATGAAGTGTTTTAGAGGGCTAAGATGATGAAAAATAATTCTAGGTGTAATATGGAACAGGTGAAGCACCTTAGAAAATTGTCTGACCAATGTATGAGGGTAATGATTACAATATGATCACAAAAACAATTGGACTTTGACCATATGTTTGTTTGTGTGTATGTGTGTGTGTGTGTATAAATATTATATATATATATATATATATATATATATATATATATATATAATAGATATCATCATCATCATCAAATGAGACACACATAGTTTCTCAAAGGCTGCGTTACAAGAGTTTCAGTTCTGCTAGGTCCAACAAAACTAAAGACACTTTATTCATAAAGGCAAAAGATAAAGAAGCTCATCAGGAGAGATTTTTACCCCATCAAGTTGAATTTTTTTAAGCATACCAATTCAAAATGAGGATTTTTAAAACATGGAAGAATCAGGCCCTAGACTCCCAATGATGAAATTCCACAATGATTTTGCTCTAATTTTTCTTCCCTTACAGCAGTCATAAAATAATTCACACTGTAGGAAATACTTTCATTTAAAATATTTGACTAGAAATACAGTGAAAAATGCAGCTAATAAAGACAGGTCTTCCATTTCCCAGATCAGAAATGATAAAATTGATTAATAAAGGTATTATATCACTTGGTCAAAGGCACAGAGCTTTTAAGTGCCAGATTGAGAAGTAGATTGTATTTTTCCTCTCCTGATTTCAATCATTTTTTCACCTGGATATTTTTTTGTGGAAGTAGGAGGTATTGAAGCGGATGTAATTATGGTTCAAACACCAGTAATAGACTGAACATTTTATAGACATTAAGAGCAGAATGAACCAGTAATTAGGGAAATGTGAGATTCATCAACCAACATTTATTATGCACTTACTATATACCAGGGACACTGCTAAATTATAGGTATACAAAATTAAAATAAAAACCAGTCACTGATATCAAGAATTTTACAATCTACTGGGAAAGACAATGTAAAGACAAACACATACATATATGGAATATAAAACATTAGTAAAAAAATTAAGAGAAAGAAGGGATTAGAAATAAGAGGATTTGTAAAAGGCTTCTAGTATAAATGATATTTATTTATATTTGAGACTTAAAGGAAACGAAAGAAGCCATTAGTTGTAGCTAACTAATGAGATGATTCTAGATCTGAGGGGAAGCCTGAGAAAATAACAATAGCCAAGAAATGGATGTTCTCATTCATGGAAGAACAAAGAGAATAATGTCACTGGAGCTAAGAATATGTAGTCTAGAGAAAGGTATTAGAAGATTGGATAGGTAGAAAAGGATTGGGATACGAAGGGATTTGAATGTCAAATGGAATTTTGTCTTTGATTCTGTATTAAAAAGGGAATCACTGTCATTAATTGATTAGACATAATGACAGGATCAAGACCTATAACTTTTGTAAGTCACTTTAATGACTAAATAGAGGGTAGATTTAAATGGGGAGAAAATTGAAAGGACCAACATTTTTGCCTCCTAATATTTCTCCATAAACAACCTGCTCTTATTTCAATTTATTACAATAAATTTATTATTGTAATTTACAGAAGTCATCCCCATCATTGAGGTTTTAATGCTCATGAGTCTCCAAAGGGAAGCTTTTGTGTCCTTATTTCTTAGTGTATAGATAAAGGGGTTCAACATGGGGATGACCACAGCATATATAGCTGAAACAACTGTGCTCTTCCAGGAAGTGTTGGTAAATGAAGAGGTCAAATATACTCCAAACATTGTACCATAAAATAAGGAAACAACACAGAGGTGAGATCCACAGGTAGTAAAGGCTTTGCACTTACCTTGAGCAGATGGGATTTTTATAATGAAAGAAGCATTCCGAATGTAAGAGTAAATGATCCCCATTACAATGCTAGTAACCAGCAGTCCAGAAACCAAATACAACATGATATAATTGACGAGAGTGTCAGAAAAAGAAAGCTTCATAATCTCAGGAAGATCACAAAAGAAGTGACGAAACTGCTAATTGTACAAAAGGACAGACATGTTACCATTAGAATGAGAAGAAAAGCGTCTATTAATGCAAGTGACCAGGACAGTATCACTAGCAAGCCACAGAAGCAAGAGCCCATCATTACTGCATAGTGTAGAGGGTGACATATAGCCACAAAATGGTCATAGGCCACTGAAATGAGGAGGCAATGATCCAAACCAGCAAAAAATATAAAGAAGAACATCTGGCTAACACAGTCAGCATAGGGAATGGCCTTGTTTTGTGTCCTGAAGCTTGTTAACATCTTTGGGACTGTGGTGGTCACCACACAGTTATCCACAAAGGACAAACTGAAAAGTAAGAAGTACATGGGGGTGTGGAGATGAGAGTCATAGCCAACCACCAACATGATGAGCAGGTTTCCAATCATTGTGACCAAGCACATGCTCAAGGACAGCCCAAAGAGTGTTCCTTACTGATTTGCTTTCTCTGAAAAAAGCAGGAGGATGAATCCAGTGAATTGTGTTTGGTTTTCTGGTACAATGGGACTGGCTTTTATGCCAGGAAAGAGAAATGAGAAGAACATGACATGAAAATACTTTAACTTGTGTAGCAAATGAAGAAACTTCAACTCTCATTTGACTGACAGAATTTCCACTTCAAGCCCCTATCTTTGCCGAACATTATTTTGGTGATCTTTGAAAATCATTCTTTTTACATTCCAACTCAATGCAAGACAAAGGATTTTGAACTAATATTCTCGAAGATTGATTCTATTTCTGAAAGTCCATGAAATGCCAGCTCAGATTTACTTTAAGCATCAAAGACTATAAAACAGAGGGATAAAAAAGAGATATCATGGACATGGCAGGAGTATTCCTTGCAGATAATAGGAGAGAGAGAGAGAGAGAGAGAGAGAGAGAGAGAGAGAGAGAGAGAGAGAGAGAGAGAGAGGACAGTCATCTGATATGACTGGATGTATTTGGACCTTATACTCTTAAACTGAAATCATAAACTCATATAGAAATAGAAGGGATTTTATTGGGTACAGAAAGAAAAAACTGAATCGCACAAAAAGTCTAGGTAGAAAAATATACTTAGCCAGTGAACATATTACCTTTCTTTGAATAGTTCCATGGAAAGGAAAATTCTTAGATTTTTTTTGGTAACCCGTTTCTCTCTGGGTTTCCTCTCACAATCTGTGTTAGGCTAAAATATGAGTTTTCAAGTTCCATCCAATGCTCTCGTTCCACTTTTTTAGCGATATTGAGAACAATTCCCTTACCTCTCTCCAATAAGCTTTCCTTAAATCCGTGAAGAGAGTAAGCTCCTATTGCGCATGTTTTCTCTCCTTTCCACCAAATAATTCTATTTGTTTCAGTTTATACTAATTCGGACCTTCCCCATCCTGCTTCTGTTTTTCACCCTTTAAAAATTATCATTGTTTTTGAGGGCGTCGGCGGCGCCGGAGGAGGAGGATGCTGTCCGCGGCCGCCCGGCCCGGGCCGCCGCCCCCACTGCCGGCCCCTCTCCTGCGGGTCCCGGACCCCCGTTCTCGCCCCCTTCCCTCTCTCCCCCCAGGGCCAGAAGTCTCCGCCGCCTAGCGCCCCCTCCTCCCCTCCCCGCCCCGTCCGTCTCCCCATCTCCGTCCTGGCCCGGGCTCTGAAGCGAATCCAGAAGGAGCTGAACGGCCCGGCCCGGGACCCCCCAGTTCAGGATTCCGCAGGTCCTGCTGGAGATGACATGTGCCATTGGCAAGCTGCAAGAATGGGGCCAAACGATAGTCCCGATCAGGGTGCAGTATTTTTCTTGACAGTTCTCATTTCCCAACAGATTATCCGTTCAAACCACCTCAGGTTGCATTTCCAACAAGAATTTACCATCCAAATATGAACAGTAATGGCAGCATTTGTCTGATAGTCTAGGTCACAGTGGTCGCCAGCACTAAGTATTTCAAAAGTACTCTTGTCCATCTGTTCTCTGTTGTGTGATCCCAATCCAGATGCTTCTTTAGTGCCTGAGATCGCACGGATCTACAAAACAGAGAAAAGTCCAACAGAATAGCTCGGGAATGAACTCAGAAGTATGCGATGTAATTAAAGAAATTTTTGGATAGCCTCTACAAATAAAGATAGGGGAACTCTGAAAGAGAAAGTCCTTTTGATTTCCATTTGACTGCTTTCTATGAGCCCACGCCTCATCTTCCCCTGTGCACATGTTTACCTGGTACAGCAGTGCTGCCTGTTGTACATTGGAACAACCAACTAGAAATACTGTATTTCCTGTACCAACATTGACTGCTAGCAAAAAAGTGTGTGTGTGTGTGTGTGTGTGTGTGTGTGTGTGTGAAAAGCCAGTTCTTCACTCATAACCTAGTTGTGAGACTAAAAGCCTTCCTTATTGACTTAATTGGACAAACAATGCAAGGGCAGGGGTGGGTGTTGTATGGTTTGGGGTGGGGGAGTACAGTTACAATGACCTGTGGGAGAATTTTTTAAAAAGTGGAATCCTTTTAAACTCATAACAGTTAAGAAAAGCGAGGTGAAGAACATCAAGCTGTTTCTGTATTCATTTTATTCTGAAGGACCTACATCTTAGGTAAATGTTTCAACCAACAAGATTAAACTGTACCCACATCCCGTATTTTAAGGTCTAAGTTTAACTGGTCAACATTTAAATGGATTGGAGCTTATTAGTACATCAAGTGATGGGTGTTTTTTTTTTTTTTCCCAGCTCTTCTCCATCACCCCTCTTCCCTCCCAATAACTTTTTGGTTTGTATGTGGTTTCTCAGTAAATACATAGCTAATAGCTCTTAATTTTTCTTATGTTTTTTAATTGCTTAGCTTGTATGTAAGGGTAAAAATTCATTTGACAGAAATACTTGTGTATATTTAAAGACCCAATTGCTCCTCTGGAGCTTGTACGTTCAAGAATGATTAATCTGTGTAATAAACGGATTACTACAGTCATTAAATATAATTTTTCATGAACAGGCTTTTTTTTTAATTTCAAGAACAGTTTGTCTAGCTGAGATTAGTGGTGGATTCCACAACCCTCCCTCTTTCCCCACCCCTACCCAGTTTTTGCATTCTGACCAGTTACATTTCAAAATCATGAAACAATCACAGTTTACATTGTGAAAAACTATGTGTTAAAGTAATTTGACCAAACAAGATAGGAACATACACTTAAAAGCACCTCAGTGAAATTTAAATGTTTATTGTACAAGAAACATGACTGTTAAACCAAATAAGAAGTTTACTTTATTAATGAAAATCTAAGCAACATGTCCTGAAAAGCTTATGACATTCCCATGTGTGGGATATGAGATGCATTTATATTGTTAGTAAGTTAACCTCTGTAACTTAATTTGAATATTATATGTTGAGTAAAATTTAACAAACCTGAAAAACATCAGCACAGTTTCATAATGAAATCTACATTATTACTTTGCACTAACAGTTGTAAGATGTTCATTCAGTTTTAAAATTGTACTTGTAAATGATTTTTTGAAGTCTTCATTTGACTCTAGTAAAAGATGTAGTTGGAAATTTTACTTGAAAACCAATGTCTTTGCCAGAAACGTTCATGTGAACTAAGTGAGTTACAAGTTTTCTTCCCTGATCTCATTGTAAACTAGGCCACCACAAAGAAAACACCTTTAGATCTGAGGTTCTGTCCCATCCATTTTCCAAATGCATGTCTACACTCTTGCACAAAAACTTGAGGAATACATATCCACTCCTTTTGGTTTAAAAAAAAATATCATTGTTTTTTTTCCTACATTGTAGTACTCAAAATTTCAGATGAACTCAGACTATGACCAGAGAGAATGGGATGATCATCTCCTTATTGGTAGCTAAATTTCTTTCATTGTAGGTTACACATGTTTTAAATTATTTTCTCTGTCATATCCCTGATGACTTTTATTGGGTTTACAATCCACTGGAAACTTCTTCATCATTTTCAAAAGAATATTGTTCTTCTGTTTTGGGAGAAGTTGTGAGGCCTCTGTGCTTTTTTCACTTTCTTGTATACTGTAACTCTACATAGCTGGCAGCACATAGGATAAAACTTCCCTTGCAGGGCTATCTGGAGGGTTCCTTATATTAAAAAAGAATCAGCAATGATCTGAATGAAAGATATTGAATTTCGAGAAGATGCATTGCTCTGAGAATTCCAAAAGCACTGAACATTAGAATTAAAAGCACAAACTGAGTTCTTTGACTGTAGCTAGACAACCAAGTAAGAATTTATTAAAATCTACCATGTGCCACACATTGTTCTAAGAGCTAAGAATACAAATTACAAAGATTAGGGAAGGGAAGGTTCCAATTCAAGTCAATAGTGACACAGCCTAGAGACTCAGATGCACAGACAGGAGGAGAATAAAGAGTGATATACTGGTTGGTGCTCTTGTCGAAAATCTGGCATTCCCTGAAGTTACTGACCAAGGCCAAAATGAGAATGGTGTGTGAAATGATGTCTGATGGTGATTTAGCCCCCGGGCCCTATTTCATAACTTTGAAATTCATTGAGTCAGAAAGAGTAAGAGGGAGCAAATCATGAGAAGTCCTATTCCATCTCCCACATAAAGGAAGTCACAACCTCCTGATAGAATCCAATCCATGTTTGTAAAACTCCAATTGTAAGAAGTTTACTGGTTTCTTTGTGTCCTAGGAATAAAGCTAAAATGGACCTTTTTTGCCACATCTCTCTAGGCTACAGAAGGTAGTGTCATTTCTCTTGCTAACCCTTCAAACATTTCAAGATAGCAACCAAACCAGAAGAAGAAGGAGCAGAAGACATATCTATTATAGGCATATACATTAAAGCCCTAAAGAGAGCATACTTGGAGAGGGAAAGAAAAGTGGTTTCTTCTCCACTTTTCAGTGGTAGTGTTTGAAAGCATGTAGGAGAAAACAATGTCTCAGAAACATTATCAAGTTGAAGCCAAAGGAGGCCTGTACTGGTTCCTACTTAGCTTATGCTCCAATAAGATCCTCATCTTTTCCTACATGTGTAGGATATAGTGTGGAGCTATTCTGTGAAACCAAACTCACACTAGCAATTTGGGTGTATAGAGTTCAACACTATTTTTCCTTCAACCTTCTAGGATGTAACCATGACATGTTAGAGGAGGGTTTTCTAATATTCACATTATTTTCTAATTTGTATTCTTTCTATATTCATAAACTTTTAAATTTCTACCATTGTACTTCCTCACTTGATTTTGAGTTGATATCAGTTACACAGACAGACAATGGATTTCCATAGTACAATTAGTTTGTATAATATAAGGCATACCTCCTAAAAAGTAACAAGGCCTGGATATAAATTTCCTACAGAGAATATCCAGGTCAAACCAGCATCAAATTTGTACTTTTTACAAAGGGGTAGCACTGTTTGTGAAAGTCCTTTTTTTTTGTTAGGTTTTCGCAAGCAAATGGGGTTAAGTGACTTGCCCAAGGCCACACAGCTAGGCCATTATTAAGTGTGTGAGGCTGGATTTGAACTCAGGTACTCCTGACTCCAGGGCTGGTGCTGTATCCACCGTGTCACCTAGCCACCCTGTGAAAGTCCTTTCCTTACAGGTCTTTTATTCTCCTTTCATAGAACCATCAAGAAATTCCTCCTAAACATAGTGTCACTTCTGCCTTGCTTCTTTTGTAAGTTCTTACATTGTAATTATTAGGAAGGTTTTCATTCATGTGTAAATATTATCTTTTTCCACTTTCCATGCATTTTCCCTATGCTTGATCTCTGAGTTCAAACAATAATCATCTAATGATTTTCATTCTAACCCTTCAAATACCTGAATGCCATTATAATATCTTCATACACCATGATATTACATATCCATTCTTACCTGTTGCTTAAAACCCTTTTAGCTTTTATTTGAGAGTCTCTCTTTTTTCCCATCTCCAAAACTCAACTGTCTCTACATTCATGGACCAGACAGATATAGCCATTAATTGACAATTGATCGGTCTCTAGGTCACAGTATGGCTGCACTTTAAACAACTAAACAGCTTGATACAAAACACCTGGTTCATCTGAATCACTGGACAACTCAAAAATACTGGTTACTCTTGTTTTGTTAATTTGTGTGTCATATGCACCCTCAGCAAGAATGTGGAGGAATAGAACAGGACTTAAAATGAAAAGGGAAGAAAGATCAGAAAAGGGCAAGGGAAATATAATCGAATGAGACATAATGGGATTAGAATTTCACATCATCTAATTTATGCCCCTTCAGAAACAGAAAGAAAACAGATCATATGCATAAGGAGGATAAGAGACGACAAAAGCAATAGAAATTACATTTGCATAGTAGGTCAATGATAGTAAGAAGTGACGTCTGTCAGAGAAATAACTGCCTATGATGATACATAGACACTGCAGTAATAGCTCATACTTCAGTCAGAAACTCAGCATACAGTTATAGTCAAATATCTGTAGACACAGATGATAAAGAAGATAACTACAATTTTTCTGAAAAGGGTCTTTTTAGAACCCAGTAATCTATATATGGAAGTATTGACATAACCCCTCTTACTTTAGTAGGTTTGCCATTGGTGCATTTGAGAGTTACCAGTTATCATCCCAGGTGTTTGGTTTATACTTGGTCTTGCTAGGTCAGACATGAATATATTCATAACTCTTCTATTATGACAAAAACACAAACATCTTATTAAAATGATTTTTACATTAATCAAAATTTCCACAAAGATGATCTCATTTGACTTTGAAAAGAACAAGATGGTGTTAAAAGGGAATTTTTAATCTCGATTTTATGATTCATTGTCCCTCTCCCCCAAATATGTATCATTAAAACAATTCTAAATAATGGCAAAAATGAAACTTGATCCTCATTCAGAGTATAAGGTTTATTCTACTCTCCTTTGTTTTCCCTCCCTACCAGGACCTCAGATAAACTCTAGATTTTCAAGTAAACTCCTTAGTGAATTAAGTTTTCTTGATCTTTCATCTGGATGCTGCTGTAATTTGAGCTTTGTGGCTTTGGGATTGTCTCCCTGAGTTTCTGAGCAACAACTGATTCCTTCTCTTACCCTTATTTCTGTGCTCTTTTCTTCACTGCTTGCCCAACACTTCACACCTCCCAGGACTTTGCACCAATTACTTAGCATCACCAAGGAAATAGGCTTGGTTCACTATATCTAAGTATTGGAAAGGAGCACAGGAAAACAGAAACTTTGGATTTTCAAGCCTTTGGACTAAAATCTCTGGAAGGCACAATCTGACTCCCTCCTAGTCTGAGAGAATTGAGATATGGTTTTGGGGAGGAAAGGAAGATATTTAAAATTTCTATTATCTAAGGACTCTATTCCCAAAACTCTTTATTAACCATTCCATGTTAACTGTATTTCCAATTCCTGTCCCCTGTCCCTTTGGGGCAGGAAATTTTGGCAGAAAATATCCTAACAGTTAGAGCTGGCCAATATTTCCTGAGAAGTTAAAAACTCTGGGGACCTAGAACAAGAGAGAAACCCAGAGGTTTTTCAGGCCAATATGAATCATCTATTTCTATTCCACAAAGAATTCACCTCCTCTCAGGGCATCACATTATGCTCTCCTAATGCTGAAATTGCAAGGAAAAGTTTGCTTCTTTTGAACCAAAATCATTCTTTTCATAGATTAATTTTATTTTATTCTTACTCTCTCTTTTGGGGTCAAATAGAATAAATCTAATTACTCTTCCACATGAGATAATTTCAAACTCATAATTTAAGTTTTCATCTAGGCATTTTTCTCCAGAGTAATATCTCCACATCCTTTAATTGGTTCTCATTTGTTTTGTATATTATACCTTGCATTCCTCACATGTTACATATAAAATTAATTTTTGAATCCTAATCTAAAACCTGAATTTATTCTCATTAAATTTCATTTAAATAGATATGATTTATTAATATAGATTTTATAGATCCTTTAAAATTATATAAATATTGGAGGTAATTGGTGGTGGAGTGAAAAGAGCACCAACCCTGGAGTCAAGAGG
Organism: Macrotis lagotis; assembly: GCF_037893015.1. Taxonomy (NCBI): domain Eukaryota; kingdom Metazoa; phylum Chordata; class Mammalia; order Peramelemorphia; family Peramelidae; genus Macrotis; species Macrotis lagotis. The sequence continues at coordinate 920,914,103 of NC_133658.1, read as the reverse complement.
ACCTGAGTTCAAACCTTCCCTCAAATGTGATAATTACCTAGTTATGTTATCTTGGGCAAGTCACAATCCCATTCCCTTGCAAAAAACAAAAGAATAAATTGCATCAATTTTTTTTTTAATGAATCAACATTAAGCTTCAAATCAACTTGCTGGATAATTTATTTATTATTAATTAAAAAGTTCTGTGCTGCTTATTTAGAAATTTGTATTTTTTGTAGATTTTTGCAAGGAAAATGGGGTTCAGTGGCTTGCCCAAGGCCACATAGCTAGGTAATTATGAAGTGTCTGAGGCTGGATTTGAACGCAGTTACTCCTGACTCCAGGGCCGGTGCTCTGTCCACTGTGGCACCTAGCCACTCAAAATTCATATTTTTAATAACTGAAAAGCAACAAAAACTAAGTCACACCCAAAAAGTATATATAATTGGTTCAATAATGCAATGGCATATCATTCTTAACAGAGTGTTGATGTGTCATTGGTTACTCCCTGTAAATGAATTTATTTCAATAGATAAAACATAATAAATACTTTCATAATTTCAATTCTCTTTAGGAACAGTATTCTGTAGAGAAAACAGTACTTGTTTTTTATTAGGAAGTTTGGGTTTTTAATATTGCTTTCTATATTATAGTGCTATGCATATCAATCTATCATGTTCTTAATGTCTGCTATTGATAGCAAATCATACATCATGTAGATTTTTTCAAAAAAATACCATTTTTTGGAAATTGGGTTTATTAATCTCAAAGGTTCACTTCATTTTTATTTTTAATTGATATTTTATTTTTTCAAATATATGTTTTGAAAGTTTTTCAACATTTATCCATATACATATGGATATTATTAAGCTACATGATTTCCTTTCACCCTCTCTTCCTAGTCCCCTCAGTTCAACAGCAAAAATTCAGGTGAATATTGTACATGGACATTTGTGTTAAATACACTAACAGATTTATCAGTTCCTTTATGAGGAATTAAAATGAAGAGAAAGAAGTCCAAAGGGGATATTTTGTAAAAAAAATGAATTTTGTGTACATCAGATTCTGAAGGGTTTTTTATTTTCATTTCTTTTGTATTTTTTCCCCTATGGATGGTGATAGCATTGTCCATAGGCCAGTCTAATAGGGTTGTCCTAGCTCTCTGAACTGCTGAGAGAAGGTGCGTCCATCACGGTTGAACAACTAACAATGTTGTTGTAAATATGTAGAAGGGTCTGATCTATTTTTTTTTCCTGGAATTTTTTTTTTTTTGACTGTAACATACTCACCGGAAGTGGCTTTGGGGTTTCTAGGCCTATTCCAGGAGAGCTGAAGACCATCCATGGTCCTCACCAACAATCTAATTGCCAGCAGGTATATTTCAAACACCATGTATCTATAAGCAGTCACCAACATTAGCATCAGGAGCACAGGCCCTGCTAAAAGTGGGGGCCTTTCCAAGGATTGAGGATATAAGAGATGTTCAGTGTGTTGTATGAGAGATGATGCCATCCTGAACCAAATCCTTGCTAACAAACAGCTGTCCACAATGGACAGGGTGGGGTCTTGATAAGACCTCTTGACCCAAGAGCAAGGGTGGTTTTAAAGTCTATAGACACCAACTTGGAATGATGAAGTTTTTAAATGCACAAAATACACAGGATTACAAAGGAAACAAATTATATTCAGTTATTTAAAGGCAAAAGCTGATGGCTCCTTAATCAGTGAAGCCCTGGCTTGAACCAACACCTTGGAAAGGCCAAGATGATGTCTCATCCTCTCTTTTTTCTATCATTCACATACTTGAGTAACTTAGAGGGAGAGAGGCACTTGAAATACAAAGGGACTATCGGGTTTCATGTGGCGGTTTCTATGGGGATGGGCTGACCTTGCTTTCCAACAGTTGCTGTAGAGGCCAGCATTGTGTGGACACTTTGCCACTGTAGTCAAATCTATGTGGCTCATTTTGGAGGCTCATGTATGCTTCAGAAAGAAACGCTAATTATATAGAAAGAGCCAGAAACCAGGAGGTAGAAGGGGAAAATGGGCTCAGATGTCACTGTTAGTAAACAATCATTATAGTCCTGGGGCATCAGAATGTTGCATCAGCTTAACCAAGGGGGGAAAATGATCATTGTCATGTTAAGTTTTAATAGATTTGGGTCTAATTATTATTAAAAGAAAATAAGAATGGAGGTCAGACAAGGGTCTGTACACAGCTTCCCCGAGCTTTAGTGTCACCCAAACACCTGTCCACCAGTGCTCTGTGGACACTGGACCTCTAAGGAAGCCTTGTTCCTGCCTGCCCTGCCCACACCCCTTTCTGCTGGCCTCCTTCTCTGCCTTTCGGTCAGTCCTGCAAGCTATGGTTGCTCCGAGATCATTTATTCCCCCTCCCCTATGGAACTTGTTTTGATGTTTCCCGTGGCCAGGCTCCACAAGGCTACCCCGATGGTGCGGGACAGAAACACAGAAATGGCAGGGAGGGCGGCTTGTCTGCTTCAGATGGAGCCAGGGAATGATGACGGAGTAGAGAATCTAGTCAGAAGGCCCTAGAACACCAGTCTTCTAATGCCAAGGCCTTATTCCCGGCAGGAGTGGCCCAACCCAATTCTTTGCCACTCTGAAAAGAAACATTGTAGAATAAATGGAGCTTTTCCTTTGTTATGATTTCTTTTGGATATAGACTTAATATTGGAATTGCTGAGTCAAAAGTTATGAACAGATGTATTGCTCTTTGTGGGTAGTTCCATATTGAGTTCCAGAATGGCTGCATCAGTTCACAACTCAGCTAGCAGTGTTTTAAAGTTCCAATCCTCTCACAATCTTTCCAACATCAATCATTTCCCTTTTTCTCATCTAAGTCAATTTGATAAGTCTGAGGTGATACATCACAGTTCTTTTAATTTGTTTTCTCTAATCAATAATGATTCAAAGCATTTTTCATGTGATTTTATATATATATATATATATATATATTTATATGTTTTCTTCATTTGAAAACTATTCATATTCTTTGACAATTTCTCAATTGGGCAGACTTGTAAACATAGATTTGATGCAATTTTCTAGATACTTCAGAAATGAGACTTTTATTAGAGCCTCTAGCTATGAAAATTATTTATCAGCATTGGATTCATTCTAATATTGATACTTTGATTATATTAGTGCAAAAATTATTTTTTAAATTTAATATCATCAAAATCATTCAATTTACAGTTTATAGTATATTTTATTTCTTGGTTGGTCATAGATTTCTTTCCTTTCCATAGATGATAGAGTATTTCTTGGTCTATTTATCGATTGTGTCATACTTTATGTCTAAATCCTTTGTTCATTGTGACCTTATTTTGGTATGGTGCATGAGATGTGGTTCTCTGTCTACTTTTGCTATTCTATTTTCCAGTTTTTTTATAAAAATTTTTGTCAAATAGTGAGCTCTTTTTCTAGAAACTAATGTCCTTTGGTTTGTCAAACAAGAGATTAGTCATTTACTTCTGTTTCCTTTGAACCTATCCTCATCTACTGATCTATTGCTCTATTTCTTAAGCAGTACCAGGTTGTTTTGATGATTTTCATTTTATAGTATAGTTTTAGATCTGGTAGAGCTAAGTCACCTTCCTTTACATTTTTATCATCAGTTCCTTTGACATTCTTGACATTTTTGTTATTAGAGATGAATTTTATTTCTGTTATTTTTCTAGCTCAGTAAATAATGACTTGGTAGTTTACTTTGTAATGCACTGAATAAGTAATTTAATTTGAATAGAATTGTCATTTTTATTATATTAGCTTGATCTAACCATGAGCAGTTGACATTTTTACAGTTGTTTAGATCTGATTTTATTTGGGTGAGAAGTGCTTTGTAATTGTATTCACAAAGTTTCTGTGTTTGCCTTGGGAGGTAGATTCCTAAATGTTTAATGTTGCCTACAGTCACTTTATATAGTTTTTGGATTTTGTGCAAGGCAGTAGGGTAAAGTGACTTGCCCAAGGTCACCCAGATATGTAATTTTCAGTGTATGAGGCCGAATTTGAACTCAGGTCCTCCTGACCTTAGGACCAGTGTTCTATCCACTATGCAACCTAACTGTTCCTGCCTACAATACTTTAAAATAGAATTTCATTTCTATCTCTACATCTTGGGTTTTGCTGTTCATTATAGAAATGTTGATGATTTATGTGGATTTATTTTATACCCTGCTACTTTGTTGAATTTGTTAATTGATTCAAGTAGTATTTTAGATGTTTTTCTTGACTTCTATTAGTATACCATCAATATCATTTTCAAAGAGTGAAAGCTTTCCTTCCTCATTGCCAATTCTGATTCCTTCAATTCCTTTTTCATCTCATTGCTAAAGCTCACGGCTCTTTAGGGTTTTGCAAGGCAGTGGGGTTAAGTGGCTTGCCCAAGGCCATACAGCTAGGTAATTATTAAGTTTCTGAGGCCAGATTTAAACTCAGGTACTCCTGACTCCAGGGCCGGTGCTCTATCCACTGTGCCACCTAGTTGCCTTTTAATGCTAACATTTTTAATATTATATTGAATAGTAATGGTTCTCTTTATAGTTATAACTTCCACTATTTAGGTTAAACTCTCTAACTTTCAGGTTCTCATTAATAAGATGAGGATAATGACAACTCAAAATAATATATGTGGAAACCATTTTGCAAAATTTAAAGCATCATTCAAACATTCTTTCCTCTTTATTTGAAATTTTTCTCTTGAAGAATACTTTGCTTGCCAAGGAATTGTTAAATTAGACACTGTGGATTTATTCAGCATTATCCCAAAGAGGTGATTTATGCATTATTTTCATTGGTACTTTATCTTATGTATCCAGAAGTTATCTTCCCTTGTATTAAATTTTTATTGCTGTATTCAGGTCCTTTAATTCTTTTTTTCAAATGTCAGAAGATAAAATTTATTGTTAAACTTATATATGGATTCTTAATAAATTATTTATATTCTTTAATTAAAAATTAAGAATTATGCCCAGGGTCCAAAAACAAGGAAACTTCATCCTTCCCTATATTATTCCCAGAAAATATTTTTTAAAAGACAAGTAATACATATAGGCTGCTTTGATGTACTTAGGGTATTTTTTTAAATCCTGAGTACAATTTCTGTGATGTTTATTAAAGTTAATGAAGTGGATTTCTGATACTTGCTTTATTTCTATATATTTGCTCCAATATAATCCCTCCTATTTTTATACATACTTGCAATGTTAAAGAATGTGTTCTAACGTTCATTGCATTTTCATTTTTTGATTCAAATTTGACTCTTAAGCCAATTACTTTTTATTTTTACTTCCAAATCCTCTGCTTACCTTGCTTCCTCACTCACAAACCCACTGAGAAGGCAAGGAAAAAAAAACATGATGTAAATATGTCTGGTTATGGAATTTAGTGAGATATATGTTGTACTGATGTTGCTCAAATTTCCATTGTATACTTTCTACCTCAAAAGGCTTTCCCATGTAACAATGAACAATTGTTAAAAAGGGAAAAAAAGCAAATAATACATAGAAAAGAATTAGAATTTATAAGCAACATTCCAGTAACTTGGATTTCTATTTCTTCCACAGACGGACAAATTTCTTCAACTCTTCATTGAGGATATTAATTAGTTCATTTTAAATTTGCATCATATTCTGCTAATTGTTTTGTGATTATCCTTTATTTTGACTGGTAGAAATTCATGATGGAGTCCTGAGGAAAGTGTTTTCCATATTTGTCTTATTAATTCTCTTCTGCAAATTTGAAATCACTGCTTGTTAAAGAGAACTCAGTGGAGATTGAAGACTTTCCCTTATACATGCACAAGAATTTTTGTCAACTTGAACAGTCTGATGGGTATGCATCTTTGTGTTTTGAATGAATCCTTTTCTATATTCATTACATTTATAAGTCTTTCTAGTGTTAATCCTCTTGTTATTATATTGATTTTCAGATTTGAATAAAATTTTCCCCCTATTCATTACATGTATAAATGGAATCTTGTCTTTGTGGACTCTCTGATGCATGCATATTTGAGTTTTGAATGAAGGTTTTTTACAAATTCATTGCACACATAAGACTATTATCCAATGTGAACCCTATGGCATTTTAAAATGTATGAGATTTGATTAAAGACTCTTTCACATTTGTGTATGTATAAGTTTTCTCTACAGTTTGAATCTTGTCATTGGAGAAAAACTTAACTATGAATGTATACTTTCCACATTCATTTAAGTTGTAAAGTTTTTCCTTAGGTTGCTCTTGTTTTTTTCTTTGTCCATGAGATCAAGGAGGTGATGCCATCACGGGCACATTAATTGGAATTGATTGAGGAGGTGCTATGCAAAGTTGCCAGTCTTGATTTCTCCTCCATGGTGATCTGGATCTAGTGACCAGTTATGGATAAAGATGACTGGAGATGATCCTGTATATGAAAACAATCAGGGTTAAGTGACTTTCCTGGGGTCACATAACTAGTCAATGGCAAATGGCTGAAGCCATTAATGAAAGGTCCAAATATGAACTCAATTTCAGTGATTTTCCATATTACTTACATTCAAAATATTTTTCTCCAGTCCAAATTTTCAGATATATTGTGAGGTTTGATTTGTTTGAGGGTTGATTTCCCACAATCATTGAATCTAAAAGATTTCTCTCTAGTGTGAATTCACTGGAATGCATTAAGTCTTTTCCAAATTCTCTATATTTCAAAAACATTTTTCATTAGGAATAGCTTGAAGGTTAGTCACTTCAGTAGAAGATCTCTTTAACTACATTCTGGGTCCACATAGCCTGGGAACTCCTCCTCTTATGAGGCAATCTGGGTCCATAAATATTCCTCTGAGGTCACAAGTCTATTTCCAAATCTGTAAAGTACTCAATTCAAATTCTTTTTCATGGCCTACTGTAAGGAATGATGTTTCTTCATAACATTTCTTTCATCAAAAAGTCGAAGACAACCAAAATTTGAAAGAGACACAGCTACCAAGTCTTAATAAAATGTTCATTGTCCTCTCAAGTATGGCAAAATAGTCATTAAAAAAAATTCACTTCTATAAGGGATCCCAAATGTAAAACACCAAGGAAAATTTGTACCCTAATTTTGAAATTATCAGATGAAGGAGAAAAATCCTACATTTAGCCAGAAAGAAACAATTCAGATACAGTTAGAATTACAGAATATCTGACTGTCTCTTACTACCTCAACTTTAAAGGATTGAAGGCCCTGATTTATGATATTCTGGGAGACAAGAGAGCTTGGATTACAGCTAAGAATCAACTACCTTGTGAAATGGAATATATTCTTTGAAGAGAAAAGATGGACATTTAAAAAATAAGTTATTTTCAAACTTTCTTGATGAAAAGGCCAGAACTGAACAGTCATTTTGACCTTCAAACTGGAGACTCAAGGGATGATGAAAAAGGACAGAGGAGGAGGGCGGAGGAGTACCTGAGTTGAAGTCCAACCTCAGACACTTAATAATTAGCTAGCTGTGTGGCCTTGGGCAAGCCACTTAACCCCATTGCCTTGCAAAAGCTTAAAAAAAAGTAAAGAGGAGAAAAGAAAAGCCTGCTTGTCACTAAGATTTTATTCTCTTGGGGAGATTTTCATAACTTTTGAGAAATATAACTCTATTAGAGGGATATACTTAGGCTACAGATATGAACATAATTGATCAGCTTTGATATTTTTGAAATTTTGAGAATTTTATTTAAAAAGCTGAGGATTCTAGGTGGTGTAGTGGATAAAGCACTGGCCTTGGAGTCAGGAGTACCTGGGTTCAAATCCAGTCTCATACACTTAATAATTACCTAGCTGTGTGGCCTTGGGCAAGCCACTTAACCCCATTTGCCTTGAAAAAACCTAAAACAAAAGGCTGAGGACTGTAATGAAATGGGAGGAAGGAAGAGCCAGAATGAGGTAAGTTATGTTACATGAAGAGACATAAAGGACCTATTGGAGAAGAAGAAAAGAAGGGAGAGGCGAGAACTGCTTGAATCTTCCTCTCATCAGATTTGGCTCAGTTGGATTTAGAAATGCATCTCACTTTTCACATAATAGAAGTGGAAAGAGTACTGATAACAGGCATGAAAGGAAGAAGGGAAAAGGAAAAGGGACAAGAAAAGAGAGGGTGGCTGATGGAAGTGGGGACAAGTTGGGAGAGCAATATTCCGAAGCAAAATGTTGGTGAGAAGGGACATGGTGAAAGGAGGAGAAAAAAGACAGAGGAGAGATCCTATGGAGGGTAAGTTATTGTTATTATAATGTGAATGAAAAGGGAAAGAATTCTTACACAAAATGGAAATGAATAGTAAAATAGTAAAAAACCTGAATACTTTAGCAAGCTGTATACAGGAAACAAATTGGAAGCAGAGAGAGATAAAAACTAAGATAAAAAGGATAGAGAAGAATATATTATGCTTCAGCTGAAGTGAAAACAGCAGGGTCACAATCCGTTTCTCAGACACAGCAATCACAAAAATAGATGTCATTAAAGGGATAAGGAAGGAATCTTCAGTCTCCTAAAAGATACCATAACAGTGAAGTAATTTCAATACTTAAGATGTATGCACCAAGTGGTATAGAATCTAAATACTTAGAGGGAAAACTAAATGAGACACAGAGAGCAAAACTATACTGGTGGGGACCTTTAATCTCTTTGTCTCCGAATTAGATAATTTTAATCATAAAATAAACAGGAAGGAAGTTAAGGAGGTGAAAATTTAGAAAATTTAGACATGATAAACTTCTAGAAACAATTAAATTCTTCTTGGTGGTATATGATAGCTATACAAAAATTGAACATGTATTAGGGCATACAAACCTTATAATCTAATGCAGAAAGGCAGAAGTATCAAATCATTTTCATTTCATATTGCAAAAAAAAAATCACATGTAACAAAGGGCCATGGACAGATAGATATAAAATTAAATGGAAATTAAACAACCTCATTTTAATGACAATAACAAACAAATCATAGAAATAATTAAAATTTCTTCAAACAAGACAATGACAATATTGAGACAACATACCAAAACTGTTGAAAAACAGCCAAAAGAGTTATTTGGAGAAATTTTCTATTTCTAAATGCTTACATGAATAAAATAGAAAAAGAGGAGATTAATTAATTATGTAAACTATTAATGAAGCTGGAAAGAAAAAAAACAAATCCCCAATTAAATACAAATTAGGAATTCTGAAAATCAAAAGGAAAATTTATAAAATAGAAAGTAAGAAAACTGCTGAACTAATAAATAAAACTAAGTTAATTTTACGAAAGAAAAACAACAAAATAGATGAACCTTTGATCAATATAATTGGAGGAAAGGAAGTATAAAACTAAATTACTAGGAATAAAAATTAAATAATGTAAATGCTTCATCAAGGAGAAGCAAGCAAATTAAAGTAATAATTCAGAGCTACTTTGTGCAACTGTGTGCCAATAAATTGAACAATTTAAGGGAAATGTATGAATAGCTACAAAAAATAAACAATTGTCAACAATAAAAGAAGAGGAAATTGAATACTTAAATAACCCCATCTCAGAAAAATAAATTGAAAAAGCCATTAATGGACTCCCTAGGAAAAAAACATTTATGGAATCAGACGTACTCAGAGGTATACTTTATTAAATATTCAAGAAATAGTTCATTTCAATTTGGTAGCAACTATCTGAAAAAAATAGATGAACAAATTCTCCAGAATTCCTCATATGACAATAATATGGTAACAATAACTAAGCCATGAAGAGTCAAAACAGAGAAAGAAAATTGTAAACCAATTTCCCTAATGAATATTGAAAAATAATTAAATAAAACATTACAGCATGTTATCCCTAGAATAAAATATTATGACCAAATATGATTTATACTAGGAATGCAGGGTTAGTTCAATATTAGGAAAACTACCAGTATAATTGACCATATCAATAACAAACCTATCAGAAATCACATGTTTTTTTAATACATGCTGAAAAAGCTTTTGTTAAAATATATGACTTATTTCTTTGAAAAACACTACAGAATACTGAAATACATGAATCATTCCTAAAATCATTAACAATTATATGCAACAGGAATGTAAAAGAGACATTAATAATAAGATTGGGTGAAACAAGGATGCCCATTATAAACAATGCCATTCATTATTATATTAGAAATGTTATATTATGTATAAATGTCATATTATGTATAAATATTATATTAATATATGAAAATATCAGAAATAAGAGATGAAAATGAAAAGAAAGAATTAGAATATATAAAGAAGAAAAAACTCTCACTCTTTGGAGATGATAGGAGAGTATACATTAAGTATCCTAGAAGATCATCTAAAAAAACTACATGAAAGGTAAAAATTTCAGCAAAGTTTCAGGATATAAATTAAACCCACACAATTTATCTGCATTTCTATAATATATATTTCTAAGAAGACACAGCAACAAGAGATAGAAAGGCAAATGTCAGGTAAAGTAAATGTAGACAACATGAAATACTTGTGAGTCTAGTCTCTTAAAAAGAAGCAAATACCAAATTGGATTAAAAACCATATTAAAAGAAGTTAAGGAGATAAATAGATTGACAGAAAACCTAGATATGATAGACTTATGGAGGAAAATGAATGGGGATAGAAATGAATATACCTTTTTTCTGCAGTGCATGGCACTTACACAAAAATTGACCATGCACTAGGACATAAAAACCTAATAATCAATTTTAGAAAGGTAGAAATAGTAAATACATCTTTCTCAGATAATAATGCAATAAAAATCATATGCAACAGTGGGCCAAGGAGATACAGACCCAGAAATGATTGCAAATTAAATAACCTCATTTTAAAAAAATGAATGGATCAAGCAACAAATTATAGATAGAATTAATTATTTAATCCTAGATAATGCCAATAATGAAACAACATGCCAAAATCTATGGGATAACTCAAGGCAGCTCTCAGGGGATATTATATCTTTAAGTGCTTACATCAAAAAATTAGAGAAAGAAGAAATCAATAAAGTAAATATGGAACTAAAAACATTAGAGAAAGAGCAAATTAACCCCCCCAATTAAATACCAAATTAGAAATTCAGAAAACTAAAGGTTAAATTAATAAAAAAATAAAGCAAAAAATCTATTGAATTAATAAATAAAAGCAAGAGTTGGTTTTATGACCAAAAACAATAAAATTGATCAACCTTTATTTCATTTGAATTAAAAAAGAGAAAGAAGAAAACCAAATTACCACTATCATAAATGAAAAAGGTGAAATCACCACCAATAAGGAAGAAATTAAATAATAATTTGGAATGCCCAACTCTATGCTAATAAATTTAACAATCAAAGTAAAATGGACAAATATTTACAAAAATATAAGTTACCCAGGTTAAATAAAGAGATCAAATACCTTAACAACCCTATCTCAGAAAAAGAAATTCAAAAAACCATCACTGAATTCCCTAAGAAAAAATCTCCATGGCCTGATGGATTCACCAGTGAATTCTATCAAATTTTTAAGGAACAGTTGGTTCCAATTCTATATAAAGTCTTTGGAAAAATAGGAGAAGATGGAACTCTCCCTAACTCTTTCTATGAGACCAATATGGTGCTGATACCTAATCCAGGAAGAGGTAAGATAGAAAAAAGAAAATTATAGACCTATCTACCTGATGAATATAGATGCAAATATCTTAAAATCTTAGCAAAATGACTGCAACAAGTTATCAGTACAATAATATATTATGACCGAGTAGTATTTATCCAAGGAATGCAGGGTTGGTTCAATAGTAGGAAAAGTGTTAGTATAATTAATTAAGCAACAAACCTATCAGAATTCATAAGGTTATAGCAGTAGATGCTTAAAAAGCTTTTCACAAAATACAGCACCCTTTCCTACTAAAAACATTAGAGAGTGTAGGAATAAATGGACTGTTCCTCAGAATAATAAACAGTATCTATATGAAACCATCAACAAGCATTATTTGCAATGAGGAGAGGCTAGAGGCATTCCCAATGAGATCAGGGGTGAAGAAATTTAAGGAATTAGAATTGGGAAGGAAGCGACAAAACTCTCACTTTTTGTAGATGACAGATGGCATACCTAAAGAATCCCAAGGAATGATCCAAAAAACTACTGGAAACAATTAGCAACTTTAGCAAAGTTGCAGGATATAAAATAAACCCTCATAAATCCTCAACTTTTCTATATATGAGTAGCAAGATACAACAGGAAGAACTAGAAAGAGAAATCACATTCAAAGTAACCTCAGACAATATAAAAATAGCTGAGAGTTTCTTTGCCAAGGCATACTTTGAAACTTTTTTAAAACAATGACAAAACACTTCTCACTGAAATAAAATCAGATTTAAATTAGTGGACAAGCATCAACTGCTCATGGATAGGTGGAGCTAATATAATAAAAATGACAATTCTGCCAAAACTAACCTACCTGTTTAGTGCCCTACCAATCAAAATTCTAAATAATTACTTCATTGAGCTAGAAAAAGTGGTAAGTAAATTCATGTGGAGAAATAAAAAATAAAAAATCTCCAGGGATTAAATGAAAAAAGCGCAGAAGAAGGTGGCTTCAGTCATCAAAATCTCTGGGATTTTCTAAGAACCAGAGTGGTAGACCAGTGGAATAGACTAGGTATAACTGCAGGAAATGAATAAAGTAATCTGCTATTTGATAAACGCAAAGAGTCCATCTATTGGCATAAAAATTATCTCTTAGATAAAAACTGCTGGAAAAATTGGAAGTTAGTATGGAAGAAATTTAGATTAGACCAACAACTCACACCCTATACCAAGATAAGATCAAGATGGTCACAGGATTTAGACATAAAAAAACCAGTATTTTAAGTAAGCCAGAAGATCAAAGCATAGTTCCCAGTCAGATCTATGGAAAGGGAAGCATTTTATGACTAAAGAAGAGATGGAGAACATCACTAAAAACAAACTAGATGATTTTGATTAAATTAAATTAAAAAAATACTTTTGCACAGAAAAAAACACTGTAACCAAGATCAAAAGAAATGTAATAAACTGCAAAACATTCTTTACAACTAGTATTTTTGACAAAGGACACATATCTAGAAAATATATATGCAGAGAAATGAGTCAAATTTTTAAAAAAAGCTATTCCCCAATTGACAAATGGTCAAAGGATATACAAAGGCAATTTATAGATGAGATCAAATCGATCCATAGTCCTATGAAAAATTGCTCTAAATCATTACTTATTAGAGAAATGCAAATTAAAGCATCTCTAAGGTTACATCTCACATCTCTCAAACTAGCCAATATGATCAGAAATGACAATGATCATTGTTGGAAGGTTTGTGTGAAATCTGGGACATTAATACATTGTTGGTGGAGTTGTGCACTCATCCAAACTTTATGGAGAGTGTTCTGTAACTATGCCCTAGGGCAACAAAAATGTGCATACCCTTTGATCTAGCAACACCACTACTGGTTCTATACCCTGAAGAGATGATGAAAAACAGTAAAATGAACACCGGTACAAAAATATTAATAGAAGACCTGTCTGTGGAGGCAATGAATTGGAAATCAAGTAAATGTCTTTTAAATGGGAATGGCTTAACAAACTGTGGTATATGTATGTCATAAAACACTATTGTTCTATTAAAAACCAGGAGGGATGGAATTCAGGGAAGCCTGGAGGGATTTGCATGAACTGATACTGAGTGAGATGAGCAGAATCAGGAAATTATTGTATACCCTAACAGCAACAAGGGGGAATGATGATCAACCTTGATGGACTTGCTCATCCCATCAGTGCAACAATCAGGGACAATTTTGTGCTGTGTGCAATGGGGAATACCATCTGTGTCCAGAGAAAGAACTGTGCAGTTTGAACAAAGACCAAGTGCTATTTAGGAAAAAAGTTGATATCTTATTGTCTGACCTTGCTTTCTCTTATACTTTATGTTTCTTCCTTAATGATATGATTTCTCTCACATCACATTCAGTTTGGTTCAAAAGTATACCACGGATACAATGTAAAGACTGACAAATTGCCTTCTGTGGGGGGTGGGGGGGAAGTATTATTAGGGAAAATTGTAAAACTCAAAATAAGTAAAATATTTTTAAAAATTAAAAAAAAATATGGCCAAAAATTTCAGCTGAGAGAATGGGAGGAAGGCTGTGAGCCTTCAGGATGGATGAAAAATTATCAGTAATGTCCCAGTTAAGGTTGTGATTCATTAATGTGTAGTGGCCCCATTCAGAAAGGTTACAAGATTCCCTTCCTATTTGTTCTGAAGAATGTGTACAGTAATGAAGGTAGTAAAGGATGAAAATCATTTATGTTTTACTATATACAAATAAAGGATAAATAGAGAAGGACTGAAAGGAAGAGTAGAGAGAAACATGTATGTGGATATATTTTAGAAGGCTTTGGAGTACTAAATACATTATTAATCATTTATTGTATAGCATAGACAAAAACCAGAGGAAAAAACCTTATAGGAAGATTATATACTATGTCAGTAGAGATTAAAACTCATATATATATATATATATATATATGTATATATATATATATATATATATATATATATATATATATATATATATCAATAATACCAAATCTGTGAAAGCAGATTTAATGGGTGAGGACCCCCATTCAGTATTCTAATAACTATCAATCATGATCATGATTCTAGAGCTCTGAACTGTAGAGTAGATGGCAAGATCTCTTGTGCAGTCATAGGAAGCTAGGGGTCCTCCACCTATGTTTTTTCTTGTCTTGGTGATCAAGCCCTTTGTTGAAGAGATGAGTAAAATACATGAAAAGTTCAAGCTTGTTTTTATACCTCCAGTCCAAGCAAGGGACCATATTATGACCACCTAGAAATGATATATGAGTTGTGCCATGTCATCCTGCCTATCTTAAGAAATAACCTTTCTATTTTATGGTTATCTTATGCCTACTTTCTTAGTGGAGATGTCCCCTTTATATATGATATTGTTGTTTAATGATGGAACTGAAACACTAATAAAAAACATCATTCATGGTACAAATTAAACCATAATTTATGACAGGAATTTATTAAAACAAATAGGATCCTCAATAGTATTTGCTTAGAAAAAAAAATGTGGTTTGGTTCTTTTTATCTTTTTCTGTATTGAATGGCAGTCCGAAACATCAATTTTGATATTCTGCAAAATGATTAAATGCTTTTTGGGAGTATGTCTATACATTTCTAATAGGTCACCCAAAAGCATTGAATCTCATTTTAAATACATATTTATTTCTTTGCAAAAATACCTTTCCTAATAACTTCTTCAGAGCACATAAGACATCTTTATTTCTTAGGCTATAGTTGAAAGGTTTGAGCATGGAGGGATACGAACTGGTTAATGGTTCTTTTCTAAAAAAGGATTTCCAGTGTATATGATTTGTGAATTTTATTGCTGATGGTTTCCCCAAGCCAGGATCCAGTAACCATAAGCCCACCAATTCAATGGTTCATGAGTTTTGGATAACATGGTGAATGACAGATGGATATCTATCAATCATAGGAGATGGCTGCTTTCTGCAAAAGAGAGATGGCTGAGAAGAAGTACATTGGAGTATGGAGTCACATTTCGAGAAACATAAATATAATCAAGATTGTATTTCCCTTAACTGCCACCATAAAAACGATGAGAATAAGTGTTATGAACAGGAATCCATTATGCAAAGGCAATTCACAGATGAGGAAATGAAAGTGATCCATAGTCATGTGAAAAATTGCTCTAAATCATTACTTATTGGAGAAAAGCAAATAAAATCTCTCTAAGGTACCATGTCATACCTCTCAGACTGGCCAATATGACCAGAAAGGACAACGCTCAATGTTGGAAGGGATGTGGGAAATCTGGGACACTACTACATTGTTGGTGGAGCTGTGAACTCATCCAACTTTTCTGGAGAGAAATTTGGAATTATGCCCAAAGGACAATAAAATGTGCATCCCCTTTGATCTAGCAATACCACTGCTAGGTTTATACCTTGAAAAGATTATAGAAAAGGGTAAAAAACATCAGTAATAAAAAATATGCATAGCAGCCCTGCTTGTGCTGACAAAGAATTGGAAATTAAGAAAAAGGCCTTCAATTGGGGAATGGCTTAACAAACTGTGTTATATGTATGTCATGGAACACTATTGTTCTATTAGAAACCAGGAGGGATGGGAAGTCAGGGAATCCAGGATGGATTTTCATGAACTGATGCTGAGTGAGATGTGCAGAATCAGGAAAACATTGTACACCCTAATAGCAACATGGGGTTGATGATCAATTTGGATGGACTTGCTCACTCTGTCAGTGCAATAATGAGGGACAATTCTGGGTTGTCTGCAATAGGTTATACCTTCTGTATACAGAGAAAGAATTGTAGCGTTTAAACAAAGACCAAAGACCTTTACTTTAGAAAAGCAAAAATGTTATCTTATTATGCGATTTTACTATTTCTTATATGTTTTTTTTTCCCTTAAGGATATGATTTTTCTCACATATTCAACTTAGATCAATGAATACTATGGAAACAATGAAAAGAATAACAGACTGATTTCCATGGGGGGTGGGGCCAGGGAAACAAGATTAGGGGGAAAATTGTAAAACTCAAAATAAGTAAAATCTTTTAAAAAAATTGCAATCCTCACTGGTTTGAATCCAATAATCCTAATGGAATGAAATATCTAATACAAGACTGATTCTTTTCTTTCCCCTGTAGGTTTGCTTCACTTTTTCACCTAATGTCAAAGAGACAAGTTTTAGATACGGAAAAAGATTGGATTAACATTAAACTCAGGACTGAATCTGGAACTACAAAATAATGACTATTATGAAGTAATTCACTTTTCAAAAATCAAAAAACAAATTATTTAAATTAACTGATATCTGTTCACTGATTGAAGTGGTGAAAAAACATCATAGTGACTCATCTGGGTACTTCCACATTTGTGTTCCTTACCTAATTGTTGTCTTAGCTTGAAAAACTATTAATGCTTGATCTTGCACTCAGCAAGAAATGTCATCCAATGCAACAATAGGATAAAAAACTAATAGAAATTATGGAGAAAATTATTTGTTTGTGAAATCTGTAAATAATTTAGAATCAGGTGCAAAACTTTTCCTGAGCCAATCAATGATTCCTATATCAACATCATCACTATAATCCCCATACTTACTATTTTTTAAAAGCATATTTCATTTTGAATTTACTGCCTAAAACTAGCATTTTCATAACTATATTTTTAAAAATTATATATGAAGTTGAGAATCAACTAGGTACAATTTACTATTCCCTTTAAACTTATAATAAAGTTATCATGCCTGAAGGATTTTCTCCTTGATCTGATCATTTTGGAATTTGGCTATAATATTCCTTAGTATTTTCATTTTGGGACCCTTTTCAGGAAGTAATTATTGCATCTATTCAATGACTATTTCCCTCTCTGCTTCTAGAATTTCAGGACAGTTTTGCTTGACAATTTCTTGAATCCTGTTGCCCAGTTTCTTTTTTATTTTATGATTCTAGCAGATAGTTCAATAATTCTTAAATTTTCTCTCTTGGATCTATATTTCAGGTCAGATTTTTTTCAAGGAGGTATTTTACATTTTATTCTTTTTTTAAAATTAACATGATTAATCATTGATGTCACATACATTCATTAGTCTCCATTTTCCTAAGGAAATCATTTTCTTCAGTTAGCTCTTAGGTTTTCCTTTTCCATTAGATCAATTCTATTTTAAAGGAGCATTTAGGTTTTTTACATTTGCCCAATATCATTTTTATACTAATTTTCTTACAGACAGTTTTTATGCTTCCCTTTGCATGATACTGAATTCCTATTGAATTTCTTTTCCTAAATTTTCTTCTATATTTTAAAAATAATTTTAATCTCTTCCAGGAGGTCTTTTTGTGTTGAAGATTAATTCATCCTTTCCTCTGCAGAATCACATGCAGTCCTTTTTTTTTTTTGTCATCCTCTTCTAAGATGAGCTTTTGACTGTTCTAATCTCCAAGTTCATGCTTATTAGTCCTGACTTTCCTCTGGCATTTCTTATTCATTATTATTGTTATTCCTCAGATTTTTTCCAAACCACTTATTTTGAGGGAAGGATTCACCCACAGACTTTCCTCAGTGAGAATTCACTAGGTTTACTCCTTGAATTGGGCCATGTAGTTCAGTCACATGAAATGACAAGGGGTCTGAGGTACCCATGTTGGAACCCTGCCAACTGACCTGCTTTGTTATTGTCCTGCTGAGCCAGGACTCCTGGGAACTGCATTTCAGATCTCTCTTACAAAACTCTCTGGATCATTGTCCTCCACATCCTGCACATATGGTGACTACAGTTGTCTGTCTTGGGCACATTCCCTCTCCAATTGACACAGACCTGGGTGGAACGTAATCTACTCTGTTCTTTTGTGAGTTCTGTCACTCATTCATTTATAGTTTTGTTAAAGAAGGAGTCTGGTTTCCCTCCTTCATTGAGGCTCCACCCTTTTCTTCTTCTTGAGTCTGGCACCTTAATAGCATAATATACAACAATATTCCAGCACTATATGTATTTTACAAATGCTGCTTCTTTTAAAATGGGCCATCATTTACAGAAGCATATTTTAGTCATGTATTTTATCCTACCAAGTATCATGGAAAAATGAGAGATCAAATTTGCCTTTTTGAATTAATATCTCCTATTTATCATGCATGCCACCAGTAGATTGGCAGTTTTGCACTGATATCTGAATAAATTCTTCTTTTTTTTCTTGTCTGTTAAATTCTGAGAATTTTAATTGCTGTTGTTCGTATTTTGTCACAATTTCCTTTCTGATATATTTTTCTGGACAGATATATTGTCATACCGTCCACCTCCTCCTTCTTGCTTTTCCTATATATATATATGTGTGTGTGTGTGTGTGTGTGTGTGTGTGTGTGTGTGTATCCATCCTCTGAGGGGAAATATTTGTTTCAATAAATAGACACTAAAACAAGTAGTTTTTCAATCAGTCTATTGAAGACACTTCTCAGAACTAAAGAAGTCAATCAGACCTTGAAAATGTCCAATTTGGGGGCCAAAATGTCTCTGTATAAAGCAAAAAAGAAATGCTCAATTGCTTTTAAGGACATTTTACATCAAAAGAACAAGACAGTAATAATTAGTTGACCCATATCTACCAATGAATCATTCATTAAATAACTACATTACCCCAAATACTGAGTTAAGTGCTTGGAATACTTAAGCAAGGATGAGACAGCCTTTCTGTTCTAATAATTTAAATTCCATGGGGCCAGAGAAAATTGTAGATACAAAGTACACAGATAAGTAAATATTATGCTCTTAATTTTGTGGGAATGGGGGATTACAGTAATAATTGAGAAAATGAAAAATTCATTAACTCAATAAGAAAAAGGTCTTGGAATTGACAATATAGAAAGAAGTATGAGTTCCCCTCCTTTCCATGCTTGGAAGAAAGACTTCTAAGGTCTCTGAGAATATCATTATAAATAGGTGGTTTTCATTGGAATGTAGAGTTTGTTGGGAAGTTTAATGAAATAATATCAGAAAAATATGTTTGCATAAGATTATGAGAAATTTTAAAGGGCTGAGAAGATAAAATATTATTCTAGGTATAATATAAAGCCAATAAAACATCTTAGAAAATATCGTGAAATGGTCAGACCAACATATGAGGGTAATGATTACAACAGGTTTAAAAAAAACAATGTACTTATTTATGTCTTCTCTTCAAAGGAAGATGCACAGAAGTTCTCAAAGATGATATTATCAGACCTTAGTTCCACTGTGCCCAAGAAACTAAAAAGACTTTATTTATAAAGGCAAAAGATAGAGTCTCATCAGGAAAGACTTTGTCCCATTGTGTTGAATGTTTTGTAAGTATGCTAATTCCAAATGAGGATTTTTAAATCATGGAAGAATCAGGTCCTAGATCCCAAAGATGAAATCCCACAATGATTTTTCTCTAATTTTTCTTGCCTTACTAATATTTCACAATTTAGGAGATATTTTGATTTAAAATATTTGAAATGATATACAGTGTAAAAATGCAGGTAAAAAGGACAGGTCTGCCATTCTTCAGTTTAGAAATGACAAAATTTCATGATAAAGATATTAGATCACTTGGTTAAAGGCATATAGTTAAGTATCACACTGAAAACTAAATTCATTTTTTGTTTATTGATTTCTATCACTTTTTTCACCTGTAAATTTTTTTTGTGGCATTAGGAGGTAGTGAAGCAGATATAATCATGGTTCAAATAAATAATAATGGAATGAAGAATTTATAGACAATAAGAACAAAATGAACCAGTAATTAAGGAAAATTGAGATTCATCAAGAAACATTTGGTTTTTTTAAGGGTTTTTTTGGAAGGCAAATGGAGTTAAGTGGCTTGCCCAAGGCCACACAGCTAGGTAATTATTAAGTGTCTGAGACTGGATTTGAACCCAGGTACTCTTGACTCCAAGGCCGGTGCTTTATCCACTAAGCCACCTAGCCGCCCCCAGAAAACATTTATTAAGCACCTACTACATATCAGTGACTCTGCTAAATTTTGGCTATCCAAAACGAAGGAAAAGAAAAAACACTCCCTGATATCAAGGATTTTAAAATCTACTCGGAGAGACAAGGTAAGAAAAATACATACAAACCTACATACATACAAACAGACATATAAGCATAAAAACAAGTTTTATATTTATATGTGTATATATAATATATAATATTTGAAAAAAATTAAAAGAAAGAAGGGACTCCAGCTACTTAGGTGGTGCTGTGGATTGAGTACCAGCCATGGAGTCAGTAAGACCTGAGTGCAAACCAAGCTCAGATACTTAATAATTACCTAGCTCTGTGAACCCGGCCAAGTCACTTAACCCCATTACCTTTCAAAATAAAAAAGACAGAAGGGAATAGAAATAAGAGGATTTGTAAAAGGTTTCCAGTGTAAATGACAGTTGCTTATATTTAGATTTAAGAAATCAAAAGGGGCCACTAGTTGTAGCTAAATGCAGAGAGGAATCTAGATCCAAGGGACAGTCTGAGAAAATGACAATAGCCAAGAAATGCTAGTTCTCATTCATGGAAGAGTAGAAAGTGAAGTTAAGAATATGTGGTCTATAGAAAGGTATAAGAATATTGGATGGGTAGAAAAGGATTTGAATATTAAGGGATTTGAATTTCAAGTGGAGAATTTTGGACCTGATTTTCATGTCAAAAGGGAATCACAGTCAATTGTTGATTAGTCATGATGACAGGATCAAGACCTGTACCCTAAGTAATAAACTTTAATGAATAGAGGATAGATATATATGGGGAGCCAACTGAGAGGGCCAACATTTATGCCTCCTAATATTTCTCTCAGAATTATCCAATAATTCAAGTAATTACCAGAAGTCATCCCCATCACTGAGAAGAGGTTTTTCTGCTCATGAGTCTCCTAAGGGAAGTTTTTATGTCCTTATTTCTTAGTGTATAGATAAAGGGGTTCAACATGGGGGTGACCACAGCATAAATAGCTGAAACAATTGTGCTCTTCCAGGAGATGTTGGTAAATGAGGAGGTGAAATATACTCCTAAAACTGTGCCATAATATAAGGAAACAATACAGAGGTGAGATCCACAGGTAGAAAAGGCTTTATACTTACCCTGAGCAGATGGGATTTTTATAATGGAAGAAGCAATCTGAACATAAGAGTAAAGGATCCCCATGAGAGGGAATATACCCAGCAATCCAGAAGCAAAATACATTACAATATAATTAATGAGAGTGTCAGAACAAGAAAGCTTCATAATTTCAGGAAGATCACAAAAGAAGTGTTGAATCTTATGGTTTGTACAAAAGGAGAGACGTGTTAACATTACACTGTGAAGAAAGGCATTTAGAAATGCCAATGACCAGGACAGTATCACTAGAAAATGACAGAACCAGGAGCTCATTATTACTGTATAGCGTAGAGGGTGACATATAGCCACAAAACGGTCATAGGCCATTGAAGTGAGGAGGAAATTATCTAAAGCAGCAAAAAGCATGAAGAAGAACATCTGCGCAATACAGTCAGCATAAGTGATGTGCTTATTTTGTGTCCAGAAGCTTGCCAACATCTTTGGGACTGTGGTGGTCACCAAGCAGGTATCCACAAATGACAGATTGGAAAGTAAGAAGTACATAGGGGTGTGGAGATGAGAATCAAAGCCAACTGCCAACATGATGAGCAGGTTTCCAACCACTGTGACCAAATACATGTTCAAGAACAGAACAAAGAGGGGTCCTTCCTGATCCAGATTCTCAGAAAATAGCAAGAAGATGAAGTCAGTGAATTGTGTTTGGTTTTCTGGTACCATGTAGCTGATTTTTCTGCCAGGAAAGAGAAATGAGAACATGATATGACAATAATTTTATCTTTATATATTGAAGGGAGAAACTAAATCTCCATTGACTGACAGTATTTCTATTTCTTTTCCTTGTCTCTGAAAGTCCATGAAATGCCATCTCCAATTTACTTGAAGCATCAAAATCTATAGAGCAGATGGATAAAAAAATGCATACCATAGATATGGCAGGAATATTCCTTAAAATAATAGGAGACAGAGACAAGAGAGAGAGAGAGTGAGAGCAAGAGAGAGCGAGAGAGAGCGAGAGAGCGAGAGAGAGAGAGCGAGAGCGAGAGCGAGAGCGAGAGCAGTAATTTGGGCCAACTGGAAGTATTTGGGCCTTGTACTCTTCAACTGAAATCATAAAATCCTATAGACATAGAAGGGATCTTACAGGACACATAGAGCAAAACTGAATCTCACAAGCAGTCTAGGAAGAAAAATATCTCTAGCCAGCCACTGAGCATTTTACCTTTTTTTAATAGTTCCCTGGAAAGGAAACTTCTTACCTTTCTTAGGTAACCATTGTGGCCAGAATATGACTTATCAAGTTCTGTCCAGTGCTCTCAATCTACTTTGTGAGATACTGAGAACAAATCCCTTTTCTCTCCACCATAAGATTTCTTTAAATATGTGAAGAGAGTAAGTTCTATATATATATATATATATATATATATATATATATATATATATATATACTTTCTTTCCTTTAGATCAAGTCATTTTAATTGCTTAAGCTGATTATAATTAGGTCCTTCAGCATGTAACTTCTTCTGCTTTGCATCCTTTATAACTTATCAATGTTTTTTTCTAAAGTGTACTATGCAAAATTTCAGATGAGGGCAGACTACAATCAAAGATAATGGGTGATCATCTCTTTATTGCTAGCTAAATTTCATTCATTATAGTTTACACATTAAAGTTATTTTCTCTGCCACATCCCTGCTGACTTATAGGGAGTTTACAAACCACATCTTCATTACTTTGAAAAGAATATTGGTCTTGTGTTTTGGGAGAAGGCATTCGGTGAGGTTTCTGTGCTTTTCACTTTCTTTTATACTGAAACTCTACATAGCTGGTAGTAGATAGGATTAACCTTCCATTTTTTTGGTAATCCTATCTTGCTAAGGTTGTTCTGTGATACGCTTGGGCTCTATATGTAAAAGGTACCTCTGTGAGACAGCCCCATCATCCTCAAAAGGCTTTTAGGATCTCAAAGCAGTAACACCTTCCAGTTCTCAATCCTATTCTCCTATCCCATATAACACAGAAATTATATATTCTTGACCCATTCCAACTCACAGTATATTTTAATTGTTTCCCTATGATTCATGAAGTTATTTAAAGGGAATTATTGCCCCTAGTTAACAAAATATAGATGGAAAATGTATTCAGGTTTAAGTTGGACTAGTCAGTCTATGAAGGTGTTTATAGAGAGAATGGAGTCTGGTCTAAAATTTTCCAGTGGAAAGAGCAACTTCAAATAGATATATGGATATCTGGAGAGTTCTTTATAGTAAAAAAGGCAGGAATGATATGACTAAAAGAGACAGTTTCTAGAAGATTCATTCCTTTGAGAATTCCAAAAGCACTGAACATCAGAATTAATTTACATACTGAGCTCTTCGAGCTTGGCTAGACAGCCAATAAGAATTTATTAAACATTTACCATGTGCCACACAATGTTCTAAGATGTAGGAATACAAATTATAAAGATTAGGGAGGGGAAAGTCTCAATTCAAGCCAATGGTAACATATGAATTTCAAGCGGAGAATTTTGGATCTGATTTTCATGTCAAAAAGGGAATCACAGTCAATTGATGATTAGTCATGATGTCAGGATCAAGACCTGTCCCCTAAGTAATAAACTTTAATGAATAGAGGATAGATATATATGGGGAGCCAATTGAGAGGGCCAACATTTATGCCTCCTAATATTTCTCTCAGAATGATCCAATAATTCAAGTAATTACCAGAAGTCATCCCCATCACTGAGAAGAGGTTTTTCTGCTCATGAGTCTCCTAAGGGAGATTCCTCAAAGGACTCGATTAAAGACTGACATACTGGAGCTCTTGTACATAATGTGGAATTTCCTGACCAAGGGGAAAAGGAGAATGGTGTGGGGAATGATGTCTGAAGGTGATTAACCCCAGACCCTTTTTCTAGATTTAAAAATTCATAGTCAGAAAGAGAGTAGGGAGTTGATGAAAGATTTTTTTAACACGTAAGAAGTCCTTTTCAAGCTGTTCCTTGAGGATCTCCCATGAGAAGGGACTCACCACCTCCTGATAGAATCTAGTCTGCATTTAGAAAGCTCTAATTGTAAGAAGTTTACAAGTTTCTTTGTGTCTTTGGGAGAAATCTAAATTTGTCTTTTTTTGCTATAACCTCTCAGGCTACAGAAGATAGTGTCATTTCTCTTGCTAACCCTCCAAACATTTCAAGATAGCTACCAAACAAAAACAGTAGGAACAGAGGACATAGCTAGTATAAGCAGATATATTAAAGCCCTAAAGAGAACATTTTTGGAGGGTTAAAGAAAAGGAAATTCTTCCTCACTTGAGGTGGTCGTGTTAGTAGTAGGCACAGAAGATATGATGGAATTGAAGGCCAGTAGGAAAGGGGAATGTCCTAGAAAGATTTTCAAGTCCTAGTCAAAGAAGGACTGTACTGATTCATACTTTGCTGATGCTCTAGTAAGATTCTCAATGTTTTTCCCAGATATGTAGGATATACTCTGGGGCTATTCTTCTAACCCAAATTCATAACAGCAAGTTTGGTGTATAGAGTTCAACAACTACTTCCCCTTCAATCTTCTAGGATGCAGCAATGACATCTTAGGGGATGTTTTTTTTAATATTCATATATATATATATATATATATATATATATATATATATATATATATATATATATGTGTGTGTATATATATGTATGTATGTATTAGTTTTTACAAGGGGATGGCATTAAGTGATTTGCCCAAGGTCACACAAATTAGTAATTATTATGTGTATGACACCATATTTGAACTCCTGAATCCAGGACCTGATCTTTGTGTTTTGTCTCTTGATTTTGAGTTAATTTTAGTTAGATAGACAACTGATTTCCATAGTACTAACAGTTTTCACATATAATGCAGGTCTCCTAGCAATAAAAAAGTCCATAATATATTCTCCATACAGAGAACATCCAGGTGAAAGTATTAACAAATTTAAATTTGTTATAAGGGGGTAGCACACATTGTGAAAGTTCTTTTCTTACAGGTCTTTTTTTCCCCTGGCTTTCACATCACCCTCAGGAAATTCCTCCTAAACTTAATGTTATTTCTGCCCTGCTTCTTATAAAGTCCTTATACAGAAATTATTAGGAAGGTTTTCCTTCATTCATGTATCCATATATATTTTTACAATTACCTGGTATTTTCTTTACAATTGTTTTCTGAGTTCAAGCAAAAACCATTTAATCCTTTTTCATTCTGACACATCAAATACCTGAATGCAGTGATAACACCCTTCACACTTGATGTTATTACATATCCCAACTTACCTGTTCCTTAAAACTCTTCTAGCTTTTATTTGAACTTCTCTCTCATTTGTCCCTCTCCAAAATTCAACTGTCTCCACATTTTTCTAGTAGATAAATAGTCATTAATAGACAATTTATGAGTCTCTAGAGCTCACAGTATGGTTGCACTTTAAACCACTAAATAACCTGATACAGGACACCTGGTTCACCTGAATCACTGTACAATTCAAAAAATACTGGTGTCTTTTCCTTTGTTAATTTTTGTGTCTGTTTGCACCCTCAGCAAAAGTATGCAAAGAAATAGGGAATAGGAAGAAATGATGAAAAGGGGAAAAAGATAAAAAAAAGGAAGATCAATATAATGGAATGGGAAATAATGGGATTACAATTTCATATCAACTAGTCTAACCCCCATCAGAAACAGAAAGAGAAAAGGAAAACACCAAATGCATGAGGTGGGAAAGAAATGATAAAAATAATTGGACTAGCATTAGGATAGCAGGTAGAAAATAGTAAGAAGCGATGACTATCAATGAAATAACTGCCCAGGAGATATTAAGTAAATCTGAGGAATATGCTTAAACATTGCAGTAATAGCTCATACTTCAGTCAAAAACTCACCCTACAGTGACATTCAGAGATCTGTAGACACAGGAAATAAAGATATCTACAATTTGTATAAAAAAGGGCTTTTTAGAACCCAGTAACCTGTAATTGGAAGTAGGGACATAATGCCTCTGACATTACTAGAATTCCCATTGGTGCATCTGAGAGTTACTTCTGGTTAAAGATCAAACCAGGTATTTGGTTTATACTTGGTGTAGCTAGAATGGTCATGCATAGATTCATAGCTCTTCTATTGTGAGAAAAATCAAAATTGATCTAATTAAAATGATTTTTAGATCACCAAATTTCCACAAAGAGGATCTCATTTGGCTTTCAAAAGAGCATCAGGAAATCAATAGTTTATTTTTCATCTCTATTTTGTGATCCATAGCCCCTAAAATCTATAAGATTAAAACAATTCTAAATGATTGTAAAAATAAATCTTGAGCCTGACTCAGGGTATAAAGTTTATTCTACTCTCCTTTGTTTTCCCTCCCTACTTGGACCTCAGATAAACTCTACATTTTCAAGTGAACTCTTTAGCGAATTAAATCTTCTTCATATTTCGCCTGGATAATGCTTGTGATTGAATCTTTGTTGGCTTTGGGAGAGTCTCCTTGAGTTTCAGAAAAACAACTGACTCCTCTCTTCCCGTATGTCCCTCCTTCTCTTTTCCTCACTGCTTTCCCAGCATTTCCCACATCCAGTCACTTACTGAACATCACCAAGGACATAGGCTTAGTTCACTCAGAGTATTGGAAAGGAGGACAGGAAGACAGAAACTCTGGATCCCAGGAAGAATGAAGATTTTCTGGCAGTTGGACTGTATTCTCTAGGAGGCCCAACCTGACTCCCTCTTGGTCTGAGATAACTGAGGTATGATCTTGGGGAGGCAAGGAAGATACTTAAGATTTCTGTTGCCAAACAACTCTATCCTCCAACCTCATCATTAGCCATTCAATATTAATTGTATTTCCAATTCTTACCCCCTGTCCCCTATGGGGCAGGAAATTTTGGCAGAAAAAATCCTAACAGTCAGAGCTGGCCAAGATTTCCTGAGAAGTTATCAAACTCTGGGGACCTTGAGCAAGGAAGGACCTCAGAGGTTTTTCAGGCCAATATGAATCATCTATTTTCTTTTCCACAAAGAATTCACCTCTTCTAAGGGCATCACATTGTGCTCTTCTAGTGCTGAGATTGCAAGGCAAAGTTTGCATCTGCTGAACCAAAGTCATTCTTTTCATAGATTAACTTTATTTTATTCTTACTCTAACTTTTGGGCTCAAGTAGAATGAGTCTAATTACTCTTCCACATGAGATAATTTTAAAATCATAAAGTCAGTTTTCATTGAGGTATTTCTGCTCCAGAGAAATATCCCCACATCATTTATTTGTTCTTCATTTGTTGGTATAATATACATTATATATATATATATATATATATATATATATATATATATATATTTAATTGCCATCATTGTACATAAAAATTAATTTTTGAAACAATAGAAACCTGGCATTTATTCTTATTAAATTTGATCCAACTACATTTGTTTCTTTAATATAGTTTTTTTAAAACCTTTAAAATTATATCAATATTGCAGGCTGCAGATAGTGCAATGTATAGAACACTGGGCCTGGATTCAGGCAGACCTGAGTTCACATCTGTCCTCCATCTTGGCTATATGATCTTGAGCAAGTCACTTAATCCTGTTGCCTTGCAAAACACTCCAAAAAATGCATCACTCTTTTGTTCATGACAACATTAAGCTTCGACTCAACTAATGGAATGTGCTGAATAGATTCTTTTATTTATTTGTTTGTTTATTTATATTTATATTTGAAAGTTTTCTGCTGCTTATTTAGAAATTTGTAATTTTAACACCAGAAAAGAAACTTTTAAAAATGCAGGGGCATATCATTCTTAACAAAAACTGTTTATATGCCATTAGTAACACCTTATAAATAAATTCATTTCAATAGATAAGGCAAATTTAATATTTTAGTAATTTCAAGTTCTCTTTAGAAAGAGTATTGTGTCGAGGTAAGGTGTATGGTATTTATTAGGAAGTTTGAGCTTTGAATATTGCCTTCTATAAATCTTTGCTCTATAAGTCTGTCATATTCTCAATGTCTGAATGTAAAAACAAAACATTGGTAACAAATTATATATTATCTAGATTTAATCAGGTTCATATATATATATACATATATATATATATATATATATATATATATATATATATATAGAGAGAGAGAGAGAGAGAGAGAGAGAGAGAGAGAGAGAGAGAGATTGATTTATGGTCATCTTTTGCCTTATTATTTTATTGTTTAATAGAGATATATACCTGAATTGGATAAAGACATGCGCAGAGCATTAGGGCATGTAGCAAAATCTATTGTGCATCATAAAAAGTGAAGAAAATAAAAAGAAAGCAAATATGGCTCTTCTGATTCCAGACAACATAAAAGCCAATATAGACCTAGTTTAAAGAGATGAGGAAGGAAACTACATCTTAGTGAAAGATATCAGACTATGAAGCAATATCAAAAGTAAAGATACCTATACACACACATATATTTTTAACATGCAGATTTTTAAAGGCAATTTTATTTCTCTATTTATTTATTTTTAAAGATTTTGAGTTTTACAATTTTTCTCCCAATATTACTTCTCTCCCCACCCCACCCCCACAAAAAGCAATCAGTCAGTCTTTATTTTGTTTCCACGTTGTACATTGATCCAAATTGAGTGTGATGAGAGAGAAATCATATCCTTAAGGAAGAAACAAAATGTATAAGAGATTATAAGTTCAGACAATAAGATATCAGTTTTTTTTTTTCCTAAATTAAAGGGAATAATCCTTGAACTTTGTTCAAACTTCATGGCTCTTTATATGGATACAGATGGTATTCTCCATTGCAGATAGCCTCAAATTGTCCCTAGTTGTTGCACTGATGGAAGGAGCAAATTCATCAAGGTTGAACAACACTCCCCATGTTGCTGTTAAGGTGTACAGTGTTTTTCTGGTTCTTTTCATCTCAGCATCATTTATGCAAATCCCTCCAGGCCTCCCTGAATTTCCATCCCTAAGGTTTCTTTTTTGTTCCTTTTTTTTTGAAATCTCCTTTTATTTATTCTCCAAGTACGTGCAAATATAGTTTTCACCATTAATCCTTTGGAAAGCTTTTGGATTCCACAATTTCTTTTTTATTAAAGATATTATTTGAGTTTTACAATTTTCCCTTCAATCTTACTTCCCACCCCCCATTGAAAGCAATCTGTCAGTCTTTACTTTGTTTCCATGTTTTACAATGATACAATTTGAGTGTGATGAGAGAGGAATCTTATCCTTAAGGAAGAGACAAAAAGTCTAAGAGATAACAAGATCAGACAATAAGATATCTGTTTTTTTCCTAAATTAAAGGATATAGTCCTTGAACTTTGTTCAAACTCCACGGCTCTTTATCCGGATACAGATGGTATACTTCATTGCAGACAGCTCAAAATTGTTCCCACTTGTTGCAATGATGGAATGAGTGATTCCTTCAAGGTTGAACATCACCCCCATGTTGTTGTTAGGGTGTACAGTGTTTTTCTGGTTCTGCTCATCTCACTCTGCATCAGTTCATGCAAATCCTGTCCCTCCTAGTAATCTGTCATTGTATGAAAAATTGCTCCAAATCCTTACTTATTAGAGAGGTTCAAATCAAAGCTTCTCTGAGATAACGCCTTACACCTCTCAGACTGGCCAATATGACCAGAACGGAAAATGATCACTGTTAGAATGGCTATGGGAAATCTGGGACACTAATGCATTCTTACTGGAGCTGTGAAAGCATCCAACATTTCTGGAGAGAAGTTTGGAATTATGCCCAAAGGGCAACAAAAAATGTGCATAACCTTTGATCCAGCAATACCACTACTGGGTCTATACCCTGAAGAAATTATGAAAAAGGGTAAAAACATCACTTGTACAAAAATATTCATGACAGCCCTGTTTGTGGATGCAAAGAATTTGAAATTAAGTGAAGGTCCTTCAACTGGACAATGGTTTAACAAATTGTGGTATATGTATATTATGGAATGCTATTGTTCTATTTGAAACCAGGAAGGATGAGAATTCAGGAAGCCTGGAAGTATTTATATGACCTGATGCTGATCAAGATGAGTAGATCCAGGAAAACATTGTACCCCTGTTCCAGCTGCATTCCCCCATAGTAATATTGAAATACTAGACAATTTATCTCAAGAAAGGAACCATGTCTCTGCTCCTGCTAGGTGATCTTCAGAATTGTCCTGGGTAGTTGATTCCTGGTCATAATATAAGTATTTTACCTTCCAAAATATCATATTTCAAGTGCTACAATCTAATCTTTCAATTTATATATTTGTTACAAAATTTCCTTCCACCCTCCTCCCCTCAGTGATGAACGGTCAGATTAAAATTCTACATACATATTTTGAAAAAAACATGTTTACATGCTAGTCATTTTTGGTACGAGGAATTAGGATTAAGGTAAAGAGATGCACAAGAGGTAATTTTCATAAAGTGTTCATCAAATTGTGAAAGATTTGTTTATTTTTCTATGTGCAACATGTGTGCTTTGTTTTGTTTTTCTTCCTCTGTCCACATCCAGTCTAATATGGTTGTCCCAGCTCTTTGAACTGCTGAGAGGAGCTGTTTCCATCATGGCTGACCATCTCACACTGTTCTCTTGGATACTGGATACTCTCCACTTCATCCTCCCTTCACTTAGCTTGAGATTCCATAAGTCATTCCATGCTTCCCTAGAGTTTGACCATTTATGATTTTTTTATAGACCATTAATATCCCATAGTATTCATGTACAATAATCTGTTTAGCCATTCTCTAATGGATGGGTACAGGTCCTTTAATCTTTTAATGTTGATGCTCCCAATTCCTGTGTAATTCTGGCTACCTGGACTTTGAATTGCTTTTTCTGGTTCCCTGAAGGATTTTCTCCTTGATCTGATAATTCTAGAATTTACCTATAATATTCCTAAACATTTTCATTTTGGCATCCTTTAGGAATATTATAGGTAAATTTCAGAATTATCAGATTCAGGGAATCTTTTCAATGACTATTTTACTTTCTGCTTCTAGAATTTCAGGGCAGCTTTCCTTGAAAATTTCTTGAAACAGATCGTCCAGATTCTTTTTTATTTTTTGATCCTGGCTTTCAGGTAGTTCAATAAATATTCAATTTCCTTTTCGAGATCTATTTCTACAGGTCAAATGTGGTTTATTTTTCATGAAGCATTTTCATTTTATTCTATTTTTTCAATATAACTCGATTTATATTTGATTTCACATATGGTTGTTATTTTCCGCTATCCCAGACTATTCTTCAAGGAACTATTTTCTTTGGTTAGCTTTTAGATCTCCTTTCCCAATAGATCATTTTATTTTAAAGGAGCTTTTATCTTTTTACATTTGCACAATAACATTTTAAAGGATTTATTTTCTTTCTATCAGTTTTTATGCTTCCTTTTGCATGATGCTGAATCCATATTATATTTCTTTTCCCATTTTCTATTATATTTAAAAAAATCATTTTAAAGCTATTCCAGGAGGTCTTTCTGTGCTGAAGACTAATTCATCCTCTCCTCTGCAGATCAAATTTATCTTTTTGAATCAATATCTCCTATCTTGCCTGTCACCAATAGTTTTTCAGTTTTGAACTGACATTTGAAGAAATTATTCTTATTCTTTCTCTAGTAAGACTATGATATTCTAAGTGTTTTAATGCCTGTTGTTCCCATTTTGTGACAGTTTTCTTGCTGATATATTTTTTAAAGAAACATTTTATTTATTTTGAGTTATACAATTTTCCCCTATTCTTGCTTCCCTCCAATGACCACCCACAGAAGGCAGTCTGTTAGTCTTTGCATTATTTCCATGGCATACATTGATCTCAGCTGAATACGATGAGAGAGAAATCAAATCCTTAAGGAAAATAAAGTGTAATAGATACCAAAATTATGTAATAAGGCAATGATTTTTTTTTTCTAAAAATGAAGGTAATAGTCTGGTCTTTTTTCAAATAGTGTTTGTTCAAACTCCACAATTATTTATCTGGATACAGATGGTATTCTCCACTGCAGGTATCCCAAAATTGTCCCTGATTGTTGCACTGATGGAATGAGCAAATCCATAAAGTTTGATCATCACCCCCATGTTGCTGTTAAGGTGTACACTAAGTTTCTTGTTCTGCTCGCCTTGCTCAGCATCAGTTCATGCAAATCCTTCCATGCTTCCCTGAATTCCCATCATTCCTGGTTTCTAAGAGAACAATATTAAGTCCACGACACACACATTATACATATATATATATATATATATATATATATATATATATATATATATATATATATGTACACACACACATACACACATAAATAGCACAATTTGTTAAGTCATTACCCAATTGAAGGACATTCACTTAATTTCTAATTCTTTGTCTCCACATACAGGGCTGCTATGAGTATTTTTGCACAAGAGCTGTTTTTTTAATCATTTTTCATAATCTCTTTGTGGTATAGACCCACAGTGGTATTGTTGGATGAAAGGGTATGCACATTTTTGTTGCCTTTTGGGTATAGTTCCAAATTGCTCTTCAGAAAGGTTGGATGAGTTTAGAGCTCCACCAACAATGTATTAGTGTCCCAAATTTCCCACTTCCCTTCCAACATTGGTCATTGTCCTTTCTGCTCAAATTTGCCAATCTGAGAGGTGTGAGATTGTACCTCAGAGATGTTTTAATTTTCATTTCTCTAATTAGGAGTGATTTAGAGTAATTTTTCATATGACTCTGGATCACTTTGATTTCCTCAGTTGTAAATTACCTTTCCCTATGCTTTGACCATTTGTCAATTGGGGAATGCCTTTTTAAAAAAAAATTAACTCAGTTCTCTGTATATCTGAGAAAAGAATCCTTTGTCAGAAGTACTAGTTGCAAAAGTTGTTTCCCAATTTGCTACATTGCAAAAGTTTTTCAATTTAATGTGATCAATTATCTAGTTTGTTTTTAATGATACTATCCAATTGCTTCCCTTTCCATAGATCCACAGGTATATTACTCCTTGATCATCTAGTTTGCTTATAATATTGTTTTTTATATTGAAATCCTGTATCAATTTTGATCTTATTTTGGCATAGTGTGTGAGGTTTACTGCTATACTTTTTTATAAAAAAAAAAATATGGTCATAACTTCCCCCTACTTTTTGCTTTTCCTATATATAATCTGAGAGAAATATTAATATCAATGAATAGGTAATAAAGCAAGCAGGTTTTTTTGCAAGGCAAATGGGGTTAAGTGACTTGCCCAAGGCCTCACAACTAGGTAATTATTAAGTGTCTGAGACAGGATTTGAACCCAGGTACTCCTGACTCCAGGGCCGGTGCTTTATCCACTGAACAAACAGACTCTTCTCAGAACTAAATTAGTCAAATAGTGAAAATGGCCAATTTTGGGGTAACAATTTCTCTGTATAAGTCAAAGACAAATGTTCAATTACATTCAAGGACATTTTAGATATAAAGTGCATTAGTAATAATTAGTCTATTCATATCAATGAATCATTCATTAAATACTGACAATGTCCCAGATTTTGAGTTAAGTGCTTTGAATACATAAGTAAGTATGAGACAGTCTTTCTGCTCTTAGACATTAAATTCCAAGAGGCCAGTGATTTTTTAATATGTATTCCACATAGGAAAGTAAATATTATGCAGTTAATTTTGCTTGATGGTGGATGCCAGTAAAAAAAGGAAATTAGGAATTCTTGAAGTTTGTACATTACCTTGGTAAGAAAAGGGTCTTGGAATTGATGATATACAGAGAAGAATGGACTCCCCTCTGTTCCATGCTTAGCTAGAGAAAGACTTTTAAGCTCTCTGAGATTATCAATAAAATTAAGTAGTTTTGATTTGAATGCAGAGTTTAGTGAAATAAGCACAGACATATGTGTTTTACTAAGATTATGAATTGTTTTAAAGGACCCAGAAGACAAAATATCATACTAGGAATGGTATGAAGTCAGTGAAGCATCTTATAAAAAAAATCATGAAATGGTCAGACCCATTGCTTTGTGATCACTAAAACAATTGGATAATGAATATATGTGCCTATTTATATGTCTCATTATCTAAAGAAGATGTACATAGTTTCTCAAAGGCTATGTTATCAGAACATTAGTTCTTCCAGGCCCAGAAAAACTAAAAAGAATATTTATAACTAAAAATATAAAGATATCCATCAGGAGAGACTTTGCCATATGGTGTTGAATTTTCTTTAACAATATTCATTCAAAATGATGATTTAATAAACATTGAATTAGTATCTAGACACCCAATGATGAAATTCCACAATAATTTTTCTTTAATTTTTCTTTCCTTAATGCAGTCATAAAATATTTCCATAGTTTAGGAGATATTTCATCTAAAATATTTGATTTCATATACAGTGGAAAAAATGCAAGTAATGAGGACAGAGCTTCCATTTCCCAGTTGAGAAATGATAAAAATTTAGTAATAAATATATAGTTCACTTCGTCAAAGGCACACACCTTATAAGTGCCAGATTGAGAAGCAAATTCTCTTTTTATTTCTTGATTTCTATCACTTTTTGCACCTGGAAATATTTTCGGTGGAAGTAGGAGGTATTAAAGAAGAAAGATGTAATTATGACTCAAACACCAATAATAGAGTGAAGATTTTATAGTGAATAAGAATAGAGTGAGCCAGTAATTGAAAAACTTGAGATGCTTCAAACAATATTTATCAGGCACCTACTACATACCATGGACTTTGCTAAATTTTGGGTATACAAACTGAAGCAAAAAAAGAGTAACTCCCTGATATCAAGGATCTTACAATCTACTGAGATAGAAAATGTAGAGAGTAATACATACATATGTACCTATATACCTACTAATGTACAAACATATACATATATATATATATATACATATATACATATATACATATATATATAAATAGATAGATTATACCACATTAGTAAAAATCATAACATAAAAAGGGACTAGATACAAGAGGATTTGTAAAAGCCTTCCATTTTAAATGACATGTGTTTATATTTGAGACTTAAAGGATAGAAATTAAGCCATTAGTTGTTGCTAAATAGAGAAAAGATTCTAGATTTGCAGGACAGTCTGAGAAAATGACAATAGCTAAGAAATGAAGTTTCTCATTCCTGGAAGAGCAAAGAATGTAGTGTCACTGGACCTAAGAGTATGTGGTGTAGAGAAAGGTATTAGGAGACTGGAGGAGTAGAAAAGGATTAGGATATGAAAGGATTTGAATGTCAAACAATTTTGTGTTTGATTTTGGAATCAAAAAGAAATCGCTTTCATTCACTCAATAGGCAGGATGATAGGATCAAGACCTGTACTCCAGGTAAATCACTTTAAAGACTGAAGGGAAGATAGATTTAAATGAAGAGCAGATTGAGAGCTCCAAAATTTTTGCCTCATAATATTTCTCCCAGAAGTACCTGTTTCTTTTTTCTTTTTTTTAGGTTTATGCAAGGCAAATGGGGTTAAGTGGTTTGTCCAAGGCCACACAGCTAGGTAATTATTTAGTGTCTGAGACTGGATTTGAACCCAGGTACTCCTGACTCAGGGCCAGTGCTTTATCCACTATGCCACCTAGCTGCCCCAGTACCTGTTTCTTATTGAAATTTTCATGACTCATTCCTATCAATAAGAGGATTTTCTGCTCATGAGTCTCCAAAGGGCAGTTTTTATGTCCTTATTTCTTAGTGTATAAAGGGGTTCAACATGGGGGTGACCACAGCATATATTGATGAAACAACTGTGCTTTTCCAGGAAGTGTTGGTAAATGAGGAGGTCAAATATACTCCAAGCACTGTGCCATAATAAAAGGAAACAACACAGAGGTGAGATCCACAGGTAGAAAAGGCTTTGAACTTACCCTGAGCAGATGGGATTTTTATAACTGAAGAACCAATCTGAATATAAGAGTAAAGGATCGCCATGAGTGGTATAAAACCGAGCAGTCCAGAAGCAAAATACAATACGATATAGTTGATGAGAGTGTCAGAACAAGAAAGCTTCACAATCTCAGGAAGATCACAAAAGAAGTGCTGAATCTGATGGTTTGCACAAAAGGAGAGACATGTTACCATTAGACTATGACAGTATCACTAGCAAAAAAACAGAACGAAGAGCTCATCATTACTGTATAGCGTAGCGGGTGATATATAGCCACAAAACAGTCATAGGCCATTGAAGTTAGGAAGAAATTATCTAAACCAGTAAAAAGTATGAAGAACATCTGGGTAACACAGTCAGCATAGGGGATGGCCTTGTTTTGTGTCCTGAAGCTCACCAACATCTTCGGGACTATGGTGCTCACCAAACAGGTATCCCCAAAGGACAAATTGGAAAGTAGGAAGTACATGGGGGTGTGGAGATGAGAGTCACAGCCAACTGCCAACATGATGAGCAGATTTCCAACCATTGTGACCAAATAAATGTTCAAGAAAAAAGAGGGGTCCTTCATTATCTGGATTCTCAGAAGAAAACAGGAGGATGAACTCAGTGAATTGTGTTTGGTTTTCTGCTAACATGGGCCTGACTTTTCTGCCAAGAATGAGAAATGAGAAAAACATACTTTTATCTTTGTACATCAAAGGGAGAAACTAACTCTCCATTGATTGGTGGGATTTCTACTTCTTGTCCCTGTCTCTGAAAGTTCATGAAATGTCATCTCCAATTTATTTTAAGCCTCAGAGTATAGAGCAGAGGGATAAAAAATGATATAACATGGGCATGGTAATAGTATTCCTTAAGATAATAGCAGAAAGAGAAAGAGAGGATAGTCATCTAGGATGACTGGAAGTATTTGGGCCTTGTACTCCTCGACTGACATCATAAAATCCTATAGACATAGAAGGGATTTTATAGGACACATAGAGGAAAAACTGAATTTCACAAAATATCTAGGCAGAAAAAATATCTCTTGCCAGTGAGCATTTTTTTCCTTTTTTTTGAATAGTTCCCTGGAAAGGAAACTTCTTACCATTCTTAGGTAATTCATTTCATTCGGTGTTAGCTCTCATCATTCATGTTGGGCTAAAATATGTCTTTTCAAGTTCTGTCCAGTGCTCTCATTCTACTTTTTGGGATATTGAGAACAAATCCCTTTTCTTTCCCCCATAAGATTTCCTTAAATATGTGAAGAGAGTAAATCAAATTGTATGTCTTCTCTCCTTTAAATCAAGTAATTCTAATTGCTTAAGCTGATTCTAATTAGGCCCTTTAGCAACAAACTTCTCTGTCTTGCATCCTTTATAAATTATCTATGGTTTTTCCTAAATTGTAGTACACGAAATTTCAGATGAGGTCATTCTATGATCAAAGAAAAGGGGTTGATCATTTTTTTATTTCTTCTAAATTTAGTTCATTGTATGTTACACATTTTTTAAGTTATTTTCTCTGCCATATTCCTGCTGACCTGGAGGGCGTTTATAATCCAGTGGAAACCTCTTCATCATTTTGAAAAGAATATTGGTCTTGTGTTTTGGGAGAAGGTGTTCTATGAGGCTTCTGTGCTTTATCAATTTCTTGTATAAGGTAACTCTACATAGCTGGTAGTAGATAGGATTATCATTCCATTTTTTGGCAATCATATCTTGCTAAAGTTATTCTGTGACAGTCTAAGGCTCTATATGTGAAAGGATATTTCTTTGAGACTGCGCCATCATCCTCAAAAGGGTTTTAGGATCTCAAAGCAGTAACACTTTCCAGTTCTTGATCCTAATATCCTCTCTGATACAGCACAGAAATTATACATTCTCCACCCATTCCAACTTACAGTATGTTTTAATTTCTTCCCTATGATTCAAAGGGAATTATTGGCCCTGGCTAACAAATTTGTAAATCGACGATATAATGATGTTTAAATGGCATTAGTCAGTCTATGAAGGTGTTTATAGAGAGAAAGGAGTCTGGTCTAAAATTTTCTGGTGGAAAGAGCAACTTCAAATAGATATATGGCTATCTGGAGGTGTCTTTATAATTAAAAGAGGCAGCAATAATCTGACTAAAAGAGATAGAATTTCTAGAAGATGCATTCCTTTGAGAATTCCAAAAGCACCAAACTTCAGAATTAAAAGTGCATACTGAGGTCTTCAAGTTTAGCTATACAGTCAATAAAGATTTATTAAACATTTACCATGTGCCACACTTTGTTCTAATAGCTAGGAATGCAAATTCTAAAGATGAAGGAGGGGAAGGTTCCAGTTCAATCCCATGGTGACATAACCTAGAGAATCAGATGCACATCCAGGAAGAGATTAAAGAATGATATACTGGACCTCTTAAACATAATGTGGAATTTCTTGATATAACTGACCAAGGGAAAAGAAGAATGGTGCGCAAAATGATGACTGATGGTGATAAGGCCCCAGGCCCTTTTAAAATATTTTAAAATTAATAGAATCAGAAAGAGTAGGAAGGTGATGAAAGATTTAAAAAAAAAATGAGAAGTCCTTTTCCAGCTGTTCCTTGAAGATCTCCCATGAAAAATGGACTCATCACCTCCTGATAGAACCCAGTTCATATTTAGAAAGCTCTAATAGTAAGAAGTTTATTGGTTTCTTTTTGTCCTAGGAGAAAATCTAAATTTATCTTTTTTGCTGTAACCTCTTGCTTACCCTTCAAATATTTCAAGATGGTTAACAAACCAGAATAAGTTGGAGTACAGGACATATTTATTATAAGCAGAGTTATTAAAGCCCAAAAGAGAACACACTTGGAGAGGTAAAGAAAAATAATTTCTTCCTTACTTCGAGGTGGGGGTATTAGTAATAGCCAGAGAAGACATGATGGAATTGAAGGCCTATTGGAGAGAAGACTTCCCCAGAAATATTATATATTATCAAGTCCTAGACAAAGGAGTTATGTACTGATTCATAATTATCTTATCCTCTAGTAAGATCCTCATCTTTTTTCCATATATATATATATATATATATATATATATATATATATATATATGTATGTATAGGATAGACTCTGGGGCTATTCTATTATCCCAAAGTAACACCAGCAAGTTTGGTGTATAGAGTTCAACAACTATTTTCCCTTCAACCTTCTAGGATGCAGCAATGATATCTTAGGGGATGAGTTTTCTAATACTCACATTCTTTTGTAATTCATATTCATTTTAAGTTTTTACAAGGCAGTGGCATTAAGTGATTTCCCCAAGCTCACACAACTTAATAATTATTATTATGTATCTGAGACCAGATTTGAACTCAAGTCCTTCAAACTCCAGGACTTGATATTTGTGCTTCCTCTCTTGATTTTGAGTTGATTTCAATTAGATAGAAAATTGATTTCCATAGTACTATTTGTATAATATAACACATGCCTCCTAAAAATAAAATAAAAAAGGCAGTGATATACACTCCCTACAGAGAATATCCAGGTGAAAGTAGCATCAAATCTGTACTTGTTACAAAAGGGTAACACAGCTTGTAAAAGTTATATTCTGACATCTTTTTTTCTCCTTTCATAGAAGTCTCATGAAATTCCGTGTATACCTAATGTCATTTCTGCCTTGCTTCTTATGAAGCCCTTACATGGTAATTAGTAGGAAGGTTTTCCTTCATTCATTCATAAATACTATTTTTTGCAATTCCCTTATGTTTTCTTTACACATTTCTTGGGTTCAATCAATAACCATTTAATATATTTCATTACAACCCTTCAAGTACCTGAGCACAGTTATAACATCCTTCACACACCATGATATTACATATCCAATCTTACCTATTCCTTAAAACCCTTCTAGATTTTATTGGAATGTCTCTTCCAATCCCTCTCCAAAATTCAACTGTCTCCAGATTCTTGGAGCAGATAAATACAGTCATTAAGAGGTGATTGATGAATGTCTAAGTCTCTGTATGGTTGTATTTTAAACCACTAAATAACCTGATAAAGAACACCTGGTTCATCTGAATCTTTGTACAACTCAAAAAAAAAAAAACTGGTGACTCTTCCTTTGTTAATTTTTGTTTCTGCTTGCACCCTCATCAAAAGTCTAAGAATGAAGAGGAATCGGAATAAATGATGAAAAGGGAAAAGTAAGATGAACAAGGGAATATCAAATATAATAGAGTGGGAAATAATGGGATTAGAATTTAGTATCATCTAGTCCATCCCCTATCAGAAGGAGAAAGTGAAAAGGAAAACAGATCAAATGCATCAGGTGGATAAAAGATGATAAAAACAATTGGACTTGCATTAGGATAGCAGGTAGAAAATAGAAGTGATGTCTATCAAAGAAATAACTGCCCATGAGATATTAAGTAAATCTGAGGAATACGCTTAAACATTGCAGTAATAGCTCATACTTCAATCAAAAACTCAGCCTACAGTGATATTCAGCGATCTTTAGACACATGTAATACAGAAATCTACAATTTGTACAAAAAGGGCCTTTTTTGAACCCAGTAATCTCTCTCTGGAAGCATGGACATAGCCCCTCTACCTTTACTAAGATTCCCATTGGTACATCTGAGAGTTACTTCTGGTTAAAGATCAAGCCAGGTGTTAGG
This sequence comes from Macrotis lagotis, assembly GCF_037893015.1. Taxonomy (NCBI): domain Eukaryota; kingdom Metazoa; phylum Chordata; class Mammalia; order Peramelemorphia; family Peramelidae; genus Macrotis; species Macrotis lagotis. The sequence goes on along the minus strand of NC_133658.1, from coordinate 920,872,948 downwards.
TTTATACTTGGTGTAACTAGATTGGAAATGAATAGATTCATAGCTCTTCTACTGTGAGAAAAATAAAAATTTATCTAATTACAATGATTTTTAGATCACCAAAGTTCCCACAAAGAGGATTTCATTTGGCTTTCAAAAGAGCATCAGGAAATCAATAGTTTATTTTTCATCTCTATTTTGTGATCCATAGCCCCCAAAACCTATAAGATTAAAACAATTCTAAATGATTGTAAAAAATGAATCTTGAGCCTGACTCAGGGTATAAGGTTTATTCTACTCTCCTTTGTTTTCCCTCCCTACTTGGACCTCAGATAAACTCTACATTTTCAAGTGAACTCTTTAGCGAATTAAATCTTCTTCATATTTCGCCTGGATATTGGTTGTGATTGAATCTTTGTTGGCTTTGGGAGAGTCTCCTTGAGTTTCAGAAAAAACAACTGACTCCTGTCTTCCCTTATGTCCCTACTTCACTTTTGCTCACTGCTTTCCCAGAACTTCCCACCTCCAATTACTTACTGAACATCACCAAGGTCATAGGCTTAGTTTACTGTATCTGAGTATTGGAAAGGAGGACAGGAAGGCAGAAACTGTGGATCCCCAAATGGTTGGAGATTTTCAGGTGCTTGGACTATATCTCTGGGAACACAATCTGACTCCCTCCTGGTCTGATATAACAGAGTTATGGTCTTGGGGAGGAAAGTAAGATATTTAAAATTTCTATTGTCTAAGAGATCTATCCCCCAAACTCATCATTAGCCATTCAATATTAATTGTATTTCCAATTCTTCCCCCAGTCCCCTATGGGGCAGGAAATTTTGGCAGAAAAATTCCTAACAGTCAGAGCTGGCCAACATATCCTGAGAAGTTACCAAACTCTGGGGACCTTGAGCAAGGAAGGACCTCAGAGGTTATTCAGATCAATATGAATCATCTATTTTGTTTTCCACAAAGAATTCACCTCCACTAAGGGCATCACATTGTGCTCTTCTAGTGCTGAGATTGCAAGGCAAAGTTTGCATCTGCTGAACCAATATCATTCCTTTCATAGAATAACTTTATTTTATTCTTACTCTCTTTTGGGTTCAAGTAAAATAAATCTAATTACTCTTCCACATGAGGTAATTTTAAAATCCTAAAGTCAGTTTTCATTTAGGTATTTCTTCTCCACAGCAATATCTCCACACCCTTTAGTTTGTCCTCATTTGTTGGCATATTGCCTTTCCAACATTGTACATAAAAATTAATTTTTGAAACCTAATCTAAAACCTGGCATTTAATCTTATTACATTTCATCCAATTAGATATGTTTCATTAATATAATTTTTAAACATCCTTTAAAATTATATCAATATTTCAGGCTTCAGGTGATACAGTAAATAGAGCACTGGCCCTGGAGTGATGTGGACCTGAGTTCAAATCTGTATTCAGACCTAACTTTGTGATCTTGGGCAAGTCATTTAATCTCACTGCCTTGGAAAAACTAAAAAAAAATAAATTGAATCCATATTTTGTTAATTATAGAATTAAGCTTCAACTTAATTAATGAGATTTAATGAATAGATTCTGTTACTCATGTATTGATATATTTGAAAGTTTTGTACTGCCTACTTAGAAACTGGTAATTTTAATACCAGAAAAGACCCATAAATTTAGTTGAAGTCAAAGAGCATATAATTGGTTAAATAAATGCAGCGGCATATCATTCTTAACAAAAAGTGATGATGTGCCATTGGAAACACCCTATAAATAAATAAATTTAAATAGATAAAACATCTTTATTATTTTATTAATTTCAAGTTCTTTTTGGAAAGTATTCTGTAGAGAAAAGGGTGTTTTGTATTTATTAGGAAGTTTGGATTTTGAATGTTGCCTTCTATAAATACAGCTTTGTATTTCTGTGCCCATGAATCTATCATGTTCTCAGTGAATTATAAAAACACTGATAACAAATCATACATAATGCATATTTAATCAGGATCAAATATACATATATAAATATATAAAACAAGTTTTACTGTTATCTTTTGCCTGATTATTATTATATTGTGTAGTAGAGATATACTTGAATTGGATAAAAACACACAGAGCAGTAGAACATGGAGGTAAATCTATTCTTCACAATACGTTGGAAAAAAAAAAGCATATTTGGTTCTTCTGATTCCAGACAATGTAAAAGCCAAAATAGCCCTAATTTAAAGGAATGAAGAACATTACATCATAGTAAAAAATATCAGAGACTATGAAGCAATATCAAAAGTAAACATACATATATAGTTTTTTAGCATGAAAATTTTAAAGAATTTAAATGGTTTTCTATGAAATTTGTCTCTTTTTGAAAGGACAATACATGGAGCATAATTATTAATTCCTCTTGATTTTTGATTATATTCACTTGTATATCTACCTAGAACAGATTTAAAAAAAATCATTTTTGGAAATTGGTTTATTTATCTGTAATGTTCTCTTCATTTTGATTTTCAATTGATATTTCACTGTTTTCAAACATGTTATGAACAAATTTCAACAGACATCCATATATATGACTTAATATGTTTCATGATTTTCTTTTGCCCTCCCTTCCTACCCTGTCATCTTAGTGGCAAAAATGTCAGGTGAATCTTGTAAACAGACATATGTGTTAAACATATTTACCGATTAATCATTTTCTGTATAAGGAATTAAAATTAAGGGAAAGAATACATAAGAGATATTTTGTAAAAAGTGAATATTGTGTTCATCAGATTCTGAAGGTTTTTGTTTTATTTTCTTTTGGTTTTCTTTCTTTGAATGTGGATACATTGTCCAAGGCAGTCTAATAGTCTTGCCTTAGCTCTCTGCCTTGCTTAAAGGAGTTGCATCCATGAAGGTTGATCAACTCACATTGCTGTTGTTATGTAGAACGTTCGCTTGATTCTGCTCCATTTACTCAGCATCACATTTTGTCAGTCATTCCATACTTCTCTAGAGTCCAATCATTGATGGTTTCTTATGAAACTATTATTCATTAATCTTAAAATACCATAATTTTCAATCATTTTCCAATTGATGGGCATTCCCTCAATTTCTAATTCTTTCCCACTACAAGAAGAACTACTATGAATATTTGAGAATATGTGGGACTTTCCCCATTTTTTATGATTTCTTTTGGGTATAGATTTAGTATTAGAATTGCTGATTCAAAAATATAATCAATTTTAATGCTTTTTGCGAATAATTCCATATTGCTCTCTTTAATGGCTGGGTCAATTCTCAACTCCACCAACAAGGTATTTAAGTTCCAATCCTCGCACAATTTTTCCAACATTGATCATTTTCCTTTTTTGTCACCTTAGCCAATCTGATAAGTGTGAGATTATACCTTAATTTGCATTTCTCTTATCAATAATGATTCGGAACATTTTTTCATATGATTACATATAGCGTTATTTTCTTCTTTTGAAATCTGTCTTTGACCATTTATTAATTGTGAGATGACTTGTAATCTTATAAATTTCATGCAATCCTCCATATATTTTAGGAATGAGACTTATCAGAACCTCTAGCTTTAAAGATTATTTGCCAGCTTTGGCTTTTATTCTAATTTTGGTACCACTGATTTTTATTAGTGTAAAGCCTTTAATATAGTCAAAATCACTCATGTTACAATTTATACTATAGTCTATTTCTTGCTTAGGCTGAAATTTCTCACTTTCCATATTTCTCACTTTCTACACTTTCTGATAGATAGAACATATCTTGGTTTATTAATGTATATATGGTGTCATATTTTATGCCCAAAGCCTTTGACCATTTTGATGTTATTTTAGCATGGGGTGTTAGATGTGTTTCTATGCCTAGATTTGTCTATGCTATTTTCCAGTTTTCCTAACATTATTTTTCAAATAGTGAGTTTTTGTTCTAGAAATCATTGTATTTGGTTTTGTCAAACACTATATTACTTTACTCACTTACTGCTGTTTCTTTCGAACCTATCCGGATCCAGTGATCAACTGCTCTATTTCTTAGCCAATACCAGGCAGTTTTGATGATTGCTGTTTTGTGGCATAGTTTTAGATGTGGTAGAATTAGGTCACTTTCCTACTTTGCTTCCTCATTGAAGATTCTGATTCTTTTATTTCTTTTTCTTAACTTATTGCTAAAACTAACATTTCTAAAATGATATTAAATAGCAATGGTTCTCTTCATTGTTATAACACATACTGTGTAGCTTAAACTCTCCAGTCTTCAGGTTCTCAGTTATAAAATGAGCATAATGACAATTTAAAATATTATCATACTTAGAAAATATTTTGCAAAATTAAAGTATTATTCAAACATTCTTTCCTCTATATTTGAACTGTTTTTCTCTTGAAGAATATTTAACTTTTCATGGAATTGTTAAAATAATCACCACGGATTTTTTTAGCATATTTATCCCAAACATGTCGTTTATGCCTCATTTTCATTTATACTTTATTTTCAGGATAGGGAAGGACCATATATTCTCCCATGGACTTTTTTTATAATTGTATTCAGATTTTTCTTGATGTGTTTTTCTGGGGGACCTGTAATCCTTTATTTTAAATGTGAGAAGACAAAATTTATTGCTTAACAAATAAATGGATTCTGAGTAAGTTATTTGTACCTTTTAATTAAAATTTAATAATTATAGCCAAGGTCCAAAAACAAGAAAACTTCATCCATCCCTATATTCTTTCCAGAAAACAATTTTTAATGGCAAACAATGTAGATAGGTTGCATTGATGCCACTAGGGGTTATTTTTGCACTCTGTACAATTTCTTGGATGTTTATTACAGTTAGTAAAGTGGATTTCTGATACTTGCTACATTTCTATGTTTCCTCCAATATACTCCTTATTTTTTAATGTTTGAGTTGTTGAAAATGTTTTCTAATGTTTAGTTCATTTTAATCTTTTTGATTCAAATTTGACTCAAGTAAATAACTTTTTATATTCATTTCCAACTTCTCCATTTCACTCTCTTCTTCACTCCCAATCCCATTGAGAAGGCAAGGGAAAAACATATTATAAATATTTCTAGGAATGGAAACCATTGAGGTATATGTTGTACTGACATTGCTCATATTTCCCTCGTCTACCTTTTACCTCAGAGAACCTTCCCACAACACCGAAGAACTTTTAAAGGGGAAAATATAAATTATAAAAACCAAATATTAAGTAGAAAATAATTTGAATATATAAACATTGCAATAACTTGGATGTCTGTCTCCTCCAAAGATTGACAGAATTCTTCATCTCTCCTTTGGGGTTCAAATGAATTAGTTCATTATAAATTTGCATTATAGTCTCCGAATTGCTTTGTTATTATTCTTTCTCTTGCCTGGTGAAAATTCAGCATTCAGTTCTGGGAGAAGTGTTTGCCATATTCATTTTATTAATTCTGCTCTTCCCAATTTCATATCTCTTCTTGGTAATGAGGGACGAGTTGAGATTGAAGAATTTCCCTCATACATTCAGAAGATTTTTTGTCAATTTGAACAGTCTGATGTATATGCATCTTCGAGTTTTTATGAACGTTTTCCTATCTTTTTATATTTATACGTCTTGTCTAGTGTGAATCCTGTTTTTGAAAATTGGTTTACAGCTGTGATTACTTTTTTCCATATTCATTGCTATGTATATATTCAATATATATTTTCTCTTTATGAACTCTTTGATGCATGCATATTTCTGTTTTTGCTGACTGTTTTTCCTTGTTCATTGTATATATAAAACTTTTATCCAATGTGAATCCTCTGGAATTTTTTAAATTTTGAGATTTGATTAAGGGTTCTTTCACATTTGTGTATGTATACAATGTTTCTATAGTGAGAATTTTCTGTTATAGGAGAAAATCTGAACTATAAATGTTTAGTTTCCCCATTCCATGAATTTGTGATGCTTTGCTTCATTTGTTGATTTTTCTTTGTTAATGACAAAGTCCATGATGTCAGGGAGATGACACGCATGTGAATTGGAATTGATTGAGGGAGGCTATGCAAAGTCCCAAGTTTCAATTTCACCTTCAGAGCCATTTGGGTCCAGTTTCCAGATATGGATAAAGATGACTGTATATGAAAATAATCAGGGTTTAGTAACTTGCCTGGGGTCACATAACTAGTAAATATCAGATACCTGATAAATGAAAGGTCACATATGAACTCAGAGTGATTTTCCATATTCCTTGCATTCAAAAGGATTTTCTCCAGTACAAATTCTCAGATGTGTTCTGAGGTGTGATTTCTGTTTGAAAGATTTCCCACAATCTTTGAATCTAAAAGGTTTTTCTCAAGTATGAATTCACTGACCTGAAGTAATTCTTTTCACATTCCCCCTATTTCAGGCACTTTTTTCATTAGGAATAACCTGAAGATAAGTCACTTCACTAGATCTCTTTAGCTACATTCTGGGTCCTATAGCCTAGGAATCCCCTCACCTTACTAGGCAACCTGGGTTCAGAAACATTCCCCTGAGGTCCCAATGGCATTTCTATTTCTAAATCTGCAAAGTACTCAGTTAAAATTCTTTTGAGGGCCAATGTGAAGTGTCAAAGGTAACCAAACTTTGAAAAAGGCATAGCTACTAAGACTTAATAAAGTGTTATTGTCCTCTCAAGAATAGCAAATTAGTCATTGAAAAATTCACTTCTAAAAGGCATTCCAAATGTAAAACCCCAAGGGAGAATATAGCTAAATTCTAAGGTTATCAGATCCAGGAGAAAATCCTGCAAGTAGCCAGAAACAAGCAGTACAAATATCAGAGTCACAGTCAGCTTTACACATGATCTGACTGCATCAATTTTAAATGATCAAAGGGCTTGGCTTAGAACATTCTGGGGCATAAAAGCTTGAATTAAAGCTAATAATCATCTACCTAACAAAATCCACTTTACCCTTTAAGAGAAAAGATGGACATTTAAAAAATAGGTGACATTCAAACTTTCTTGATGAAAAGCCCAGACATAAAGAGCATTTGATTTTCAAAGTGCAGATCCAAAGGATACGTGAAAAAAAGTAAAGAGGAGAAAAAGAAAAAGATTGCTATAGAATACAATTTCAGCTACATGGGAATAATATTCTTATTTACTCTTGAGACATATTTCTCCATTTGATGAAGAATACTTAAGCTTCAGATATGATTATAAGTTGTTGTGAACAGATTTTTTTTTTAAAAATTGAGTCTTTTTTTAAAAAGGGAGGATTGTAATGAGATGGGAGGAAGAGTCAGAATGAGGTAAATTACATCATATGAAGAGACACAACGTATCTTTTAGAGTAGAAGAATAGAAAGGGGGGAACTTTGAATCTTACTCTCATCAGGTTTGGCTCAAAGAGGGAATAATACACCCACTAAGATGGACTTGTAAATTTAAATTACACTTCACATAATAGAAGAGGAAAGAGAAGTGAAGGGAAGGAGATAATGATAAATGATTAAAGGAAGAAGGGGAAAAAGGAAAAGGAATAAAAAAGGAAGGGTGGCCCCAGAAGTAGGGACAGGTTGAAGGAGTAATATTCAGAAGCAGAACACTGCTGAGAAGGGACAGGGTAAAAGGAAGAGAAAAAAGGACTAATAAAAGATTATATGGATGGTAATAAAGACTTATTATAACGTGAATGTGAATGGAAAGAACTCTTCCATAAAATGGAAATGAAGAGTGAAATGGATTATAAACATGAATTCTTTAGCAAGCTGTATACAAGAAACACATTGGAAGCAGAGAGATCCACAGAGAGTAAAGATAAAAGGGTAGAGCAGAATATATTATGCTTCAGCTTTAGTGAAAACAGAAGGGTAGCAATCAATTTCAGAAAAAGCAATCAGAAAAATAGATGTCATTAAAGGGGATAAGGAAGGAATCTTCAAGCCTCCTGAAAAGATCCCATAGACAGTGAAATAATTTCAATAATAAATTCCAAATATTTACAGGGGAAAATAAATGAGTTACTGGAAGTTACAGAGATAAAACCTATTCTGATAGGGGAACTTAAACTCTTTCTCTCAGAATTAGATTAAACTCTTTCTCTCAGAATTAGATAATGTTAACCATAAAATAAACACAAAGGAAGTTAAGGAGGTGAACAGAATGTTTGAAAATTTAGACATGATAGAGTTTTACTGAAAATTAAGTCCTTCTTAGTGGTACATAATATCTATACAAACATTAAAAATGTATTAGGGCAGAAAATCCTCATAATATAATGAAGAAAGGCAGAAGTATTAATTCCTTTTCAGGTCATGGGACAATAAAAAAAATCACCTGCAAAGGGTCATGTAGAGATAGATCTAAAATTAATTGGAAATTAAATAAATTATTTTAAAAACAACAGACAACACATCATAGAAATAACTAAAATTTCTTCAATCAAGACAACATACCAAAACTTTTGAAATATAGCCAATAGTTTTTTCAGGTAACTTTATGTCTATAAATGCTACATTAAAAAATAGAAGAAGAGGAGATAAGTTAATTCTGTATGGTATTAATAAAGCTAAAAAAAGAGCAAATCTTCAATCACATACAAATCAGAAATCATGAAAATTAAAGGGAAAATTAATAAAATAGAAAGTACGAAAACTATTGAACAAATAAATAAAACTAAGTAGATTTCGTGAAAGAAAATAAAATAGATAAAACTTTGATTAGAGTATAGGATAATTAGATGAAAGAATGCATAAAACTGCATTACTAGATGAAAAAAATGAAAAAAAAGTAAATTTTTCATCAATGAGAAGAAAATTAAAGCAATTCAGAGCTATTTTGTCGAACTGTTTGCCAATAAATTTGAAAACTTAAGAGAAATGGATGAATAGGAACAAAAAAATAAACAATTTTGAAGGTTAAAAGAAGAGGAAATTGAATACTCAAATAACCCCATCTGAGAAAAAATGAATTAAACAAGGTGAGAAAGAAGTCTAAGAAAAAACCCCAGAGTCAGATGTATTCACAAATGAACTTTATTAAATAGTCAATGAATAATTCATTTCATTTTGGAATAAACTATCTGAAAAAAAGGTTATGATAACTAAACTAGGAAGAGTAAAAGCAGTGAATGAAAATTGCAAATCAATTTCCTTAATGAAAATTGAAAAAAATTAATAAAATATTACAGTAAGTGATCACTAGAAAAATATATTATGACCAAGAAGGATTTATACCAGGAATGCAGGGTCAGTTCAACATTGGGAAAAGTATTAGCATAATCGACCATATCAATTCTATATCAACAAGAAATCACATGATTTTTTTCAACAGATGCTGAAAAAGCTTTCGTTAAAATATATCATTCATTCCTTTTACAATCAGTACAGAGGGCAGTTAGGTGGTGCAGTGGATAAAACTCTGGTCCTGGAGTCAGGAGTACCTGAGTTCAAATATGGGCTCAGACACATTTAATAATTGCTTGGTGCATGACCCTGGGCAAGTCACTTAACCCCATTGCCTTTAATAAAATGCTATAGAATATTATAATATATAGAGCATTATCCTCAAAACAAAAATCATATCTATCTAAAATCATCAACAATTATTATATCTAACAGGTCTATGATAGGAGCATTCACAATGAGATTGGTGTGAAACAAGTATACACATTATAAATCATATGGTTCAATATTGTATTAGAAATGTTATATTATATAAAAATATTATATTAATACATGAATATTATATTGGAAATGACAAGAAAAAGAAATTGAAGAATTTTAATAGAGAAATAAGAAAAAAAAAACTCTCATTCTTTGTAGATGAATAGAGGGTATACTTAGAGTATCCTAGCAGATCATCTAAAAAACTACATGAAACATTTAACAACTTTAGCAAAGTTTCAGGATATAAATTAAACCCACATTAATTTATCAGCATTTCTATATATTACCAACAAGACACAACACCAAGAGATAGAAAGGGAAATTCCAGTTAATGTAACTATAGACAGCATAAAATTCTTGAGAGTCTACATGCTAAAGCAAATCCAGAGACAAGATAAAAACAATCATGAAATTTTTTCACACAAATAAAATCAGATCTAAATATTTGGAAAAAATAGCAATTGCTCATGGGTAGGTAAAGTTAATGCAATACAAAAAAATATCTAAATAAATTATATTACTTTTGCAATGCTGTTACAATAAAATTACTAAAAATTACATTATTGAGTTAGAAAAATTGTAACTAAACTCATATGGAGGCACAAAAAGTGAAGATTATGGAAGGAATTAATTAAAAATTCAAAGGAAAGTGATCTCTCCATACAAGATCTGAAATCATATTATACAGCATCAGTTATTATTGCTGCTTGCTTCACCTTGGGGCCCTAACAGCAAAGACCTCCCTCCCGGATGGGAGCTAAAAATAAGGAGTCAAGCCACATTGCCTTATGCCTCCAGCTCAATTTTATTACTGCTTAGCTTCTTCATATATACTGTTAGATTTTCCGGGGTAGAACAAAGAAAATGAGGCCATGGGGGATATACAAATGGTGTACATGCAGCATCTAGCATTAGAGGATAAAGGGGAACGTTAGGAGGGAGGTGGTAAAACATAGCTGTGTCATGTGCCCTTTGTCTGGTCTGTGGGGCAGAATGACCAACTCCCAAGGATTCCAGCGCACCTTATCTCTCAGGGCTGCATGCCAGCTCCTGAGACTGTCTAGGTGGTGGGGCCATTAGAATAACCTGTTCCCACAAATTATCAAAACTATTTGTTGCTGGCTAATAAACAGAGTGGTGGACAATAGAATGGCATAAACAGGGCATAGATCAACATCTCATACCCTATATTATGATAAGGTCAAAATGGATACAATAAATATAAGCAATAATATATAAAATAAGCAATTTGGAGAACAAAGAATAGCTTATCTGTCAAATTAATGGAAAGGGGTGAAGTTTGTGATCAAAGAAGAGATAGGGGACATTATAAAAGACAGACAGGATAATTTTGATGAATTCAATTACAGACCTTTTGGGTGCTCTGGTCAAGGAAAAAAGGGACAGATATTAAGTTTGGTCTTAGACATTTTGATTTTAAGATGTCTATTTTATATCCACTTTGAGATTTGTGAAAGTTCCAATTAGATATATGAGAGAATAGTCACAAGGGAGGTTGGATAGAATAAGAAAATTTAAATTTAAAAGTCATTTGCATAGAGAAAAATAATTGAATCTGATATTACCAATTTGGAAAGTAGCATAAAGGGAAAAGAGAAGAGGATCAGGGCACCTATAACTTGAGCAGATGATCTGCAGAATGATCCAGCAAAGGAGATGGAGAAAGAATGAACAGATGACTATAAGGAGAACCAGGAGAAAGAAATATCATGTAAACTTCAATGGAATAGAATGACAAAGAGGAAAGAGTAATCAACATTGACAACCTGTAGAGAGGGCAAAGAGAATGAGGACTGGGTAAAAGGTAGTATTGTCAACCAATATCATTATTAACTTTGGAAAGAACAGTTATGGTGGAATTATAGTATTGGATGCTGAGTTGTAAAGTATTAAGAATAGTGAGAGAAGAGAATTAGATCCATGTACTGTAGCTAGGCTTTCCAAGACATTTAATCAGTAAAGGGAGAGGAGATACAATATGATTCTTTTCAAATGAAGGAAAGATTAGGCAAGAATTTTAGGGTTTGTTGCATAATGATGCAGATAGGCACAGGTTTATAAACAGTAGGAAATAAGCAAATAGATAGGAAGATATTTCGAATAAGAGAGCACAGATGGAAGGATCAAGAGACATTTTGAGCTTTTTTTCCCCATGATGGATGAGATATGTACATAATAATAAACAGTGGAAAATAATCAAGTAGACAGATATTGAAAATAAGGGAAATATTACTGATAACAGAGGGGAATAGTATACTGGAGGACAAAAGAAAGATTGGATTATGTGAGGAGGTGGAGTGAGCAGTAAAGATTGAAGCTACTTCATCCTGGAAGATGGAGTAAAGGAAGAGACCATTAGAAAAGGCATATTACAGAGTAAAAATGATGAAGAGAAAAGGAACTTCTTGCCTCATTTTTTCCTTCAAAGTATGATCAAAATTTGCAGCTGAAAGAATGGGAGGAGGATTGTGAGACTTAAGTGTGCATGGAAAAGTATAAGTGATGTCCCAGTAGAGGTTATGAATCATCAATGTGTAGTTGCCACATTCAGAATGGTTATATGATTTATTACAATTTTTGTTTTGGAGAATGTGTACAGTAATGAAGGTAGTAAAGTATGAAAATCATTCAAAGTTGATTACAAACAATTAAATGATAAGGAGAGAAGAAATGAAGGGAAGAATACAGATAAACATGTATGTGTATATACTTTAGAGGGTTTTAGAGTACTGGATAGATTTTTAAACATTTATGAGATAGCATACAGGAAAAAAAATCATAGGAAAAAAGTTATAGGATGGTTATATACTATATCAGTAGAGCTTTGAACTCTTGTATCCACCAAAAATAACAAATCTAAGAAAGTTGATGTAATGAATGAGGACCCCTATTCAAATTCTAATCACAATCAATCAGTAATGCTAGAGTTCTGACAAGATTACTTATGCAATCACAGAAAGCTAGCTAGAGGTCCTCTACTCTTGCTTTTCCTTGTCTTGGTGATCATGCCCCTTGTAGAAAAGATGATTATAATACATTAAAAATTCTAATTTAATTTTATACCCCCAGTTCTATCAAGTGATCATCTTATGAACACCTAGACATGATGTAGAGGTTATACCATATCATCCTGCCTATTCTAAGAAATAACGTATCTACTTTATGATCATCTTATGACCTCTGAATGGAGATGTCCAATCTATATTATACTGTTGTTTAATGAAGGAACTGAAATGCCAATCTTTGGTATAAATTAAACCAGAATTCATGACATAAACTTAATAAAATAAAAAAGCAATCCCAATTGAATTTCCTAAGAGGAAAAAAATATGTGGGTTGGTTGTCTTTACTTTCTTCTGTATTTAATGGCAGTCCGAAGTATCAATTTTGTCATTCTGCAAAATGCTTGATTGTTTTTTGGGAATAATTTTTTCACATTTCTAATAGGTCACACAGAGGCATTGAATCTAATTTAAAATACTTAAGTACCTTTCTTTTTTTGGTGGGTTTTTTTAGGTTTTTTCAAGGCAAATGGGGTTAAGTGGCTTGTCCAAGGCCAGACAGTCAGGTAATTATTAAGTGACTGAGTCCAGATTTGAACTCAGGTACTCCTGACTCCAAGGTCAGTGCTCTATCCACTGCACCACCTACGTGCCCCATTAAGCACCTTTCTTAATATCATCTTCAGGACACATAACACATTTTTATTTCTGAGACTGTAGGTAATAGGATTGAACACAGGATTAAAAGATAACATATGTGATAGTGTAGATTTCGTCCTGACCAGGAATATGATATGACCTTGGTCCCATGTATGTAAAGATAAATGACCCATAGTATATGACAACCAAAACCAGGTAAAAGTAACAAATGGAGAAAGCTTTCTTCTGGGCCATCATAGATCTAATATGTACCACAGTGTGGAGAATCTGACCATAAGGGGCAAGGATGAGGGAAAAAAATAATTAAGAGGTAGAATACAGAACTCACACTGACTGCTCCTTCATAGTGTGATGTGTCAACACAGGAGAGTTTCAACATTGTGGGGATTTCACAGAAAAAGTGGTCAATGGCTCTGGTGCCACAAAAAAGGAGGTGTAGTGCATAAGTTGTGTGAATTGTAGAGTTAATGGCTTTCAAAGGCCAACATCCAGTAACCATGAGGACACTGATTCCATGGTGCATCAGGATGGGATAATGCAGTGGGTGGCAGATGGTTACATAGCGATCGTAGGACATGGCTGTGAGAATAAGTCACTCAGCCCCTGCAAAGCTGATACAGATGAAGATTTGAATCCAATAATCTGTGAATGTGATTGATTTTCTGCCAGATTTGAAATTATTGGCCATCTTGGGAATGATGTTAGTGATGTGCACGATATCCATTAAGGAGAAATGACTGAGAAGGAAGTATGTTGGAGTGCGGAGGTTGATGTCAAGTTTGATAAGAAGAATCAAGACTGTGTTTCCCATGATTGTCACCATAAAAACAATGAGGATAAGTATTAAGAATAGCAATCCATACTGGTTTGAATTCAATAATCCTAACAGGATGAAATCTTTAATAAAAAGACCGATTCTGTTCTTTCCCTATCGAGCTTATCTCAATTGTTCCCCTTAAAGTCAAAAAGACAATATCAGAAAACAAAGAATATTGAATTAAGACAAAACCCAGTTTGAGGCTGTTACTACAAAATAATCATTATTACAAAGTAATTCAATTTTACAGAAATAAAATAAACAATTACTTCAATTAATTGAGTCCTTATAATGATCAAGGGGTGATAAATATCAAAGTGACTCTTCTGGGCAATTCTACATTCATACGTTCCTTACCTAGTTGTTTTCTTAGGTTGCTAGACTATCAGTACCTAATCTTTGCTCACAGTTGAATAGCAAGAAACATTATCCAATGAAATGATAGAATCAAAAGTAATAGAAATTATGGGCAAAAATTCATTTGTAAAATATTCAAATAAATCAGATTCAGTTGCAAAATTTTCCCCGAGTCAACCACTAATTGCTTTATCAACATCACTATAATACCCATAATTACTAATTTTGAAAAATATTTCATTTTCAATTTATAGAACAAAACCATCATTTTCATAACAGATAATTTTTTAAAGAAAATTATACATGAAACTGAAAATCAACTAGGTACAATTTGCTATTCCCTTTAAACTTAAAATAAAGTTATCATGTAAATTTCTTTTTTTTCCATTTTCTTTTCTCCTATCCAATCTGCCTTACATAGAAAGAATAGTATGTATATATGAAAAATCATTAATATATATATATATCTATTAGGTTTTGTCTTTAGATATAGATAGCATCCTTCTGAATATGTACTTTATTCTTTTATGATGCACTGAAGGCTATTTATGGGACAAAGACATATTGAGTCACTCAACTACTCAGTACTGATAGAACCACATTTATTAAGGATTTTCCTGTAGTAGAGGTGGGCTGAACATTTCCTTAGTCATGTCAGCAACCAAACTGATAGTAAATTCTTGAAAAGGCTACAAGCCAAGACCAAATTAGAGGCAGTGTTGGTGGATGATCTTCTCTTTGCAGATGATTGTGACTTTAATGCAGTCACTGAAGCTGAGATGCCACAAAGTATTGGTTGATTCTCTGTTGCTTGTGCTAAATTTGATCTAACAAGTAGCACCAAAAAAACACAGTTGCTCTGTCAACCAGCAGCACACAATTCATATGTGGAACCATCAATTACAGCAAATGGAAAATAATTTGACAATTATGAACAAGTTCACTTACCTTTGTAGTGTTCTTTCCAGGGAAGTTCACATTGACAATGAGGTTGGCTCTCATTTCTGCAGAGGCTCCAAAAAATGTATGGGAAAGAGAAGTATTAGATTGATTCTAAACTGAAGGTCTACAGAGCCATTGTACTAATCTCCTTGCTATGTCTGTGAAACCTGGACACTCTACCAGGCGCCATGTCAGAAAACTGAATCGCTTCCATTTAAATTGCTTAGAAAGATTCTAAAGATCACCTGGCAGGAGAAGATAGCAGACACTGGGATCCTTTCTCAGCTAAAAAACTGCCTAGTATTTCAACATTACCACAGTGAGTGCAAGTATGATGGGCTGGACACCATGTTAGAATGACAATTCCCGCTAACCAAAAACACTCACACACACACACACACACACACACAGACACACACACACACAACTATTTTGTGGAGAACTCACACAGAGAATGTACTTATATGGGGATAAGAAGAAGCAATAGTGAGGCACCCTGAAATTCTCTTTGAAGAAGTTTAAAATTGATTGTACAGCATGGGAGACACTGTCACAGGAACAACGAGCATGATGTGCCCTTATCAGTTAAGGTGGTGCACTCTATGTGGAAGGCAGAATTGAAGCAGCTCAAAGGAAACATGGCATCCATTAAGTTTAGAGCACCCACCCCAGGAGTTCACATGGATTGCTTGTGCCCAACTGGTGCTAGAGCATTCCAAGATTGTATTGATCTAATCAGCCATAATAGGACACACTCTAATTTGTCTCAAACATAGTGAGGTCATTTTGGTCTTCTTTGATAATGAAGTATAAGAACGAATCAACCATGTTACTGATTTTGCTGCTGGGAATGAAAACTTTGAAGATTATGACAGGATAAATTCAGTTATGTTTGTAGATGAAATGGAAAGATCTGTGACTCTGACCAGATTCCCACTTAGAATTTCTATATTCTGTCTCTATCTTTATCAATTAATTTCTTTATGCTCTTAAAGTTGTCACTTTTTTCTATTTCATAATTCAATGCAAGACTAAGGAATTTGATGTATGACCTCTAAGATTCTTTTAAGATCAAATAGAATTTGAAACACTGAAAATTATATTTAGTATTGAAAATTTTATGAATAACTTCTCAATTTTTTTACTGAGGTTCAAAGATAATAGAGCAGTGGGATAAAGACAGAGATAACATTGAAAAACAGTACAATTCCTGAAGACAAAAATAGAGAGGGAAGAATGTGTGTGTATTTATATATCTGGTATAACTGAAGGGTTGGGGCTCTCCTTCAAATGAAATTATAAAATCATACAGAAATGGAAGGGAACTCTTAGGTCCCAGAGGGGGAAAAAAAAACTTTAGCACATAAAAAAATCTGGCAAAGAAATATACCTGGCAAGTGCACATTTTGCCTTGGCTTGAAGACTTCTAAGGAAAGGAACAATCCCAGTTTTCTGAGGAAGGTTATTCTTCTCTGGGTTTGTTCTCAATTTCACTTCAATTATGCTAAAATATGATAGTTGCAAATCCAATAGAACTCAGATGATTATCTCACTAGATAATGAAAAAGCCTTTGATAAAATATAGCAACCATTTCTAATAAAAACACTAGAAATTCTGAAATAAATGAAGTTTTCCTTAAAATAATAAATAGTATCTATCCAAAACCATCAACAAATATTATATGTATTGAAAATAAATTCAGAATATTTTCAAAAAAACAGAAGTGAAACAAGGATGGCCATTATTACAATTAGAGTTCAAAATATTATTAGAATGTTAGCTGTAGCAACAAGAAAAGAAGAAAACTGAAGGAATCTGAATGGGCAAGAAAGAAGCAAACCTTGCACTCTTTGCATATGATATGATTATATTTAAGGAATCTGATAAAATCACCTAAAAATTCCTTGTAACAATTTATAAATTCAGCAAAATATAAGGATATAAAATAAACTTAGATAAATCCTCAGCATATACATATATATATATATATATATATATATATATATATATATATGAACAACAAAACCCAAGAGCAAGAGATATAGAAATTTCATTTCAATTAACTCTAGACAACATTGAATACTTGGGAATCTCCCTCCCAAGACAAAACCAGAAACTGTATGAACACAATTATAAAGTCAGAGCTAAATAAGTGGAAAAATGTCAAAAGCTCATGGTTAGGTTGAGCTAATATAATTAAAAAATAACAATTCTCCTGAAATTAAATTGCTTATTCACTGTCATACCAAAGAACCAATTAACTATTTTACTGAGCTAGAAAAAATAGTATCAAAATTCAACTAGAGCAACAAAATGTCAAAAATTGCAAAGGAATTGAAGAAAAAAAAGTGAATGAAGGTGGCCTAGCTCGACTAAATCTAAAACTATATTAAAAAAATCACAGTCATCAAAACTGCCTGGTTTTGTACTGGTTAAAAATAGAATAATAAATGAGTGTATTATAAAAGACTCAAAGGAAACCACATTAAATGACTACAGTAAACTATTATTTGAAAAACAAAAAGACATCAGCTTCTGGGATAAGAACTCACTATTTGAAAAAAAAAGTGTAGGGTAAACTGGAAAATAGTATGGCAAAAATTAGGCATAAGTCCCACCTCTCTCATTCTATGGCAAAATAACATCAAAATAGATACAGGATTTAGGACATAGCTAAATTAATAGAATAAGAAATATTCTATCTGTTCTATGAAAATGGGACTAATTTATGACCAAGCAAGGATTAGAGTACATTATAAACAACAAAATGAATGAGTTTGACTATATTAAAATAAAAAGGGGCGGCTAGGTGGTGTAGTGGATAAAGCACTGGCCTTGGAGTCAGAAGTACCCGGGTTCAAATCCGGTCTCAGACACTTAATAATTACCTAGCTGTGTGGCCTTGGGCAAGCCACTTAACCCCATTTGCCTTGCAAAAAAAAAAAAACCTAAAAAAATAAAATAAAAAGCTTTGCACTAATAAAATCAATACTGCCAAAATTAGAAGGAAAACACAAGGAGGGGAAATAATCTTCACAACTAGTTCTGATAAAGGTTTCATTTCTAAATTTTATAGAGAATTGCATCAAATTTATAAAGTTATAAGTCATTCATCAATAGACAAATGATCAATAAATATGAATTGACATTTTCTATCTTTAAAATTAATTTATTTTCAAGCAAATAAGGTACAAAAATTTCCTTCCGCCTTCCCTTTAGCAATAGTCAGCTTTGCTTCATAACAATTTTAGATAATGATGTTTGAATATTAAACACTTTCCATATGAGGAATTAGGATTAAGGGAAAGAGATATATAAGAGATAGTCTTTTATAAAGTGTTCTTCAGATTCGAAGGGTTTTTCTTATTATAAGCAGATACATTAAAGCCCAAACAAGTGCAGACTTGGGGAGTTAAAGACAATGTTTGTTCTTTACTTTGTGGTGGTTTTGGTAGTAGTATCCAGAGTAGACATGATGAAATTGCTAGTTAATAGTAGAGTAAAATGCCTTAGAAGGATTATCAAGTCAAAGTAGGAGGTCTGTACTGATTTGGTTTATCCCCTAAGAGCCTAATCTTTTCACCACAGGTGTAGGCTATACTTTGGTACTATTGTGCTAAAACAAAGTCACACTAGTAAGTTGGGTGTATAGCATTCAACAACTATTTTCCCTTCAAACTTGTAGGATGTAGCCATGACTTGGGAGGTGATGGTTTTCTAGCATTCATCTTCTTTCTAGTATTTATAGACTTTTCAGAATGTACTCTTATGTTTTCTCTCTTGGATTTGAGTTGATATCAATTAGGGAGTCAGACAATTGATTCCCATAGTACAATCAGTTGGTATAATATAATGCATGCCCCCTAAAATAAAAAAAAGCAAAAAAAGCAGTGATTTATGCTGCTTACAGAGAATATCCAGGTGAAAGAAGCAACAAATCTGTACTTGTTACAAAAGGGTTACACATCTTGGGAAAGTCCTTTTCCAATATGACTTTTTTCCCTCTCTTTTCATAGAACCCACATGAAATTCCTCCTAAGCCTAGTGTCATTTCTGCCTGGCTTCTTATGAAGTCCTTACACTGTAATTACCAAGAAGCTTTATTTTCATTCAGGAATAAAAGGATTTTTTTTCCATTTTCCATACATTTTCTCTACATTTCATCTCTGAATTCAAGCCATAACCATCTAATCTCTTTCATTACAACTCTGAAAATACCTGAATGCAGTTACAACACCCAAAACACAGCATGCTATTACATATCCAATCTTACCTCTTCCTTAAAAGCAGTCTAGCTTTTGTTTGAGAATCTCTCTCTCTCTTTTCCTTCTCTCCATAACTCAACTGTCTCCACCTTCTTGGAGCAGAAAATTACAGTCCTTAATTAACAATTACTCAATCTCTATGTCACCTGTGGTTGCACTCTAAACAACTAAATAATTTGATACAAAATACCTGAATCTCTGTACAAGTTAAAAGTACTGGTTACTTTTGTTTAGTTAACTTTTCTTTGTGTTATAAGTACTTTTAACAAAAGTCTAAGAATGTAGAGGAATAGGTTTATGAATAAATGATAAAAAGGAAGGAAAGATAAATATAATAGAATAAGAAATGATGGGATTAGAATTTCATATAATTTAGTTGCTGCCCTATCAGAAACAGAAAAAGAAAAGTAAAATAGACCCAATACATCAGGTGGATAAGAGATGACAAAAGCAGTAGAACTTAAATTAGGATAGCAGGTAGAGAATTAGTAAGAATTGATATCTATCAAAGAAATGATTACACATAAGGATTTTAAGAAAATCTGAGGAATATGCATAGACATTGCAGTGATAACTCATACTTCAGTCAAAACCTCAACCTACAGTAATATTAAGAGATCTGTAGATACAGGTAATATAGAAGATATCTGCAAGTTGTAGGAAAAGGGTCTTTTTAGAACCCAGTATTCTGTATTGGGCTGTAGGGACATAACTCCTCTAACTTTACTAGGATTCCCATTGGTGCATCTGAGAGTTACTGCTGGTTAAAGATTGTCACAGGAGTTTGTTTGATACTTGATTTAGCTAGATTAGACAAGAATCGATTCATAGCTCTTCTATTATTACAAAAATAAAAATTTATCTCTTTAAAATAATTTTAAGGTCAACAAAATTTCCACAAAAATTATGTCATTTGACTTGCAAAAGAACATAATGAAGTTAATAAGGAATTTTTAATCTCAATTTTGTGGCTCATTGCCCCCCACAATATATATCATTAAAAACAATTGTAAATATGGCATAAATGAAACTTAAACCTCAGTGTATAAGTTCTTTTCTATTATCCTTTGTCTTTCCTCATTGATCTCAGGTGCACTCTGGATTTTCAAGTAAACCCTTTAGTGAATTGTTTTCTTGATCTTTCACCTGGATGTTGCTGTGATTTGAGCTTTGTTGGTTTTGGGAGATTGACTGTGTTTCTGAGCAACAACTCTCTCCTCTTTTCCCTTATTTCCCTCCTTCTTTGTTCCTCACTGCTTTCCCAGCACTTCCCACCTCCAATCACTTATTGAACATCATCCAGGAAATAGGCTTGGTTCACTGTATCTAAGTATTGGAAAGGGTGACAGGAAGGTACAAACTCTGGATCCCAGAAAGAATAGAGATTTTCAGGTGGTTGGACTAATATCTCTGGGAGTCACAATCTGACTCCATTCTGGTCTGAGATAACTGAGATTTATTCTTGGGAAGGAAAGGAAGATATTTAAAATTTCTATGGCCTAAGAGCTCTATACCCCAAACTCTTCATTAAACATTCAATATTAATTGTATTTCTAATTCTTGTCCCCATTCCCTTTGGGGCAGGAAATTTTGGCAGAATATTTCCTCACTTTTCCAACATTTCCTGAGCAGTTACCAAACGCTGGGGACCTCAAGCAAGAAAGGAAATTAGACATTCATCAAACCAACATCAATTATTTATTTTCAACAAGGAATTTATCTCCTATCACAGCACATTATACTCTTCTAGTGTTTTACTTTCACGGAGAAGTTTGGTTCTCCTGAGCCAAAGCCATTCTTTTCATAGATTACCTTTATTTTATTCTTACTCTCTCTTTGTTTTTTTTGGTGGGGGGTCAAGTAGAAAACGTCTAATTACTCTTCCCCAACATGATCATTTCCAACTCATGAATTCAGTTTTCATCTCATCTCAATATTTCTTATCCAGAGCTATATCTCCACAAGCTTTAATTAGTCCTCATTTATTTTGCCATAATATTCATTCCTTTCTCCATTTCATACATATAAACTTAATTTGCAAAAACTAAAGAAAAACCTGATATTTATTGTTATTAAATTTCATCAAATTATATTTGTTTTACTGCTAGGCCTCCAAAAAGACCTTTAAAATTATATCAACATTGGAGGTTGAAGGTGGCATAATGAATAAAGCACTGACCCTGGTTTCAGGAGGAACTGAGTTCAAATCCATCCTCAGAACTAGGTATTTAATATTGGGCAAGTCACTTAATCCCAGTGCTTGCAAAAACCAAAAATTTGCATTAATATTTTGTTGATGACTCAAAATTAAGCTTCCACTGTACTAAGGAAATTTGCTGAATAGATTATCTATTTGAAAGTTTTGTGCTGCTTATTTAGAAATTTGTATTTTTAATAACTGAAAAGAAAAATAAATTCATTCAAACTCAAAGGGTATATATAATTAGTTAAAAGAACATAGTGCCATATCATTTTTTTACATTTTTGCAAGGCAGATGGGGTTATGTGGCTTGCCCAAGGCCACACATCTATGTAATTATTAAGTGTATGAGAGCTGATTTGAACCCAGGTACTCCTGACTCCAGGGCTGGTGCTTTATCCACTGTGCCACCTAGCCACCCAATGCCATATTATTCTTAACAAAGATTGTTTATGTGCCAATTTTAACTCCCTAAAAATAAATTTATTTCAATAGATCAAGAATTGTTAATATTTTAGTAATTTGATGTTCTCTCTGGAAAGAGTATTGTGTACAGGAAAGGGTATTTGGTTTTTAATAAGAATTTTGGTTTGAATTTTCTTTTCTTTAAATACTAATTTTGTATTGCTGTGCACATCAGTCTATGAGGTTCTCAATGTCTGAGTTTTAAAAATATTTATAGAAAATCATACATTAAGTAGATTTTATAAGGATCATATCTATATATACATCTTGGGCTTTATTGTTATCTTTTGTCTTATTCTTATTGTATTGCTTATGAGAGACATACTTGATTTGGATAAAAATACACAGATACAGTGTTAGGACATGAAGCAAAATCTATTATGCTTCAGCAGAAGAAGAAAAAGTGGGGTAGCTATTCTGATTCTGCATAAATGTAAAAATTAAAATAGTGCTAGTTTAAAGAGAGGAGGAGGGAAACTTCATTTAATAAAAGATATCCTGGACCATAAAGCAATATCTAAAATAAACATATATCTACATTTTTTACCTTGTAAATATAAAAGAAGTTAAATGATTATTTTATGCTTGTCTTTCTCTTTATTAAATGAATGTATCACAACTATTAATTATTCTTTTGGTTTTTAATTACATTCAATTGCATATCTACTTAGAACATATTTTTTAATAATTCCATTTTTGCCAGTTGGGTTTATTAATCTCATATGTTCTCTTCATTTTTTGTTTAAATTGATATTTTATTTTTCAAAAATATGTTATGAAAGATTTTCAACATTCATCCATATGTATATGTGTATGTATATTATTAAGTTACATAATTTCCTCTCCATTCCCAACCCATATTCTTAGTGGTAAAAAATATCAGGTGATTCTTGTACATTGACATTTGTCATTTTTGGTATAAGGAATTAAAATTAATGAAAAGTAATACATAAGAAATCTTTTGTCACAAGTGAATGTTGTGTTCGGATTCTGAAGCATTTTATTTGTTTGTTTCTTTTGGTTTTCTTTTTCTGACTTGTGATACATTGTTGATAGCCAGTCTAATAGGCTTGCCCTGGCTCTTTGGACTGCTGGGAGGAGTTGCACCAATTAAGCTTGAGCAACTCACAGTGTTATTGTTAATATGCAGAATATTCTCTTGAATCTACTCCATTAGTTCAGCATCAGATATTGTAATTCACTCCATACCTCTCTAGAGTCCAATGGTTTCTTATAGAACTATAGTATTAAATAATATTCAAATAACATGATGTTCAGTCATTCTCCATTTGATGGGCATCCACTCACTTTCCAATTCTTTGCCCCTACAAGAAGAACTGTGATGAATATTTTAAAATATGTGGGACTTTTCCTATTTTTTATCACTTCTTCTGGGTATAGACTTACTATTGGAAATGCTGACTCACAAGGTATGATCAGTTTTAATGCTCTTTGTGAATAATTCCATATTGCTCTCTTAAATGGTTGGACCATTTCACAACTCCAGCAAGGTGGTAAAGTTCCAAGCCTCCCACAGTTTCTCCAGCATTAATCATTTATTCCTTTTTGTCACCTTAGCCAATGTGATAAGTGTGAGGTGATACCTCAAAGATGTTTTAATTTGCATTTCTCTAATCAATAATGATATGGAGAATTTTTTCATATGATTATATATTGCTTTAATTTCATCATTGGAAAACTGTCTATTCATGATCTTTTCTCATTTAGCAATTAGTGTATAACTAGTAACCTTATAAATTTGATGCAATTCTCTTTATATTTTAGAAATGAGACCTTTAACAGAACCTGTAACTTTAAAGATTATTTATGAACTCTGTTTTCCTTCTCATTTTGATTTTTAGTGTGAAAACATTTTTAATTTAACATAACCAAAATCATTCATTTTACAATTTATAGTATGTTCTATTTCTTCCTTGGTCATAAATATCTTCCCTTTCCATAGATCTGATAAACAGAATATTTGTTGATCTATTAATTTACGAATGGTGTTGTATTTTATGTCTAAACCTTTGGCCATTTTGACCTTATTTTACTTTGGGGTGTGAGATATAGTTCTGTGTCTATGTATTGCTTTACTATTTTCCAGTTATCCTAAAAACACTTACCTTTGGTTATGTCAAATAATAGGTTACTTTACTGTTTATTTGTGGTTTCTTATAGAAGATTTCCTTACATTACTGTTAATTTACTTTTGTTTTGAACTTATCCTAACCCACTGATCAATTGCTGTAATTATTTAGCAAATAAGGGGAGATGAAGAAATTTTTAATCTTTGGAGAAGACAGAAATCCTGGAATGTTACTTATATATTCAAATTCTTTTCATGTAAAATTTGGTTTTCTTAATTTATATTTTCATTCATTGTATTGCCATTGCTAGGGAATTTAATTAGGAATTTCCCTTGTATTTCTTCTACCTCAAAGAGCCTTCCCACATAACAGTGAAGAGTTTATAAAAGGGAAAATATAAATATAAGACATATAAGACAGCTGAAGTGCATGCATCATTGAGGTTTGAATGAAGGCTTTTCTATATTCCTTATATTTATAAGTCTTCCCCCTAATGTGAATCCTGTGGCATTTTATAGGTTTTCAGATTTGATTAATTTTTTCCATATTCATTATATTACATTTAAATCAGAAGATATCTTGTCTTTATGAATTCTGTGATACATATATATTTGAGTTTTGGATGAAGGGTTCCTCCAAATTCAATTCACATATGCATGCATTACATTCTCCAATTTGTATCCTCTGGTATTAAATAAGGCTTAAGATTTGATTAAGATTCTTTCATATATAGTATATGTATAAGGCATCTCAGGAGTGTGAATCCTCTGTCATCAGAAAAGTTCAGAACTATAAGTGTATGATTTCTAACATTCATTACATTTGAAAAGCTTTTCTTCAGTTGCTGTTGTTCTTTTCTTTGCTCTTGATAAAGTCCATGACATAGGATGACAAGCATGTGAACTGGACTTGAGTGAGGAGAGGCTATGCAAAGTCATCAGTCTCAATTTCTCTTCCAGTGTCATCTGAGTCTAGTGCCCAGGTATGGGTAAAGATGACTGGTGTTGACCCAGTATATGAAAACACTCAAGGTTAAGTGACTTGTCCAGGGTCACATAGCTAGTAAATATCAAATGCCTGAGACATTCAATGAAAGGTCAAATATGAGTTTTGGTTGAGTGATTTTCCATATTCCTTACATTCGAAAGGTTTTTCTCCAGTACAAATTCTCAGATGTATTGCGAGGTTTGATTTGTGATTGAAAGATTTCCCACACTCCCTGACTAAATTGTTTAACTCCAGTGTGAATTCACTGGCATACAGTAAGTCTTTTCCCCATTCATTATATTTCACAGACTTTTTTCATTAGGAATAACCTGAAGATTAGTTTCTTCATTAGAAGATTTCTTTAGCTACATTCTGTCTCCACATAGTCTAGGAACTCCTTGCTTTTCATAGGTGACAAAGGCAAGTCTATTTCTAAAAGTAAAGTACACCATTAAGATTCTTTTTCATGGCCCACTGTAAGGAATGATGCTTCTTCATAATAATTCTTTCTTCAAACAAAGACAACCAAAGAATGAAAAAGACATACCTCCCAAGACTTAATAAAATATTTATTTTCCTCTCAAGAAAGGCAAAACAGTTATTGAAAAAATTCATTTCTGAAAGTGATCCCAAATGTAAAACACAAAGGGAAAATGTAGCCAACTTCCAAATGATCAAATCAAGGGAGAAAACCCTGTAAGCCACTAGAAAGAAGCAGTCCATATATTTAAGAGTTACAAGATCTGACTACATCAACTTTAAAACATTGAAAGGTTTGGCTTATGATAGTCCAGGGGACAAGAGAGGTTGTTTCACTGCTAAGAACCAAATAGTGAAATGGAATATACTCATTCAAAAGAAAAGATGGGCATTTTTTTTTAAAAGGTGACTTTCTAACTTTCTTGATGGAAAGGCCAGAACTGAACAGACAATGGGATCTTCAACCTAGAGATTCAAGGGATACATGAAAAAATAAACTGGACTGCAAGTCAATAGGATTTTGCCTAAATCGGAAGATACTCATAACTCTTGAGAAGCATAAATCCATTACAGGGAGTATACTTTGACCGCAGGTATGGACTTGATTTGACCTGACTGTATAATTTTTTAAAAATTGGAACCTTTTCTAAAGGTGAGGATTATCCTGAGATGGGTGCAAGGAAGAGCCAGAATGAGGTAAATTGCATCACATGAAGAGGCACAAAGTATCTATTACAGTGGAAGCAAAGAAGAAAAGGGTGAAAACTGCTTGAATCTTCCTCTCATCAGATTTGGCTCAAAGAGGGATTAACAAGCACACTTAATTGTGTTTATAAATTTATCTTACTCTTCACATAATAGAAGGGAAAAGGAAGAGGAAGGGAAGGAGTTATTGATAAAAGGGAGGAAAGGAAGAAGGGGAAAGGGACAAAGGATAAGAAAAGAGAGGATGGCTATTGAATTGGGCACAGGTTGAGGGAGTTATATTCAGAATCAAAATTCTAGTGAGAAGGGATAGGATGAAAGGAGGAGGAACAAAGGGCAGATGAGAGATCAGATGGAGGATAATAGTCATTTTAATGTGAAAGTGGAGGGAAACATCTCCTCCATAAAATGGAAATGAATAGTTAAATGGATTAAAAACCTGAATCTTTTAGCAAGTTGTATACAAGAAATACATTGGAAACAGAGAGATACACACAGAGTAAAACTGAAGTGAAAACAGCAGGGTAGCAGTTCATATCTCAAACAAACCAATCACAAAAAGAAATGTCACTAAAAGGAATAAGGAAGCAATATTTAGCCTCCTAAAAGTTACAATGGACAGTGAAATAATTTCAATCATTAATATGGATGCATTACATGGTATAACACCCAGTTACTTAGAAGGGAAACTAAATGAGTTACAGGAAGAAACAGCAAAACTATGCTGAAGGGGGACCTTAACCTCTTTCTCTCAGAATTGGATAATTTTAACCACAAATCAACAGGAAGGAAATTAAAGAGGTGAGCAAAATGTTAGAAAATTTAAACATGAAAGAGTTGTAGAGAAAATTAAATTCTTCTTGGTGATACATGACAACAATATAAAAGTTGATCATGTATTAGGGCATAAAAACATTAATAACTTTCATAATCTAATGCAGAAAGACAGGAGTTTTAAATTCTTTTCTGATCATGGTGAAATTTTTAAAAATCACATGAAACAAAGGCTAAGGGAAAGATAGACCTAAAATTAATTGTAAATTAAATAACCGTATTCTAACAATAACAAAAACAACAAATCATAGAAATAACTCAAAGTTATACATGAAAGACAATGACAATAATGAGACAAAATACCAAAACTTGTGAAATACTTCCAAAAACAGTCATTCCAGGAAATTTGAGATGAATAAAATAGAAGAAGAGGAGATCAATGAATTGGGTATGCTATTAATAAAGCTAAAAAAAGACAAATCCCCAATTAAATACAAATCAGAAGTTGTGAAAATCAAAGGTAAAATTATTAAAATAGAAAGAAACTATTGTACTAACAAATAAAACTAAATTGATTTTATGAAAGAAAAACAATATAGACACACATTTGATTAATATAAAAAGAGAAAAGAAAGCATAAAACTAAATTACTAGTTTTAAGAGATGAAATAGATAAATTTATCATCAATAAGAAGACAGTTTAATAATTCAATCTGATCTCAGACACTTAATAATCACCTAGCTGTGTGGCCTTGGGCAAGCCACTTAACCACATTTGCCTTGCAAAATCTAAAAAACCAAGTAATAATTCAGAGCTATTTTATCCAACTGTATGCCAATAAATTTGAAAATCTAAGGGAAATGAATAAATAGTTACAGAAAAAACCTGTCCAAATTCTTTGACCATTTATAAATTGGAGAATGACTTCTGTTCCTATAAACTTCACTCATTTCTCCATATATATTTTCTCTATATATTTTAGAAATGAATGCTTTACCACAAAACACTATCTGTGAAAATGGTTCACCAGCTTTCTGCCTTTCCTACGACACAAGTTTACAAGAACTCAATTCATTCTTCAAATGATAAATGGTCAAAGGATCTGAAAAGGCAATTTTCAAGTGAAGAAATTATAGATGCGTTCAGCCATGTGGAAAAGTGACTTCATACACTTTCAGAGCCTTAATTACTATTTTTGAATTTCCTTTCATTTTATTTTCTCTTACTTTTCCTTCTCAATATATTTATCCCACCCTGTTACCTTATCTTTTCCCTCACTCTCTAATTTCTCATCCCATCCACCCCTCCAAGTTTCTAACTCAACCCACTTGAATTAGACCTTAAGGTCTCAATCCACATCCCATACAAAATTCCTTCCACCATGCTGTCCCCCACTCTCCTAAATCCCAATTTACATACTCCTCTTAAGATCTCTTCCCACATTGTTCTTCAGTATTCTCACCTCTCTACATTTTCAGAATACTTCATTTTCCTAGATGTACACATTTTTCCTCTGTGTAGTCATGTTGGAATGCTAGGCAGTTTAGCTAAAGAAAGAACCTCAGTGTCTGCTAACTTTTCCTGCCAGCTGATCCTCAGAATCTTCATAAGCCAATTTAAATGGAAGTAATTAGGTTTCCCGACATGACCTTGGTAAACTTCAGATCTCCCAGGCATATAGCAGTGAAGTCTGTACAATGGCTCCATAGTCAGTCTAATAGTCTAATGCCTCTTCTCTCCTATACTTTTTTTCAGAGGATCCCAAATACTGAGCTAACTGTCAAGCTGTGTGTCAAATTTATTGTCAGTGTGTACCTTCCTGGAAAGAACACTGACAAGTTAAGTGAAGTTATCCACAGTACTCAAAACTTTCCATTTGCAGTACCATGCTGGCTAACGGAACACATGTGCTTTCTCGGTGTTAACTGTTAGGCCAAAATGAACACAAGTTGCCGAGAATCAAGGGAGATAGCAGACAAAAGGACAACGCTGAAGGGGAGGAATAAAGGGAAAGTAGAAATAAATGTAGAAAGAAAATACGATAGGCTAGAAGGGAATACAGACTTTTCAGCCCCTAGTAGTAAATGTCGAAGGGTTTCAGACACATTATTTAGAGCACAATCATCTATAAACCAATCATGCATCAACACTTCCTCCACTTTCATATTAACTTGCAGCCTTTTCAAGCTCAAGAATTTACCACTAGTTGGTTGTTAACCTCGGTGGTGTTCACTGTCCAGGAAGGTATTTGCTAATATGGTTGAAAGCATAATGCTAAAAAGCATGGAAGTGAGAATACATCCTTATTTCACTAGATTGTTGATCAGGAAACCTCAAGAGAATTACCCACTTTCCAGAACCTAGGAAGGCATTCCATTATGGAGATGAGGTATAATACTGATGAATTTTAAAGGAGAATCAAATTTTGACATAATTTTTCATAAACACGCATGACTGAAAGTATCACAGGATTTGGTTAGATCTACATTACTGTCAACAGAAAGCCACACTGGCTGTCAGGTAGGTGACTATTTTCCAGGTGCAGGATCAGTCTAATGAGAAGGATTCTGGCAAAAATTTTACAAGCAATGACTACAAGAGAAATATCCCGGTGATTGTAACAGGACATTATATTCCCTTTTTCTTTAGAAAGATGAACACTGGAAGCATCTTTGACGTCTTGAATGATAACATCTTCATGCTTTATTGCTTTGAAAATTTCAGTCAATTTATTTAAAAATAAATTTATGTATTTATTTTTGAATTTTATAATTTATTCCAAGTCTCACTTCCCTCCCCCCACCCCAGAGAAGTTAGGCTTTCCATTGTTTCTGTGCCATACATTGATTTAAATTGAATGCATTGGGAGAGAAATCATGTCCTTAAGAAAAAAAAAAAGAGATAGCAAGAATACATATTAAAATAATTTTTTTAATTAAATGTAACAATCACTGATCTTTGCTCAAACTCCACAATTCTTTTTCTTGGAAGCAGGTGGTATTCCCCATTGCAGATATGCCAGAACTGTCCATTGTTTTAATTATGAACTGAGCAAGTCCATTAAGTTTGATCATCAAACCCATGTTGCTGTTTTGGGATACAATGTTCTTCTGGTTCTGCTAAACTCTCTAAGCATCAAATCATGTAAATCCTTCCAGGCTTCCCTGAATTCCCATCCCTCCTGGTTTCTAATAGAACAATAGTGTCCCATAGCATGTATATACCACAATTTGTTAAACTATTCTCCAATTGATGGACCTTCATTCAATTTTCAATTCTTTGCCACCTCATACAGGGCTGCTATGAATATTTTTGTACAATTGATGTTTTTACACTTTCTTAATGTCTTTAGGTTATAGACCCAGGAGTGGTCTTGTTGGATCAGAGGCTATAAACATTTTTACTGCCTTTGGGCATAATTCCAAATTGCTCTTCAGAAAGTTTGGATGAGTTCACAGGTCCACCAGCAATGTATTAGTGTCCCAGATTTTCCACATCCCTTCCAACACTGATCATTGCCTTTTCTAGACTCATTGTCTAGTCTCAGAGGTGTGAGGTGTACCTCAGAGAAGTTTTAATTTTGTTTCTCTAATAACTAATGATGTAGATCAATTTTTCATAAGACTATGGATAGCTTTAATTTCTTTTGTAATTGCCTCTGTATATCCTTTGACCATTTATGAAAAATGAGATTTTTTTTATAAATTTGATTCAGTTCTCTAAATATTTTATAAATGAATTATTTGTCAGAAAGTCTAGTTGTAAAAATTGTTTCCCAATTTACTACATTTCTTTTGATCTTGGTTACAGGGGTTTGTCTGTGCAAAAATTTAATTTTTAATTTAATGTAATCAAAATTATCTAGATTGTTTTTAGTGTTTCTCCATCTCTTCCTTGGATATAAACTGATTTCCTTTCCACAGATCTGACAGATCCTTGATCTCCTAGTTTTCATATAATATTGCCTTTTATGTCTAAATCTTGGATCCATTTTTACCTTATCTGTTATAAGATGTGAGGTGTTGGTTTAATCCAGGTTTCTGCTATACTAACTTCCAATTTTCCCTACAGGTTTTTTCAAATAGAAAGATTTCATCCCAAAAGCTGGAATCTTTGAGTTTATCAGACAACAGATTATTATAATCATTTCATGCTATTGCAATTAGTCTATTCCACTTATCCACCATTCTATTTCTTAGCCAATACCAGACAGTTTTGAAGACTGTTGCTTTTAATCTAATTTTATATGTGGTAGGGTTAATCTACGCTCTTTTGGACTTTTTTCATTAAATCCCTAGACATTTTTGACTTCTTATTTTCCATAAGAATATACTTATAATTTTTTCTAACTCAATACAGGAGTTTTGGGGGGATATTGGTAGGACCCTAAATAAGTAGTTTAATTTAAGTAGAATGGACTTTTTAGTATATTAGCTTGACCTATCCATGAGCAGTTGATATTTTTCCAGTTTCTTAAATCGTATTTTATTTGTGAGAGAAGTGTTTTGTATTTCTTTTTATAGAGTTTCTGAGTCTGACTTGTCAGGTAGACCCCCAAGTAATTTATATTGTCCAGTTATTTTGAAAGTAATTTCTCTTTCTAGCTATTTCTGCTCTATCTTGTTATTAATATTTAGAAATGCTGAGGATTTATGAGGGTTTATTTTATATCCTGTGACTTTGCTAAAGTTACTAATTGTTTCCAGTAGATTTTTAGATGATCTTTTAGGACTCTAGGTATACTATCAGGTCATCTGCAAAGAGCGAGAGTTTTGTTTCTTCCTTCCCAATTCTAATTCCTTCAGTTTCTTTTTCTTCTCATTGCTGAAGCTAATATTTCTAAAACAACATTGAATAGGAGTAGTGATAGTGGGCATCCTTTTTTCATCCCTGATCTTATCTGGGATGCTTCTAACTTATACCCAATGCATACAATGCTAGGTGATGGTTTCAGATATATAATGCTTTTCATTCTAAGGAACAATCCATTTTTTCCTATGCTCTCTAGTGTTTTTAATGTGAACAGGTGTTGTATTTTGTTATAGGCTTATTCAGCTTCTACTAAAATAATCATATGATTTCTGATAGGTTTGTTATTGATATAGTTAATTAAACTAACAGTTTTCATAATATTGAACCAACCTTGCATTGCTGGGATAAATTCTGCATGGTCATAGTTTGTTATCTTGGTAATAATTGGCTTTATTTTCTTTGCTAAGATTTTATTTAAGATTTTTGCATCTATATTAGTTAGAGAGATAGGTCTATAATTTTCTTTCTCTGTTTTGACCCTCTCTGGATTGGGTATCAGAACAATATTGGAAAGAGTTAGGCAGAGTTCCAGCTTCCCCTATTTTTTCAAAGAGTTTATTTAGAATTGAAATCAATTGTTCCTTAAATGTTTGATAGATTCATTTGTGAATCCATCTGGCCCTAATGGCCCATAGGGAGTTCAGTAATGGTTTCTTGAATTTCTTTTTTTCTTAGATTGGTTTCTTTAAATATTTAATTTCCTCTTCATTTAATCTGGGCAACTTATATTTTTGTAAATATTCAACTATTTCACTTAGAGTATAAAATTTATTAGCAAGCACTTCAGCAAAATTATTATGCATTATTACTTTAATTTCCTCCTCATTGATGATGAGTACAGCTTTTTCAATTCTGATATGGTAATTTGGCTTTCTACTTTCTTATTTTTAATAAAATTAAACAGATGTTTATTAATTTTGTTGCTTTTTCCATAAAACCAACTCCTGTTTTTATTTATTAATTATATAGTATTCTTGCTTTTCATTTGATTAATTTCTCCTTTAATATTTAGAATTTATAATTTGGTATTTATTTGGGGGTTAATTTTTTCCCTTTTTAGTTGCATGCTTAGTTCATTGATTTCCCCTTTCTACAATTTATTGATGTCAGGATTTAAAATTATAATACATCCTCTGTCAATTGCCTTGACTGTATCCCATTAGTTCTGATATGTTGTCTCATTATTATACTTGTCTAGGATGAAATCATTGATTCTTTCTATAATTTGTTGTTTGATCACTCATTCTTTAAAATGAATTTAGTTTCCAATTAGTTTTAGATCTATTTATCCCTGACCCATTATGACATATATTTTAATTGCATTATAAATTGAGAAGGATGTGTTAACTATTTCTGCCTTTCTTCATTTGATTTTAGGGTTTTATGGCAGAGTACAAGGTCAATTTTTGTGTAAGTGGCATGTACTGTAGGAAAAAATCTATATTCCTTTCTATTCCCCATTGAACTTTATCCAAAGGCCTATCATGAATACATTCTCATTCTCTTTGACCAAGAAATTCTAAATCTAGGCCTACATTAAGAAGAAATGATGAAAAATAGGAAAAGTCTTACATGTTCCAAAATATTCATAGCAACTTTTTATGGAGTGGCAAAGAATTGGGAATTGAAATTTGCCCTTCAGTTGTAGAATGGGTAAACAAGTTATGTTACATGAATGCTGTGGAATATTGTTCTTCTATAGGAAACCATAAATGGTTGGACTTTGGAGAAGCATGGACTGACTTACGGGATATGCTGCTGAGTGAGTGGAGCAGAACCAAGAGAACAATGTACATATTAGCAACAATATTAAGTGATGATCTACCTTGATTGATGCAGATCCTCTCAGCAGTTCAGAGAGCAAGGACAATTGTATCAGATCAGCTATGGACACAGTTATTCCCATCCAGAAGAAAAAAAAAACCTTTCAGAATCTGCTGATCATTTTATGAAAATTTTCTCATATATCTTTTTCACTTAATTCTAATTCCTCATACCTAAAATCACTAATCTGTAAACATTTTTTATCAAAAATATTTATATACAAAGTTAATCTGACTTCACCTCTGAGGGAAGTAGTAAGGGTGAGTGGAAGACAATTTTGTAACTTAAAATATACATATACATATTGAAGAATGTTGAAACTACTATCATTTAATGTATTTTGGAAAATAAAATATGAATAAAAAATCTGGGCATTGTCAAGTCCTTCAGTATTCTAATTCTATTATTTGCATCTTTGCAGAAAATATTCCTTTTCTCTCACATTTTGTTTTGTTTTTTTGTCAGGCAATTGGGTGGGGGGTGTTAAATGACTTTCAAAGTCTTATTTATAAGTAATTATTAAGTGTCTAAGTCTGTACTTGAACTCAGGTCCTACTAATTCCATGGCTGGTGCCCTAACCACTGTGCCTCCTAGCTGACCTCTCACATTTCTTCACATATGTGGAGACAGCTAGATGATATAGTATGTATTTTCTATCTTCTAGGTCAGGAAACTCCAGTTCCTTCACCTGATTTAATTAGGCCCTTCACTAACCTGCATGCTCTCC
Organism: Macrotis lagotis; assembly: GCF_037893015.1. Lineage (NCBI taxonomy): Eukaryota > Metazoa > Chordata > Mammalia > Peramelemorphia > Peramelidae > Macrotis > Macrotis lagotis. The sequence continues at coordinate 920,838,227 of NC_133658.1, read as the reverse complement.
ATTTCATTCTTTCCAGATTACCCATATTCTATCCATATTGTGCTACACAAAACTGAACACTAAATGTTAGAAATTTGTCTATGGCATTAGGATGATCATCTTCCCCTTATTGTACACCCTAACAGCAACATGGGGGTGATGATCAACCTTTATGGACTTGTTCATCTCTTTCAGTGAAGTTAAAGTTTCCTTTAGGTTATTTTGTCTGTCATACCCTCCTGACTCAAAATGATTTTACAGTGCACTGGAAACATCCAGTTCATTTTCTCAAAAATAACAGTCCTCTCTTTTGGGAGATGATCTGGGGGGGGGGGATATGGTGTGTCTTTTTAGTTCCTTTTTTAATTACACAAAACTACTTAATGAATATGATCAATATTCTTGTATTTGATAAGTCTATGTTATTCAGACTCCCTAGTGATTATTGGGTTGATTGTATGAAAATCACCTATTTCAATTAAAAGTTCATCTTTTAAGCTGAAACAGCATGCTCAGTTTTGATGGCTAGTTGATTCTAGGTTATAATCTAAGCTTGTCCTCCAGAATATCAAATTCCAGCACCTTCAATCTATTTTTTTAGTTAATTTATTCATTTTCATCCAAATGCACATGTATAGTTTTAAGATACAAATTTTCATCCCATTCCCTTCCCCTCAGTGACAAATAGCATTTTACATTCATATTTTGAATAAATATGTTTACGTATTAGTCATTTTTGGTATGGGGAATAAGGATTAAGGGAAAGAGATACGTAAGAGATAATTTTTGTAGCATTCATCAGATTGTGAATGGTTGCTTACTCTTTATCTATGTAGATGTTTTGTTTTGTTTTTCTTCTTCTTGATGGGAATAGCATTATCCATAGCAAGTCTAATATGGTTGTCCTACCTCTTTGAACTGCTGAGAGAAGCTGCTTCCATCAAGGTTGATCCTCTCTCAGTGTTGCTGTTAATATGTACATTGTTCTCTTGGTTCTATTTGTTTCACTCAGCATCAGATCCTAGTAAGTAATTTTATGCTGCTCTAGAGTTCAACAATTTATGATTTCTTATACAACAATAATATTCCATAGTATTCATGTACCATAACTTGTTTAGCCATTCCCCAATTGATGGGCACAGGTCCTTTGATCTTTTAAAGTTGAATCTTCCAATTCTGTGTAATCAGTCTATGGCTAATTGATGCTTGAGTTGCTTCTTTGTGACTAGCTGAAGATTCTTCTCCTTGATGTGATAATTCTAGAATTCGGCTATAATATTTCTTTGCATTTTCATTTTAGGATCCCTTTCAGGAAGTAATCAGTGAATCATTGCAATGACAATTTTATCTCTGCTTCTAGAATTTCAGGGCAGTTTCCTTGACAATGTCTTTAAAGATGTTATCAAGGTACGTTTTTATTTCTTGATTCAAGCATTCAGGTAGGTCAATAATTCTTAAATTTTCTCTCCTTGTTCTATTGTTCAGATCTGATGTTGTTTAATTTTCAATGAGGTGTTTCTCATTTTATTCACTTTTTTAATTTAAATTGACTGATCTTTTGGAAGGATTTGCATGAACTGATGGTAGATATGATGAGCAGAACCAGAAAAACATTGTACACTCAAACAGCAAAATGGGGGTGATGATCAAACTTGATAGATTTACTCATTCCATCAGTACAACAAACAGGGACAATTATGGGTTGTCTGCAATGGAAAATACCATCTCTATCCAGAGAAACAATTGTTTAGTTTGAACAAAGTCCAAAGACCATTACATTTAATTTAGAAAAAAAAACAAACATTATCTTATTGTATATTTTTTCTCTTTCTTATAATTTATTTTTCTTACTTAAGGATATGATTTCTTTCTCATCACATTCAACTGAGATCATTGCATAACATGGAAACAATGTAAAGACTAACAGACTGTGGAGGGTGGGGGAGGGAAGCAAGAATAGGGGTAAAATTATAAAACTCAAAATCAATAAAATCTTTCTAAAAAAAGATAAATTGATTGATGTTTGATATCATATATAATCATTAGTCTCCACTGTTCTAGTCTATTCTTCAAGGAATTATTTATTTTCTTCTGTTAGCTTTTTAGATCTTCTTTTCTATTACATCAATTCTATATTTTTTGGTTTTGTTTTTTTTTCAGGTTTTTGCAAGGCAAATGGGGTTAAGTGGCTTGCCCAAGGCCACACAGCTAGGTAATTATTAAGTATCTGAGACCAGATTTGAACCCAGGTACTCCTGACTCCAGGGATGGTGCTTTATCCACTACGCCACATAGCTACCCCTATCAATTCTATTTTAAACGAGCCTTTATCTTTTTTACATTTGCCCCATAGCATTTTTAAAAAAATTTATTTTCTCATAGTCAATTTTTATGCTTCCTTTTGCATGACGATGAAATCCTCTTGTATTTTTCTTTTCTCATTTTTAAACAAGGTTTAAAAAAATCATTTATAAGCTCTACCAGGAGGTCTTTTTGTCTAGAAGACCAATTCATACTCTCCTCTACAAAATCGCATGCAAAACTTCTTTCTGCCTTCCTCTTCTAAAGAGAGGTTTTGCCTGTTATTATCTCCAAGTTAATGTCTATAGTCCTGACTTTGCTTATTCATTATTATTTTTGGTTCTGAGAACTTTTCCAAGCTGCTTATTTTGAAGGAATGATTCATTCACAGACCTTCCACACTGAAAACATTATAGGCTTTTTCCTTGGGTTGGGCCATCCAACTCAATCACAGCAAATGAACAGGGGTCTGAGGTACCTATGTTGGAGCCCTCCTAAATGACCTGCTTTGCTATTGTGCTGCTGACTCATCACTCCAGGGAACTGCACTGCAGATATCTCCTACAGATCTCTGGTTTGTTTCCCTTCAAATTCTGCCCATGCACTGACTACAGTTGCCTGGCGTGGGCACACTCCCTCTCCAATGGAGACAGACCTGGATGAAAATGCTCCAATCTGGTCTTTTGTGAGTTATGTCACTCCAGAATTCAGTTAGAGTTTTGATAAAGAAAGTTTCTGGTTCCTCTCCTTTATTCTGGCTCCACTGTTTTATCTACCATGCTTCTTAATTCTGGCACCTTGATTTTTTTTTTTTTTACCACAGGATATTGTTATATGCAACAATATTCCAACACTATATTTTTCAAATGCCGCTTTTCTGAAAAAAAACTGGTCATCATCTTTAGAAGCATATTTTTAGCATGGATTTTATCCTACCACTATCATGAAAACACTAGAGATCAAATTTATCTATTTGAAATAATATATCTCATTTGTCTTTCATGTCACCAAGTTTTACATTTTTGAACTGACATCTGAAAAAATTATTCTCATTCTTTTGAAAGCCTGTGAAATTCCGAGTGTTTTAATTGTAATTGTTCCCATTTTTGTGACAATTTCCTTGCTGATTTTTTTCTTCTGGAAAGATTTATAGCTAAACCCTCCCCTTACATTTGGCTTGACCTACAGATCATCTTAAGGCAATATTAGTATAATGAATAGACATTACATCAAGTAGTTTTTCCATTGAGTCTAATGAAGATACTTCTCACAACTAAAGCACTCAGTGAAATAGCAATAATGGCCAATTTGGGGGCCACAATTTCTCTGTATGAAGCAAAAGATAAAAGATCAATAAATTTCAAAGACATTTTAGATCTAATGAAAATTACTAATAATTAGTCAATTCATATTAAACAATCAATCATTCATTAAATACCTACATTGTCCCAAGTATTGAGTTAAATGCATCGAATACATAAGCTAGTATGAGACAGTCTTTCTGCTCTAAGACTTTAATTATATGAGGCCAGTGAAAACACAAGATGTATTGTGCACAGAGAAGTAAATATTATGCAGTTAATTTTGTGGGAATGGGCAATGACAATAATAATCGAGGAAATTATGAAATTTTTAAGTTAATACATTAACTCAGTAAGAAATTGGTCTTGGAATTGATGATATAGAGAGAAGAAAAGACTCCCCTCACTTCCATGCTAAGGAGGAAGACTTTTAAGGTCTCAGAGAGTATCAATGTATGTAGGTGGTTTTGACTGGAATGTTACAATTGTTGGGCAGTTTCATGAAATAGGACCAGAAATATATGTCCTACTAAGATTATGAAGTGTTTTAGAGGGCTCATAAGATAAAATATCATTCTACATATAATATGGAGTCAATTAAACATCTTAATTAGAAAAAGTAGTTAAATGGTCAGACCCATGTATGAGGTTAATGATTACAATATGATCACAAAAAACAATTGGATTTGAAGATATATACCTATCTATATGTCTTATCATCAAAAGAAGATGCACATAGTTTCTCAAAGGCTATGGTCTCAGAACGTCAGCTCTAACAGCCCCCCCAAAACTAAAAAGACTGTATTTATAAAGGTAAAAATAAAGAAGCCCATTAGGAGAGACTTTGCCCTATTGTATCAAATTTTCTTGAAACATATTAATAAAAAACTAAGATTTATAAAAGTTGGAAGAATCAGGACACCCAATGATGAAATCCCATAACAAATTTTCTCTAACTTTTCTTTCCTTACTGCAGTCATGAAATATTTTACAGTTTAGGAGATATTTTCATTTAAAATATTTTTTACAGTCAGAGAAAAAAATTCAGGCAATAAGGACAGATGTTCCATTTCCAAGCACAGAAATTATAAAATTGAGTAATAAAGATATTAGATCACTTTTTCAAAGGCACAGCTTTTAAATGTCAGATTGAGAACAAAATTTTGTCTCTTGATTTCTCTGACTTTGTTCACCTGAAAAATTTTTGTGTAAGTAGGAGGTATTAAAATAGATATAATGAAGGTTCAAACACTAATAATAGAGTGAAGATTTTATGGTCAATAAGAAAAGAGTAAACTAGAAATTAAGGGAACATGATCATCACCCAACATTTATTAAGTACTCACTATGTGCCAGGGATGTTGCTTAATGTTTATGTATCCAAAATTAAACCAACAAACTGGTCCCTGATATCAAGGAGCTTACAATCTACTGGAAGAGACAATGAAAAGATATATATATATATATATATATATATATATATATATATATATATATATATATATATATATATATACACACACACACATATATAGGCACATATACATATATGTATACATATATGTATAATACATATATACACATATGTAGAATATCAAACAAATAGAAAAATTAAGAGAACAAGGGAACTAGAAATAAGAGAATTTGTAAAAGGCTTCAAGCATAAATGACATTTTGTTTTCTTTTAATCTTAAAAAAAAACAAAGAAGTCATTGGTTGTAGCTAAATAAAGAGAGGATTCTAGATCTCAGAGTGACAATTTGAGAAAATGACAATAGCCAAGAAATTGAGGTTCTCATTCTCATTAACGGAAGACCCAAGAATATAATGCGACTGGAGCTAAAAGTATGTAATGTAGAGAAATGTTTTAGAACATTGGATAAGGAGAAAAGGATTAGGGTTAGAAGGGATTTGAATGTCCAATGGAATTTCATATTTTATTTTGCAGTCAAAAAGAAATCTCTCTCATTCATTGATTAGGCATGATTACAGGAATAAGAAGAGGACTTTAGTTAATTCATTTTAATGACTAAATCAAGGATAGAATTAAAGAGGAGCAGATTGAGTGGTCCAAAACTTTTGCCTCCTATTATTTCTGCCAGAAGTACCTGTTTCTTATTGTAATACCAGTAGTCATCCCCATCACTGAGAAGAGGTTTTTCTGCTCATGAGTCTCCTAATGGCAGCTTTTATGTCCTTATTTCTTAGTGCATAGATAAAGGGGTTCAACATGGGGGTGACCACAGCATATATTGCTGAAACAACTGTGCTCTTCCATGAAGTGTTGGTAAATGAGGAGGTCAAATATACTCCAAATATTGTGCAATAAAATAAGGAAACAACACAGAGGTGAGATCCACAGGTAGAAAAGGCTTTATACTTACCCTGTGTAGATGGGATTTTTATAATTGAAGAAGCAATCTGAATATAAGAGTAAAGGATACCCATGGCAGAGGTAACACCCAGTAATCCAGCAAGAAAATACAGCAGGATATAATTGATGAGAGTGTCAGAACAAGAAAGCTTCAAAATCTCAGGAAGATCACAAAAGAAGTGCTGAATCTGCTGGTTTGTACAAAAGGAGAGATGTGTTACCATTACACTGAGAAGAAAGGAGTTTAGAAATGCCAATGACCAGGACAGTATCACTAGCAAGCCACAAAACCAAGAGCTCATCATTTCTGCATAACGTAGAGGGTGACATATGGCCACAAAACGGTCATAGGCCATTGAAGCGAGGAGGAAATTATCTATACTGGCAAAAAATAAGAAGAAGAACATCTGGGTTACACATTCCGCATAGGAGATGTACTTGTTTTGTGTCCTGAAGCTCGCCAATATTTTCGGCACTGTGGTGGTCACCACACAGGTATCCACAAAGGACAAATTGGAAAGTAAGAAATACATGGGGGTGTGGAGATGAGAGTCAGAGCCAACCACAAACATGATGAGCAGATTTCCAAACATTGTGACCAAGTACATGCTCAAGAACAGTCCAAAGAGCAGTCCTTCCTGATTTGGTTTCTCTGAAAATAACAGGAGGATGAAGTCAGTGAATTGTGTTTGGTTTTCCTGTACCATGGGGCTGACCTTTCTGCTGGGAATGAGAAATGAGAGGAACGTGAGATGAAAATACACTTATCTGTGTACATCCAATAGAGAAACTCTAACTCTCGATTGACAGGAAGTATTTCTACTTCTTGTCCCTGTCTCTGAATGACTATAAAGCAGAGGGATTAAAAAAAGAGATATCATGGACATGGCAGGAATATTCCCACAGATGATAGCAGAGAGGGAGGACAGTCATCCAGTTTGAATGGAGTATTTGGGGCACATCCCATTCAACTGAAATCATAACATCATGTAGAAGGAGCAGGGATTTTTTAGGTCACATAGAGAAAAATTGAATTGCACAAGAAGTCTAGGCAGAAAAATATAGCTAGCTAGTGAACATCTTACCTTTTTTTGAATAGTTCCATGGAAAGGAATTTATCTTTCTTAGGTAACCCATTTATTTCTTCGATTGGACTCACCTTTCATGTTGGTCTAAAATATGACTTTTTAAGTTCTGTCTTATACTTTCATTCTACTTTTTGAGATATTAAGAACAAATTCCTTTTCTCTCCCCCATAAGATTTTTTTTAAAATGTGAAGAGAGTAAGTGTATATTGCATATATTCTTCCTCATTTAGTTCAAGTAATTCGAATTGCTTCAGCTGATCCTAATTAGGCCCTTTACCATACTACTTCTTCTGTCTTGCATTCTTTATAAATGTTCAATAGTTTTTTCTATATTGTCATCAACAGAATTTCAGATGAGGTCAGATTATGATCAAAGACAATGTAATGATCATCTCCTTATTCATAGCTAAAGTTCTTTCATTGTAGGTTACACATTCTTTAAAGCTATTTTGTCTGCCATATGCCTCCTGCCTTGTACAGAGCTGGCAATCCACTAGAAATCTCTTCATCATTTTCAAAAGGTATTGGGATTGTTGTTTGGGAAAAGGCATCCTGTGAGGCTTCTGTCCTTTTCACTTTCTCATATAAATAAACTCTACATATCTAGTAGTAAGGATTAACATTCCATAATTTGGTAATCCTAACTTCCTAAGGCTACTCTGTGATAGTTTAAGGCTATATTTTTAATAAATGGTTTTAAATCATGGTTTGATGCTCCAAAATCCTCAAAAGGGTTTTAGGAACTTAAAGTAATAATATCTTCCAGTTCTCAATCCTAATTTCTTGCCACACATTTCAAAGAGTTTTAACATTCTACACCCATTCCAACTGACAGTATGTTTTAAGTTCCATCCCTGTGATGCATGAAGTTATTCAATGGGAATTATTGACCCTAGTAAACGAAAATGAAGATGGGATATGTGTTCAGGATGAAATGGGACTATTCAGTGTATGAAGGTGTTTATAGAGAGAGAATGGAGTCTGGTGTAAAATTTTCAGGTGGAGGTAGCAACTTCACATAATTTCAGGGCTCTCTGGATGGTTCTTTATATTAAAAGACAAGATAGAAATGATCTGAGTGAAAGAGACAGAATTTCTGGAAGATGCATTCCTCTGAGAATTCCATAAGCACTGAGCCTCTGAAATAAAAGCAAATGCTGACCTTTTCCAACATGGCTACATAGCCTGTAAGTATTTATTAAACATTTGCCATGCGCCATACAAATTCTAAAGATTAGGAGGGGAAGGTTCCAATTTAAGGCAATGGTGACATAGCCTAGAAGCTCAGATTTCCAGCCAGGAAGAAAATAAAGAGTGACACACTGGAGCTCTTGTCTAAAACTTGGAATTCTGTGAAGTACCTGACCAAAGGGAAAATGAGAATGGTGTGGGGAATGATGTCAGATGGTGATTAAGCCTCAGGCCCTTTGTCAAGGCTGAAATTCATAGTCAGAAAGAGAAGATAGGTGATGAAAGGAACTCACCATCCCTTAATAATACTCATTCCACATTTTGAAAACTCTAATTCTAAGAAGTTTACAGGTTTCTTTGTGCCCTAGAAACAAATCTAAATTTGTCCTCTCTAGGCTAAAAAAATGGTGTCATTTCTCTAGCTAACCCTTCAAACATTTGAAGATAGCTACCAAAAAAAGAATACGTAGGGGCATAAGACATATCTATTATAAGCAGATACATTAAAACCCAAAAGAGAGCATACTTGGACAGTTAAAGAAAAAGACTTCATCCTCACTTTGGGGTGGTGATGTTCATAGTAGCCAGAGTAGACATGATAGAATTGAAGGCCAGTAGGAGAGAAGAATGCACTAGAAATATTATCAAGTCCAAACAGAAGCAAGCATATACTGATTCATACTTAGCTTACCCTCTAGTAAGATCCTAATCTGTTTTCCCCATGTGTATATACTCTGGGGCTATTCTGCTAACCTACATGTACACCAGAAAATTATGTATATAGTTTGACAACTATTTTCCCTTCAACCTTCTAGGATGTAGCCATGACATGTTAGGGAATGGTTTTCAAATATTCATATTCTTTTGTAATTCATATACCTTTTTTAAGGTTTTACAAGCCAGTGGCATTAAGTGATTTGCCCAAGGTCACAGAGTTGGTAATTATTATATGTCTGAGAATGAATTTGAACTCAAGTCCTCCTAATTCCGAATGAATTTGAACTCAAGTCCTCCTAATTCCAGGACCTGATCTTTGTGATTCTTTTTTTTTTATTTTGAGTTAATTTCAATCAGACAGACAATTGATTTCCATAACACTAATAGTTTGGAAAATATAATGCATACCTCCTAAAAATAAAAATAGGTAGTGACATATGATCCCTACAGAGAACATGCAGGTGAAAGTAGCATCCAATTTGTACTTGTTACAAAAGAGTATCACAGCTTGTCAAAGTCCTTTTCTTACAAGTTTTTTTTTTCCTCCTTTCATAGAACCCTCATTAAATTCTTCCTAAACATAGTGCCATTTCTGCCCTGCTTCTTATAAAATCATTACACTGTCATTATTAGGAAACGTTTCCTTCTTTCATTTATACCTATGTTTTTTACAATTTCCTTGTGTTTTCTTTACACTTGCTTTCTGAGTTCAAGCAAAAACCATTTAATCTTTTTCATTACAACCCTTCAACTACCTGAAGGGAGTTGGAACACCCTTCACACACCATGATATTGCAAATCCCATCTTAGCTGTTCCTTAAAACTGTCATTGTTTTTACACAATCGTCTCTTTTCCGCCCTCAACAAAGTTCAACTGTCTCCACCTTCTTGGAGGAGAGAAATAAAATCATTAATAGACAATTGATGACTCTCTAGCTCACAGTATGGTTGCACATTAAACCACTAAGTAACCTGATACAAAACACCTGCTTCATCTGAAACACTGTACAATTCAAAAAATGCTGAGTACTTTTGCTTCGTTAATTTTTATATCTTTCATAAGCACCATCAGCAAAAGTCTAAGAATGAAGAGGAGCTCGGAAAGGAATAAATGATGAAAAGGAAAGAAAGATCAAAAAAGTGAATATAAATATAATAGAATGGGAAAAATGGGATTACAATTTCATATCATCTAGTCTATCCCCTATCAGAAACAGAAAGAGGAAAGGAAAACAGACCAAATGCATCAGGTGAGAAAGAGATGATAAAAATAATATTACTTGCCTAAGGATAGTAGGTAGGTAGAGAATAGTAAGAAGTGATGACAATTAATGAAATACCTGCCCATGAGATATTAAGTAAATCTGAAGAATATGCTTAAAGATTGCAGTAATAGCTCATACTTCAGCCAAAATTCAGTCTACAGTGATAATCAGAGATCTGTAGATACAGGTAGTATATAAAACATATAAAATTTGTATGAAACGAGTCTTATTAGAACCCAATAATATGAATCTGGAAGTAGGGATATAACCCCTCTAACAGTACTAGGATTCCCATTGGTGTATCTGAGAGTTACATCTGTTTAAATATCAAGCCAATTGTTTGGTTTATACTTGGTGTAACTAGATTGGACATGAGTACATTCATAGCTCTTCTATTATGACAAAACTAAATATTTATCTAATTAAAATGACCTCATTTGATTTTCAAAAGAGTGTCAGGATTTCAATAGGGAATTTTTATTGTCTACTTTGTAATTCATTGACCTCCAAAATATATAACATTTAAAAAATTCTTACTGATTGCAAAAAGGAAACTTGAACCTGACTCAGAATATAAGGCTTATTCTATTTTCCTTTTTTTTTCCCTTCACACTTGGACCTCAGATGAACTCTGCATTTTCAAGTAAATCGTTTAGTGATTTAAATGCTCTTGATCTTGCCCCTAGATGTTGCTGTGAATAAACCTTTGTTGCATTTCGAAGAGTTTCCTTAAATTTCTGGCAGTAACTGACTCCTCTTTTTCTTTATGTCCCTTCTTGTCTTTTCCTGACTACTTTCCCAGCATTTCCCACCTTCAATCACTTACTGAACATCACCAGGGACGTACGCAGGCTTAGTTCACTCTATCTGAGTATTGGAAAGGAGTACAGGAAGGCAGAAATTTAGGATCCCAGAAAGAGTGGAGATTTTCAGGTTGTTGGACTATATCTGTGGGAGGCACAATCTGACACCTTGCTGGTCTGAGAAAACTGAGATATGGACTTTGGGAGGAAAGGAAAATATTTAAAATTTCTATTGCCTAACAGCTCTATCCCCAAACTCTTCATTAGCCATTCAACATTAATTTCCAATAAATGGCATCTGTCCCCTATGGGGCAGGAAACTTTGGCAGAACATTTCCTAACAGTGAGAGTTATACAACATTCCTGAGAAGTTACCGAACTCTGGGGAACTTGAGCAAGAAAGATGTTTTTAAGGCCAATATGAATCATCTATTTTCTTTACCACAAAGAATTCACTTCCTCTCAGGTCATCACATTGTGCTCTTCTAGTGTTGAAATTGCAAGGAAAAGTTTGCTTCTATGGAACCACAGTCATTCTTTTCATAGATTAGCTTTATTTTATTCTTACTCTCTTTTTAGGTTCAGTAGAATGAGTCTAATCAGTCTTCCACAGGAAATAATTTCAAGCTCATGAAGTCAGTTTTCATTAAGGCATATCTTCTCTAGTGCATTATCTCCACATCCTTTAGTTGGTCCTCATTTGTTAGCATATTATGTATTGTCTTGTCAATATTGTACATGTAAAATTAATTTTTGAACCTAATCTAAAACCTGGCATTTATTGTTATTAAATTTCATTCAATTAGATTTGTTTCATTAATATAGCTTTTAAAGGTCCTTTAAAATTATATTAATATTGTAGCCTGCAGGTGGTGCAGTGAATAGAGCAACAGCCCTGGAATCAGGAGGACCTGAGTTCCAATATATATACTCAGACCTAGCTATATGACCTAGGGCAAGTCATTTAATTCACTGCCTTGCAACCCCCCAAAAATTGCATCAATATTTTGTTAATGACAGCATTAATCCTAAAATCAACTAATGAAATTTGCTGAATTGATTCTCTTATTTATTTATTTGAAAGTTTTGTGGTGGAGCGCTTAGTTGGCATAGTGGATAAGAGAAATTAATAAATTCAAAACCAAGAAAACTATAGATATAATAATTAAAACCAGGAGTTGGTTTTATGAAAAAACAATAAAATTTATTAACCTCTGGTTAATTTCATTTAAAAATGAAAACAAGTAAACCAAATTCCTAGTATCATAAATGAAAAAAGTGAACTCACCAGCAATGAGGAGGAAATAAAAGTAACAGTTCTGAAAAATTTTGCACAATCCTATGACAATAAGTGAAATGGATGAATATTTACTAAAATATAAGTTACCCAGTTTAACTGGAGAGGGAATCAAATACATAAATAACTTTATTGCAGAAAAATAAATTGAACAAATCATTAGTGAACTCCCTAAGAAAAAATCTCCAGGGTCAGATGGATTCAGAAACGAATTTTATCAAACATTTAAGGAACATTTGTTTCTAACTCTAAATAAACTCTTTGGAAAAATAGGTGATGATGGAAATCTGCCTAACTCTTTCTATGACGACAATATGGTGCTGATACCTAAATCAGGAAGAGTTAAAACAAAGAAAGAAAATTACAGACCTATCTCCCTGATGAATATAGATGCAAAAATATTACATAGGGGTGGATAGATGGCACAGTGGATAGAGAAACAACCCTGGGGTCAGGAATTTAGTTCAAAACCTGTCTCAGAAACTTAATAATTGTGTAGCTGTGTGACCTTGAGCCATTTCCTAAAATAAATAAAAAAATTAAAAAAATCTTAAATAAAATCTTAGCAAAATGATTACAAGTTATCAGTAGGATGATACATTATGACCAAGTAGGATTTATCCCAGACATGCAGGGTTGGTTTAATATTGGGAAAAATGTTAATTTAACTAATAATATCTACAAGAAATCCATTAGAAGTCATAGTATTATATCAATAGATGCAGAAAAAAAACTTTTGACAAAATATAATAACCATTCTTACTGAAAACAGTAAAAAGCCTAAGAATAAATGGATTTTTCATTATAACAATAAGCAATATCTACTTAAAACAATCCACAAGCATTATATACAATGATGCTAGGCTAGATGCATTGGAAATGAGATCAGGAGTGAAACAAAGATGCCCATTATCACCACTACTATTCAATATTATATTAGAAATGTTAACTTCAGCAATGAGAAGAAAAAAATACCTAAAGGAATTAGAATTTGGAAGGAAGAGGCAAAATTCTCATTCTTTGTAGATGACATGATGGGATACTTAGATAATCCTCCCTCAAAATAATCTAAAAAAACTAAAAATAATTAACAACTTTAGTAAAGTCACAGGATTTAAAATCAACACTCATAAATACTCAACACACAAACAGACACAAATATACATATATGGTGCAGCAGAAAGCAGAAAGAGCTAGAAAGAGAAATCCCATTCAAAGTGATTTGCAGACAATATGAAATACCTGTGAGTCTACCTCCCTAGGCAGACTCAGAAACTTTTTGAAAACAATTACAAAATACTTCACACTCAAGTACAATCAGATTTAAATAACTGGGTAAACATCAATGGCTCATGGATAGGTAGAGCCAATATAATAAAAATGACAAGTCTACCAAAACTAAACTACCTGTATAGTGCCCTACAAATCAAAATTCCAAATAATTACTTTAATGAATTAGAAAAAAATTGTAAGTAACTTTATATAGAGAAATAAAAAGTCAAGAATTTCTCAGGATTCAATGGAAAAAAAAAACAAAAGAAAGTGACTCAGCCTTGCCAGATCTAAAATTATGTTATAAAGCATCAGTCTTCAAAACTGTATGGTATTGGATAAGAAATAGCGGGGTGGATCAGTGAGATAGACTAGGTCAAAAGCAGGAAATGATTATAGTAATCAGCTGTTTGATAAACCCAAAGAGTTCAGTTATTTGGATAAAAACTCTCCCTTTGACAAAATTGGAAGTTAGTATTGAAGAAACTTGGACTGGGGCAACACCTTCCACCCTATATCAAGATAAGATCAAAATGGATACAATATTTGGACATAAAAACAATATTATAAGCAAACTAGAAGAACAAGCAACAGGTCTATGGAAAGGGCAGCAGTTATGACTAAGGAAAAGATGGAGAACATCATTAAAAACAAAGAAGATAATTTTGATTACATTAAATTAAAAAGCTTATGCACATTCAAAACCACTGTAACCAAGATGAAAAGAAATGTAGTAAATTAGGAAACAATTTTTACAACTAGTATTTTTTTTTTATGTTTTTTTTGCAACGCAAATGGGGTTGAATGGCTTGCCCAAGGCCACACAGCTAGGTAATTAAGTGTCTGAGACTGGATTTGAACCCAGGTACTCCTGACTCCAAGGCCGGTGCTTTATCCACTACTCCACCTAGCCACCCCACAACTAGTATTTCTGACAAAGAACTCATTTCTAAAATATTCAGAGAACTGAGTCAAATTTTAAGAAAATCAAATCATTCCCCAACTGAGAAATGGTCAAAGGATATGCAAAGGCAAATTACATCTGAGGAAATCAATGCAATTCATATTCATATGAAAAATTGCTTCAAATCATTACTTATTGGAGAAATGCAAATTAAAGCATTTCTGCGGTACCACCTCACACCTCTCAGACTGTCCAATATGATCAGAAAGGAGAATGATCAATATTGTAAGGGATGTGAGAATTCTGGGAAACTAATGCATTGTTGGGGGAGTTGTGAACTTTTCCAAAATTTCTGGAGAGTACTTTAGAATTATACTCAATGTGCAACAAAAATGTACATACCCTTTGATCCAGCAATACCATACCCCTACTGGTTATATACCCTGAAGAGATTATGAAAAAGTTTAAAAACATTACTTGTACAAAAATATTCATATCAACTCTATTTGTGGTGGCAAAGAAATGGAAATTAACTGAATGTCCTTCATTTTGGGAATGGCTTAACAAAATGTGAAATATATATATATATATATATATATATATATATATATATATATACATATATATGTATATTTATATGTATATATCATGGAACATGATTAGAACCCAATAGAGGTTGGAATTCAGAGAAGCATGGGAGGATTTGCATGAACTGATGCTGAGGGAAATGAGCAGAAAAAGACAAACATTGTACAACCTGACATCAACATGGGGGTGATGATCAAACTTGATGGACTTGCTCATTTCATCAGTACAAAATTCAGGGAAAATTTTGGGCCTTCTACAAAGGTGAATACCATCTATATCCACAGGAAAAAAATTGTGCAGTTTGAACAAAGACAAAAGACTTTACCTTCAATTTAGGAAAAAAATCTTCTCTAACGTTTTGTTTTCTTTTTTGTCAGGCAATGTGGGGAGTGGTTAAGTGACTTTTCCAAAGTCTTATGTCTAAGTAATTAACAAGTGTCTGGACCTGCACTTGAACTCAGCTCCTCCTGACTCCATGGCCTGTGAAATATCTAACATGCCTCCTTGATTGCCCCTCATATTTCTTCAAATATATTAAGACAGCTAGCACCATATTATATGTATTTTCTCTCCTATTGGTTAAGAAATTCTAGTTCCTTCACTATCATGGATACTCTGCATTGCATCCTCTCTAAATTATGTCCTCTCTACATTGGGGTACACAGAACTAAACATAAAATTTCACAAATTTATCTATGGCACTAGGATAATGAGCTTCCTCTTATTGGAACTTTTATCTCTTAATATAGTTAGTTTCCTTTAGGTTGTTTTGTCTCTCATACCCTACTGACTAAAAATGATTTTCCATTTCTAAAGAATAGTAGTACTGTCTAAGGGAGAAGCTATACTGGATTGGGGCTTGTGTTTGTTTTTATTTCCTTCTTTAATTACACAAAATTACTTAGTGAATGGGATAAATCTTCTTGTATTTTTCAAACCTCTGTTGTTCAGACTACCCTCTGATAGCCTTGTGATGACTGAGAGAAAGTTACCTATTTCATTACATTTCCATCTTTTCACCTGAAAGAACATGCATAGTATTGCTTGAAATTTGATTCTTGGTTGTAATATAAGTTCTTTTATGCTCCAGAATATCATATTCCAGGTCCTTCAAAATATTTTTAATTAAGTTATTTTCATTCATTATGGACATGTACATCATTAAATTACAAAATTTCGTTCTACCCTCCCCTCAGTGACAAGCAGTCACCTTGAAATTGTAAATATATAGTTTCGATTTTTTTTTTGTGTGTGTGTGTGTGTGTGTGTGTTTTGTTCATGTTCTTCTGCTTGTGGATACCATTGTCCATAGCCAACCTAATATGGTTGTCCTTGTTCCCTGAACTGCGGAGAGGAGGAGGTGCATCCATCAAGATTGCTCATCTCTCAGTTTTGTTGTTATTGTACATTGTTTTCTTGGTTCTGCTCCCATCACTTAGCATCAGATCCCATAAGTCATTTCATGCTTTCCTAGAGTGCTACCATTTCTGGTTTCTTATTGAACAATTATATTTATATACATAACTTGTTTAGTCATTCCCCAATTGATGGGCACAGGTCATTCATTCTTTTAATGATAGTGCTTCCAAATCCTGGGTAATCTTGCCTATTTGTTCTTTGAAATGCTTCTTTCTAACAGCCTGAAGGATTTTCTCCTTCATCTGATAGTTCTGAGATATGGCTATAATATTCCATAGCATTTTGATTTGGGGATCCATTTCAGAAACTAATTAGGGAATCTTTTCGATGACTATTTTACTCTTTGCTTCTAGCATTTCAGAGCAGAAATCCTTGAAAAATGTTCTTTTTTGATCCTGGAATTCAGACAGCTCAATATTTCTTAAATTTTCTCTCCTGGATCTATTTTTCAGCTCAGATATTTTCCCTCCAAGGAGGTATTTTCATGTTCATTAGTCTCCTCTGTACCAGTCTATTAAAGGAATTATTTTCTTACCTTAGCTTTTAGATATCCTTGTCTATGAGATAAATTATATTTTATATTTAACCAATAGCATTTTCAAAGTATTTATTTTATTACTTTCAATTTTTAGATTTCCTTTTGCTTGATGCTGAATTTTTCTTTTACTTCTTTTTCAATTGTGTCTGCTAGATATTAAAAATCATGTGTAAGCTTTCCAGATGATCTTCTTACCCTGAAGGCCATGTAATACTCTCCAGTGAAGAATGACATACAATACTTATTTCTGCCCTCTTTTTCTAAGATGAGGCTCTACCTGTTCTTATTGCCAAGTTGATGTCTATAGTTCTCTCTGACTTTTCTTATTCCTTATTATTTTCCTTTCTATGCACTATTCCAAGCTGCTTGTTTTGAAGGAAATATTCACTGCCAGACTTTCCATATTAAGAACTATATAGGCTTGCTCATAGTGTTGGGATATCCAGCTCAATCATGCCAAATGAACAGGGGTCTGAGGTCCCTCTGTTGGAGCCTTCCCAACTGGCCTGCTTTGCTATTGTCCTGCTGAGGCAGGACACCTGGGCCCCACAATGCAGATGCCTCCTACAGATCTCTCTGGTTCATTCCCCTCCCCATCAAGTACCTCCAGTCCTTCCACTAAAGAGTTGCATGGCTGAACGCACACCTTTTCCATTTGAGATAGACCTGGTGGGAAAATGTTCCTATCTGTTCTTTTGTGAGTTCTGTCATTCCACAATTTATGTATATTTGATAAAGAAATTTTTAGGTTTTTCTCTATCATAGCTCCCCCCTTTACTCTACCAGGCATCTTGATTCTGGAACATTGATGTTTTAACAGAATTTAATTTTACATGCAAAAATATTCCAACACTATTTTACAATTCCTGTTTCTTTTTATTCTGGTCATCATTTATAGAAGCATATTTTAGTAATGGATTTTATCCTACCAATTATCGTGGCAACACTGGAGATCAAATCTGTCTTTTTGAATTAGTATCTCCCATTCAGCTTGCAGGTCACCCATAGTTTTTCAGTATTGAACTGACATCTGAAGAAATTATTGTTATTCTTTCTTGAGTAAATCTGAGATATTCTAAGTGTTTTAATTGTTATTGTTCCAACGTGGTGCCAATTTTCTTGCTGATAGACATTTCAACACAGATATATAGTCGCACCCTCCCCGTAATTTTAGATTTTACTATATATAGACTGAGGGAGATATTAATATACTTGAAAAGACAATAAAGCAAATACTTTTGTACTCAGTCTAATGAAGACACTTCTCACAAATAAAGCAGTCATTCAAATGGTGAAAATGGACAATTTGGGGGCCGCAATTCATCTATATCAAGCAAAACACAAATGCTCAATTAATTTCACAGGCATTTCATAGCTAAAGAGCATTAGTCATTATTTGACTCATATTCAAAAATGGAACATTAATTAAATAACTACCTACATTGTCCCAGATACTGATTTAAGTGCACTGAATACTTAAACTAGTATGAGATGGCTTTTCTGCTCTACAACTTTGAATTCCATGGGGCCAGAGTAAATTCAAGATGTATTGAACACAGATAAGTAACTATTCTGCAGTTAATTGTGTGGGATGGGCGATGAGAGCAATAACTGAAGAAATTAAGAATTCTGGAAATTAAATTAACTCAGTAATAAAAGGGTCTTAGAACTGACAATACAAAAAGAAGTTTGGGCTTCCCTCTTAGGAAAAAGACTTCTGAGGACTCTGAAAGTATCAGTAGGTGGTTTTGATTGAAATGTAGAGTTTGTTGGGCAGGTTCATGAAACCAGACCAGAAATATAAGTTTGACTAAGATTATGAAGTATTTTTATAGGGCTGAGAAGATAAAATGTCATTCTATGTATAAAATGGTGTCAGTGAAGCATCTTAGAAACAGTCCTGAAATGGTCAGACATATGTATGAGGGTAATGATTACAATATGATCAGAAAAGACAATTAGACTTTAAACATATGTATCTATTTAAATGTCTCATCATCAAAATAAAATGCAAATAGTTTCTCAAAGGCTATATTATCAGAATTTCCATTCTGTCAGGCACAACAAAACTAAAATGACTTTATTTATAAAAGCAAAAGATAAAGAGGAACATCAGGAGAGATTTTGCCCAAATATGTAGAATTTTCTTTAATCATAAGTCAAAATGATGATTTATAAAACATTGAAGAATTAATACACCCAATTAATGTACCCAATGATGAAAGCATACAGTAATTTTTCTCCAATACATCTTTCCTTAATGCAGTCATAAAATATTTCACAGTTGTGGAGATATTTTCATTTAAAATATTTGACTTTATATAGAGTGAGAAAAAATGCCACTTAGAAGGACAGATCTTTCTTTTACCCGTTCAACAACCATAAAATTGAGGAATAAAGATAGTAGATCACTTGGTCAAAGGCATACAAGCTTTAAGTGCCAGATTGAGACCTAAATTCTGTTTTTTTCTCTTTATTTCAATTACTATTTTAATCTCAATTTTTTTGCATGACTAGGAAGTATTGAATCAGTCGAAATTATTTAAACACCAATCAAAGAGTGAAAAAGAGTTAACCATTAATAAAGGAAAATGAGCTTTAATAATCAACATTGATTAACCAGATTCTACAAACTGAAATGCTGCTAAATTTTGGATATCACCATTGAGGGTGTAAAAAAATGTCTGTGATATCAAGGAGCTTACAATCTACTGGGAGAAATGATAAAAAAAAACAAATGAATAACTATATATATATATATATATATATATATATATATATATATATATACATATATATATATATATACAATACTTAGAAGCATGAAAACATAATTATATATTTAGAATTTACAACATTAGTAAAAAAAATGTTAAGGTAAAGAAATAAGAGAATTTGTAAAATGCTTCCAGTACACATGAAATTTCTTTAATTAAAAGAAAAACAATTAGCTTTAGCTAAATAGAGAGAGGATACTGGATCTGAGGGATAGTCTGAGAAAATAACATTAGCTAAGAAATGGAAGTTCTTATTCATGGAAGACCAAAAATTGTAGGATTGCTGGAGATAAGAGTGTGATCCAAAGAAATGCAATAAAAGATTGGATAGATAGAAAAGGATTAGGATGTCTAGGGATTTGAATGTTAAACAGAATTTTGTATTTGATTTTGGCATCCCAATGGGATTCACTGTCATTCATTGATTAGGCATGATGACAGGATAAAGACCTACCTGTTAGGTAAGTCCCTTTAATGACTAAATAGAGGATTGATTTAAGTTGAGAGTAGATTGAGGGGTCCAACAATTTTGCTTCCTAATATTTCTCCCCGAAGTACCTGTTTGTTATTGTATTCAAAAGGAATCACCGCATAACTGAGAAATTTTTCTGCTAATGATTCTCCAAAGGCCACCTTTTATATCCTTATTTCTTAGTGTATAGATAAAAGGGATCAACATGGGAGTGATCATAGCATATATAGCTGAAACAACTGTGCTCTTCAAGGAAGAGTTGGTAAATGCAGAAGTCAAATATACCCCAAGCACTGTACGGTAAAATAAAGAAACAACACAGAGACGAGATCCACAGGTAAAAAAGGCTTTATACTTACCCTGAGCAGATGGGATTTTTATAATGGAAAAACAAATCTGAATATAATAGTAAACGATCCCCATGACAGGGTTAACACCCAGCAGTACAGAAACCAAATACATCAAGATATAATTGATGAGAGTGTCAGAACAAGAAATCTTCATAATCTCAGGAAGATCACAAAAGAAGTGCTGAATCTGCTGGTTTGTACAAAAGGAGAGAAGTGTTACCAGCAGACTGAAAAGAATGGCAACTAGAAATGCAATTGTCCACGACAGTATCACTAGCAAGCCACAGAACCAAGAGCTCATCATTACTGCATAGTGTAGAGGGTGACATATAGCCACAAAATGGTCAAAGGCCATTCCACTAAGGAGGAAATGATCCAAACCAGCAAAAAGTGTGAAGAAGAAAATTTGGGTAAGACAGTCAGCATAGGGGATGGCCTTGTTTTGTGTCCTGAAGCTCACCAACATCCTTGGGACTGTGGAGGTCACCAAACAGGTATCAACAAAGGACAAGTTGGAGATTAAGAAGTACATAGGCGTGTGGAGATGAGAGTCAGAGCTAATTGCCAACATGATGAGCAGGTTTCTAATCATTGTGATCAAATACATGCTTAAGAACAGCCCAAAGAGGGGTGCTTCCTGATTTGGTTTCTCAGAAAATAGCAGGAGGATGAATGCAGTGAATTGTGTTTGGTTTTCTGGTACCATGACACAGACCTTTCTGCTAGCAAAGGGAAATGAGAAGAACATGAGGTGAAAATACCTTTACCTTTGGGTATCATATGGAGAAATTCTAATGCTCATTTGACTGACCGGATTTCTACTTCTTGTTCCTGTCTTTCCCAAGCATTGTCTTTGTGAAATTGGAAAATCACACTTTCTACATTCCAAACCAATGCATGAATAAGGATATGGACTAATATTCTCTCAGCTTGTTTCTTTTTCTGAAAGTCCATGACATGCTATCTCAGATTTACTTTGAACATCAAAGACTACAGAGAAAAAGGATTAAAAAAAGACATACTATGAACATGGTAGTAGTGTTCCTGCAGATAATAGCAGAGAGAGAAACAAGAGTTTTCTGGTCTGACTAGAAGAATTTGGGACTTATGAACTTCAAAGGAATTCATAAAATAATATAGAAATAGAAGGGATTGTATAGGACATAATGGGCAAATCTAAATCTCACACAAAGTCTAAGCAGAAAAACATACCTTGCCAGTGTGCATCTTCAATTTTCTTGATTAGTTCCATGGAAAGGAAAAACCCTTAGCTTTCTTAGGAAACCATTTCACTCTAAGTTTGCTCTCACTATTTGTGTTTGGCTAAAATATGACTTTTGAAATTTTATCCAATGTTCTCATTCTATTTTTTGATATATTGAGAACAAATCCCTTCTGTCTACCCAATAAGTTTTCTTTACTTATGTGAACAGAGTAAGTTCATATTGCATATGTTTTCTGTTGTTTAGATCAAGTAATTCTAATGGCTTCAGCTAAATCTAAGGAATCCCTTTAACATCCTACTTCTGCCTTGCATCATTTAGAAATTATCAATGGATGTTTAAAATTGTAGTACACTAAGTTTCAGATGATTTCATACAATGATCAAAGACAATGCGATGATCATTTCCTTATTGCTACATATTCTTCCGATGTTGACTATAAGTGTATAAGTTATTTTCTGTGCCATATCCTTTCTAATTTGTTGTGAGCTTGCAGTCCACTGGAAAGCTCTTCATCATTTTCAAAAGAATATTTGTATAGTTTTTTGGAAGAAGGTGTTCTGTGAGGCTTCTGTGTTTTTCACTTTCCTTTTAATGTAACCATCTATAGCATACTTACTTCTCTGTGATAGCCCAAGGCTCCATACATGAAAGGGTACCTCTGTGAGACTGCCCCCTCATCCTCAAAAGGGTTTTATCATCCCAACGCAATAACACCTTCCAGTTCTCAATCCTATTCTCTTGTCCCATATAGCATAGATGTTATACATTCTAAAATCATTCCAGCTGATGCATATTTTAAGTTTTGTCCCTATGATGCATGAAGTTATTGAAAGTGAATTATTGACTCAGGTTAACAAAATTGTAGATGGATTATGTTTTCAGGTTAAAATGGGACTAATCAGTCTATGAAGGTGTTTATTGAGAATATGGAGTCTGGTCTAAAATTTTCAGATGGAGGTAGCAAGATTAAATAATTATAAGACTATCTGGAGGGTTCTTTATATTAACAGAAAGGTCTGCAATGATCTGAATGAAAGAGAACATTGAGAAGATGCATTCCTCTGAGAATTACATATGCACAGAACCTCAGAACTGGAAGCATGTACTAAAGTCTTCCAACATGGATAGACAGCCAGGAAGAATTTATTAAACATTACCCATGTCCTACACATTGTTCTTAGAGTGAGGAATACAAATTCTAAAAATAAGGGAGGGGACATTTCCACGTAAATACAAAGTTGACATAACCTAGAGCCTCAGATGCACAGCCAGGAAGAGATTAAAGAAGGACATACTGGAGCTCATGTGAACAATCTGGAATTACTTGAAGAAACTCACCAAGGGGAAAAGGAGAATGGTGAGGGGAGTGATGTCTGATGGTGATAAGACACCAAGTCCTTTTGCATGACTTTGAAATTTCTAAACTCAGAAAGAGTGGGTTGGTGATGAAAGACACTTTAACACATGAGAAATCCTTTTCCAACTGTTCCTTCAAGATCTCCTATGAGAAGGGACTTAACACCTCCTGATAAAACCAAGTCCACATGTGGAAAACTCTAATTGTAAGAAGTTTACTGGTTTCTTTGTGTCCTAGGAACAAATCTAAAATTGTCTTTTTTATAAGATCCTCTCAGGCTTCAGAAGATAGTGTATTTCTCTTGGTAGCCCTTCAAATATTTCAAGATAGCTACCAAAACAAAAGAAATAGCAGCAAAGGACATATCTATTATAAACAGATACATTAGAGCTCCCAAAATAGCAAACTTGGAGAGTTAAAGAGTTTGTTTCTTATTTTGCAGTGGTGGTGTGAGCAATAGCCAGAGTAGATAGGATGGAATTGACAGTCATTGGTAGAGTAGAATGCCTTAGAAAGATGATTAGGTCAAAGTAGAAGGAGGTCTGTATAGATTCATAGTCGGTTTATCCTCTAGCAAGATTCTCATCTTTTCCCCATAGGTGTCGAATATACTTTGGGGCTATTCTGCTAAACCAAACTCACACTAGTAAGTTGGCTGTATAGGGTTCAACAACTATTTTCCCTTCAGACTTCTAGGATGTAGCCATGGCTTGTTATGTAATGGTTTTCTAGCATTCATCTTCTTTTCTAATGCATATTTTTTCTAGTATTTATAGACTTCTCCAAATTTGCTCTTTTGCTTCCTCTCTTGGATTCGAGTTGATATCAATGACACACTCAGACAATTGATTTTCATAATACAAACAGTTGGTATAAAAATAATGTATGCTTCCTAAAAAATACAGAAGGCAGTGACTTATGCTGCTTACAGAGAATATCCAAGTGAAAGTAACAACAAATCTGTACTTGTTACAAAGGGATTGCGCAGCTTGGGAAAGTCTTTTTCCTGCATGTCTTTTTTTCTACTTTCATAGAATCCACATGAAATTCCTCCTAAGCCTAGTGTCATTTCTGCCTTGCTTCTTATGAAGTCCTTACACTGTAATTACTAGGAACATTTATCTTCATTCAGGAAAAAAATGGATTTTTTTTGGCATTTTCCATGTATTTTCCATGCATTTTTCTATACACTTGATCTCTGAGTTGAAGCAAAAACCATTTAATCTCTTTCATTACAACTCTGAAACTATCTGAATACAGTTATAACACCCTAAACATGGCGTGCTATTACCTTACCTCTTCCTTGAAACTCATCTACCTATTATTTGAATATTCCTCTCTTTTTCCCAAATCCAAAACACAACTGTCTCCACATTCTTGGAGCAGATAAATACAGTCATTAATTGACAGTTGTTCAGTCTCTGTCACCTGTGGTAGCACTTTAATCTACTAAATAGGTTTATATAAAAACACCTGGTTGATCTGAATCTCTGTTCAACTCAAAACTTCTGGTTCCATTTGTTTTGTTAATTTTTATTTCTATACTATGCACACCCTTAACAAAAGGTTTACAAATAAATGATGAATAGGAAGGGAAGAACAGAAAAGGGAAGATAAGTATAATAAAATGAGAAATAATTGGATTATAATTTCATATCATTTAGTTGCTGTCCTATCAGAAACATAAAGAGAAAAGGAAAACAGACCCAATGCATCAGGTAGAGATGACAAAAGCAGTAGAATTTACATTAGAATAGCAGGTAGAGAATAGTAAGAACTGGTGTCTATCAAAGAAATGATTACACATCAGGATTTTAAGAAAATCTGAGGAATGTGAATAGACATTGCAGTGATAACTCATGCTTCAGTCAAAACCTCAGCCTACAGTAAAATTAAGAGATCTGTAGACACAGGTAATATAGAAGATATCTGCAAGTTGTAGGAAAAAGGGTCTTTTAAGAACTCAGTAAAGTGAATCTGGCTGTAGGGTCATAACTCCTCTAACATTACTAGGATTCCCATTGGTGCATCTGAGAGTTCCTGCTGGTTAAAGATTGTCACAGATGTTTGGTTTATACCTGATTTAGTTAGATAAGATATGAATAGATTTATAGGTCTTGTATTATGACAAAATAAAAATTTATTACTTTTAAATAATTTTAAGAACAACAAAATTCCCACAGAAATGATCTCATTTGACTTTCAAAAGAACATGATGGAGCTTATAGGGAATTTTTAATCTCTATTTTTTGTTTCATTGCCCCCTAAAATATATATCATTAAAAACAATTCTAAATAATGGCAAAAAATGAAACTTAAATGTAACTCAGAGTATAAGTTTTAAGCTATTCTCCTTTGTTTTTCCTCCTGGATTTCAGTTTCACTCTCAATTTTCAAGTAAACTCTTTAGTGAATTAAGTTTTCTTTATCTTTCACCTGGATGTTGCTGTGATTTGAGCTTTGTTGATTTTGGGAGAGCGACTTTGTGTTTCTGAGCAACAACTGTCTCCTTCTCCTTCTCTATTCCCTTATTTCCCTCCTTCTTTGTTCCTCACTTCTTTCCCAGCACTTCCCACCTACAATCACTTACTGAACATCACCAAGGAAATAGATTTGATTCACTGTATCTAAGTATTGCAAAGGCTGACAGGAAGGTAGAAACTCTGGATCCCAGAAAGAATGGAGATTTTCAGGTCGTTGGAGGAATATCACAATCTGACTCCCTCCTGGTTTGAGATAAGCGAGATTTGGTCTTGGGAAGAAAAGGAGGATATTTAAAATTTCGATTGCCTAAGAGCTCTATTCCCCCAAACTCTTCATTAGACATTCAAAATTAATTATGTTTCTAATTCTTGCCCCCATCCCCTTTGGGGCAGGAAATTTTATAAGAAAATTTCCTTACAGTGAGAACTGTCCAAAGTTTCCTGAGAAATTGCCAAACTCTGGGGACCTTGAGCAAGAAAGGAACTTAGAGTTTTGTCAGGCCAATAGGAATTATCTATTTTTAGCAAAGAATTTTCCTCCTGTCAGGCCACATTATGCTTTTCTAGAGCTGTAATTTCATGGAAACATTTGTTTCTACTGAGCCAACGTCATTCTCTTCATAGATTAATTTTATTTTATTCTTTCTCATTTTTTAGGGGGGGTCAAGTAGAAAAAGTCTAATTAATCTTCCACAACATGATAATTTCAAAATCATAAATTCAATTTTCATCTAATCTCAATATTTCTTCTCCAGAGCTACATATCCACAAGCTTTAATTGGTCCCTATTAATTTTTCACATTATACATTGTTTTCCCCACTTCATATAAAATCAGTTTTTGATAGCTAATGTAAAACCTTATATTTATTCTTATTAAATTTCATCGAATTAGATTTGTTTTGTTGCTGTACCTTTTTAAAAATCCTTTAAAATTATATCAACATTGGAAGCAGAAAGTGGCATGGTGAATAAAACATTGACCCTCATATGAGGAGGACTTGAGTTCAAATCAATCCTGAGAACTAGGTATTTGATATTAGGCAAGTCACTTAATCCTAGTGCCTTGCCAAAACCAAAAAGTTACATTAACATTGTGTTATTGACTCAACATTAAACATCAACTTTACTGAGGAAATTTGCTGAATAGAATATTTTCTTTATTAATTTGAAAGTTTATGCTGCTTATGTAGAAATTTTTATTTTTAATTACTGAAAAGAAATATAAAATCTATCAACTCAAAATGTAATTAGTTAAAAGAATGTAGTGCCCTGTCATTATTTTTTAAATTTATTTTTATTAAAGATATTATTTGAGTTTTACAATTTCCTCACAATCTTACTTCCATCCCCCCCATCCCCCAATGGAAAAGCAATCTGTGGGTCTTTACTTTGTTTCCATGTTGTACCTTGATCCAAATTGAGTGAGATGATAAAGAAATTACATCCTTAAAGAAGAGACAAGACATCTAAGAGATAACAAGAGCAGACAATAAGATATATGTTTTTTCTAAATTAAAGGGAATAATCCTTGAACTTTGTTCAAACTCCACATGTCCTTATCTGGATACAGATGGCACTCTCCTTTGCAGACAGCCCAAAAGTGTTCCTCCTTGTTGCACAGATGGAATGAGCAAGTCCTTTAAGGTTGATCATCACTACCATGTTGGTGTTAGGGTGTACAGTGTTTTTTCTGGTTCTGCTCATCTCACTCAGCATCAGTTCATGCAAATCCTTCCAGGCTTCCTTGAAATCCTGTCACTCCTGGTTTCTAATAGAACGATAGCATTCCATGCCATACATATACTACAGCTTGCTAAGCCATTCCCCAATTGAAGGACATTTATTTGGTTTCCAATTCTTTGCCACCACAAACAGGGCTGCTATAAATATTTTTGTACAAGTGATGTTTTTACCCTTTTTCATCATCTCTTCAGGATATAGACCCATTGGTGGTATTGTTGGGTCAAAATGTATTCATATTTTTATTGCATTTTGGGCATAGTTCCAAATAGCTCTCCAGAAGGGTTGGATGAGTTCACAGCTCCACCAACAGTGTAATAGTGTCCCAGATTTCCCACAACCCTTCCAATAATGATCATTATCCTTTCTGGTCATATTGGACAATCTGAGAGGTATTGAGGTGGTACCTCAGGGAAGCTTTAATTTGCATTTCTCTAATAATTAACGATTTACAGCATTTTTTCATATGGCTATGGATGGCTTTGATCTCCTCGTCTGTAAATTACCTTTGCAAATCCTTTGACCATTTGTCAATTGGGGAATGGCTTTTTGTTTTAAAAATATGACTCAGTTCTCTGTACATTTTAGAAATGAGTCCTTTGTCAGAATCATTAGTTTTAAAGATTGTTTCCCAATATACTACATTTGTTTTGATCTTGGTTACAGTGGTTTTATCTCTGCAAAACCTTTTTAATTTAATGTAATCAAAATCATCTAATTAGTTTTCTCCAACCCTTCCTTAGGCATAAACTGCTCCCCTTTCCATAGACCTGATAGGTAAACTAGTCCTTGATCTTCTAATTTGCTTATAGTATTGTTTTTTGTGTCTAAGTCCTGTGACCATTTGGATCTTATCTTGGTAAAGAGTTTTAGGTGTTGGTCTAATCTAAGTTTCTTCCATATTAAGTTCCAATTATCCCAGAGGTTTTTATCAAAGAAGGAATTTTGATCCCAATAGCTAGACTCTTTGGGTTTATCAAACAGCAGATAACTATAATCATCTCCTGCTTTTATACCTAGTCTATTCCACTGGTCCACCACTCTATTTCATAGCCAATACTAAACAGTTTTGATGACTGATGCTTTATAATATAATTTTAGATCAGGTAGGGCTAAGCCACCTTCTTTTGCACTTTTTTCATTAAGCTCCTGGAAATTCTTGGCTTTTTATTTCTCCATATGTATTTACTTACAATTTTTTCTAACTAATTAAAGTAATTTTTTTGGAATTTTGATTGGTAGGGCACTAAACAGATAGTTTAGTTTGGGTAGAATTGTCATTTTTATATTAGGTCTACCTAATCATGACAGTTGATATTTACCCAATTATTTAAATCTGATTTAATTTGTGTAAGAAGTGTTTCATAATTGTTTTCAAAAAGATTCTGAGTCTGTCTTGGCAAAGAGACACCCCAGTATTTTATATTGTCTGAGGTTACTTTGATTGGAATTTCTCTTTCTAGTTCTTCCTCCTGTGTCTTGCTAGACATGCATAGAAAATTTGAGGACTTATGAGGATTTATTTTATAACCTGCAACTTTGCTAAAATTGCTAAGTGTTTCCAGGAGTTTTTTGGATGATTTCTTGGGATTCTCTAGGTAGACCATCATGTCATCTTCAAAGAGTGAGAGTTTTGTCTCTTCCTTCCCAATTCTAATTCCTTCGATTTATTTTTCTTCTCTAATTGCTGAAGCTAAAATTTCTAATACAGTATTGAATAGTAGTGGTGATAATGGACACCATTGTTTCACCCCTGATCTTATTGGGAATGCCTCTAGCTTCTCCCAATTGAATATAATGCTTGTTGATGGTTTCAGATAGATACTGCTCATTATTCCAAGGAATACTCCATTTATTCCTACACTCTCAAGAGTATTTATTGGGAATGGATACTGTATTTTGTCAAAAGCTTTTTCAGCATCCATTGATATGATCATATAATTTCTGAAAGGTTTGTTGTTGATATAATTGAGTATACTAACAGTTTTCCTAATATTGATCCAATATTGCATTCCTGGAATAAATCCTACTTGATCATAATGTATTATCCCAGTGATAAGTTGTTGTAATCATTTTGCTAAGATTTTATTAAGATTTTTGCATTTATATTCATCAGGGAAATAGGACTATAATTTTCTTTCTCTGTTTTAACTCTTCCTGGTTTAGGTAACAGCACCTTATTGGTTTCATAGAAAGAGTTAGGCAGAATTCCATCTTTCCCTATTTTTCCAAAGACGTCATTTAGAATTGGAAACAATTGTTCCTTAAGTGTTTGATAGAATTCACTTGTGAATCCATCAGGCCCTGGAGATTTTTTCTTAAGGAGGTCAATGATGGCTTGTTGAATTTCTTTTTCTGAGATAGGGTTGTTTAGGTATTTAATCTCTTCCTCATTTAACCTGGGAAATTTATATTTTTCTAAATATTGATCCATTTCACTTAGATTATAAAATTTATTGTCATAGAGTTGGGCAAAATAATTTCAAAATATTACTTTAATTAATTTAATAGGGAATTATGCAAAATCTATTATGTTTCAGAAGAAGTAAAAAAAAGTGGGGTAGCTTTTCTGATTCCAGATAATGTAAAAGCCAAAATAGTCCTAGTTTAAAGAAAGGAGGAAGCAAACTACATTCTAGTAAACGATAACATAGACCATGAAGAAAGATCTAAAATAAACATATATTTACAGTTTTTTAGCACGCAAATTTAAAAGAACTTAAATGACTTTTTGATGTCTTTTTCTTTATGAAAGGACAATATATGTAACACAAGTATTAATTCCACTTTATATTCAATTGCATATCTGCCTAGATCAGATTTTTTAAAAATAATTACATTTTTGTCAGTTGGGTTTATTAATCTCAAAATGTTCTCTTCATTTTTATTATTTAATTGATTTTATTTTTTAAAGAAATATTATGAAAGATCTTCAAGATTCATCCACATGCATACGTATATTATTAAGTTATATAAGTTCCTTCCACTCTCCCTTCCCAATCCATTCTCTTATTGGAAAATATGACAGGTGAATCTTGTACATTGACATTTCTCATTTTCAGTATAAAGAACTTAAATTAAGGAAAAGTAGTATATACGAAATCTTTTGTCACAAGTGAATGTTTTGTTCTTCAGATTTTGAAAGGTTTATTTGTTTCTTTTGTTTTGTTTTGTTTTTCTTTCTCTGAATGGTGATGGATTGTCCATAACCAGTCAAATAGGCTTGCCCTGGCTTTATGACCTGCTGGCAGGAGTTGCATCCAAGAAGCTTGATCAACTCACAGTGTTGTTGTTAATATGCGGAATGTTCTCTTCAGCATCAGATTTTGTAATTTATTCCATACTTCTCTAGAGTCCAATTATTTATGGTATCTGATAACACCTTAGTATTAAATAATATTCAAATTCCATGATGTTCAGCCATTCTCCATTTGATGGGCATCCCCTCACTTTCCAATTCTTTGCCATTACAAGAAAAAGTGTGATAAATATTGGAAAGTATGTGGGCCTTTTTCCATTTTTTTTATGATTTCTTCTGGGTATAGATTTAGTATTGGAATTGCTGATTCAAAGGGTATGACTAGTTTTAATACTCTTTTTGAATACTTCCGTATTGCTCTCATGAATGGTCGGATCATTTCACAACTCCACCAGCAAGATGATAAAGTTCCAATTCTCTCACTATTTCTCCAACATCAATCATTATTAATGAATAATTATTAATAATTAATAATTTTTCCTTTTTGTCAACTTAGTCATTCTGATGTGTGAAGTAATACCACAAAGATGTTTTAATTTGCATTTCTGTAATCAATAATGATCTGGAGAATGTTTTCATTTGATTATATAGAGCCTTAATTTCTTCATTAGAAAATTGTTGATTCATGATCTTCTACCATTTATCAATTGGTATACCACTTATAAACTTATAAATTTGATATAATTCTCTTTATATTTTAGAAATAAGACCTTTAAGAGAAACTGTAGCTTTGAAGATTATTCAGCAACTTTCTGATTTCCTTCTAATTTTGACACATTCGATTTTTTAGTGTAAATTTTTTTTCAGTAAATATAGCCGAAATCATTCATTTTGCAATTTATAGTATGTTCTATTTCTTACTTGGCTACAAATTTCTCCCCTCACCATATATCGAATTGATAGAGTATTTCTTGGTCTATTAATTTATCTGTGGTGTTTTATTTTACATCTAAACCTTTAGCTATTTTGACATTATTTTGCTTTGGGGTATGAGATGTGGGTCTGTGCTTCATTATTGCTATACCATTTTCCAGTTATCCTAAACATTTTTACCTTTACTTATGCCAAACAGTAGATTGCATTAGTCATTTACTACTGTTTCTTTTCTACATTTCCTAATCACCTTATCAATTGCTGTAATTATTTAGCAAATTGCTTTAATTATTTATCAAATGAGGAGAAATGAAGAAATTTTCTATCTTTGGAGGAGACAGAAATCCAAATTATTGGAATCTTGCTTATATATTCAAATTCTTTTCTATGTAATATTTGGTTTTCTCAAATTATATTTTCATTCATTGTATTGTCATTTGTAAGGAATTTAATTAGGAATTTGCTTGCATCCCTTCTATCACAAAAAGACTTCCTACATAATACTGAAGAGATTATAGAGGGGGTAAATATAAATGTAAGATAGATAAGACATTTGGTGTACATACATCATTGATTTTTGAATGAAGTCTTTTCTATATTCATTACATTTATAAATCTTCCCTCCAGTGTGAATCTGTGGCTTTTTATTGGTTTTCACATTTCATTAATTTTTTTTCCATATTCATTACAAGCTTAAACTCAAAAGATATTTTGTCTTTGGGAATTCTGTAATGCCTACATATTTGAGTATTTAATGAACATTTGTTCCATATTCATTTCATATATAAGACTTATTTTCCCAATCTGAATTCTCTGGCATTATAAAACGTTTGTGATTTCATTAAGATTCTTTCATATATAGTATGTGTATAAGGGTTCTCTGCAGTGTGAATGCTCTGCCATCAGAAAAGTTCAGAACTATGAATGTATGCTTTCTGACATTCATTAAATTTGAAAACATTTCTTCAGTTGTTGATTTTTTTTTTGTTGTTGTTCTTGACAAAGGCCATGGTATTAGGGAAGAAAAGCAGGCATGTGAATTGGAATTGAGTGAGGAGAGGCCGTGCAAAGTCACCACTCTCAATTTCTCCTCCAGATCCATCTGAGTCCAGTGTCCAGATTTGAATAAAGATGACTGGTGTTGACCCAGTGTATGAAAACACTCAAGGTAAAATGATTTGTCCAAGGTAACATTACTAGTAAATTAAAATGTTTTAGGCATTCAATGAAAGGTCAAATATGAGTTAGGGTTGAGTGATTTTCCATATGCCTTACATTTACAAGGTTTTACTCCAGTATAAATTCTCAGATGTATTGTGAGGTTTGATTTGTGTTTGAAAGATTTCTTACAATTACTGGTTTAACTCCAGTGTGAATTCACTAGCATACAGTAAGTCTTTTCCCCATTCCCTATATATCACAGATTTTTTTTTTTATTAGGAATAACATGAAGATTAGTCACTTCACTAGAATATTTCTTTAGCTACATTCTGAGTCCACATAGTCTAGGATCTCCAACCTCTTACTAGGTAATAAAGGCAGGTCTATTTCTAAATATAAAGTACTCAATTAAGATTCTTTTTCATGGCCCACTGAGGAATGATGGTTCTTCATAATAGTTCTTTCTTGAAAAATTCAAAGACAACAAAACTTTGCAAAAGACATACCTACCAAGACTCAAAGAAGTATTTATTTTCCTCTCAAGAAAGGCAAAACAGTTATTGAAAAAATTCACTTCTGAAAGGGTTCCCAAATGTGAATCACAAAGGGAAAATCTAGCCAAATTCTAAATGATTAAATCAAGGGAGAAAATCCTCTAATCAGCTAGAAAGAAGCAGTCCATATGCGTAGGAGTTACAAGATCTGAATACATGAACTTTAAAACATTGAAGAGCCTGGATTATGATTTTCTGGGCAACAAGAGTGTTTATATTACTGATAAGAGGCAACTAGTTATTGAAATGCAGTATACTCTTTCAGGAGAAAATATGGGCATTTAAAAAAAGATGATTTTCTTGATGGAGAGGCCAGAAATGAACAGACAATTTGATCTTCACACCAGAGATTCAAGTAAACAGGAGAAAGATAAAGACTGCTAGCCAATAAGATTTTCCTATACAGCAAAATTCTCATAACTCTTGAGAAGAATAACTCTCTTAGAGGCAGCATACTTAGCATATGGGTATGAAATGGAGTTGATTTTATCATATTTTTTTATTTTTTAGTTTTTAGTTTTAGAATTTTCAAGGCAATTTGGTTAAGAGACTTGCCCAAGGCCACACAACTAAGTCATTACTAAGTGTCTGAGACCGGATTTGAACCCAGGTACTCCTGACTCCAGGGCTTGTGCTTTATCCACTGTGCCGCCTAGCCGCCCACATATTGATCATAGTTTTTAAAAATTTAGAATTTTTTTTTAAAACGTGAGGATTATCCTGAGATGGGAGCAACGATGAGTCAGAATGAGGTAAATGTAATTGCTTTAAGAGATACTAAGTACCTATTGCAGTAGAAGCAAAGAAGGGAAGGGTGAAAAGTCTATGATTCTTACTCTAATTAGATTTGGCTCAAAGAGTGAATAACATACACACTCAGTTGGATTTAGAAATTTATCTTACTCTTCACATATTATAAGGGGAAAGGAAGTGGAAGGGAAAGAACTGTTGATAAAAGGGATTAATGGAAGAGGGCAAAAAGTACAAAGAATAAGAGAAGAGAGGATGGCGATAGAATTGGGGACAGGGTGAGGGAGTAATATTGAGAAGCAAAACTCTGTTGAAAAGGGATAGGATGAAAGTAGGAGACAAAAAGGACAGATGAGAGATCAAATAAAGGATAATAAAAAAGTTATTTTAATGTGAAGGTGGAGGGAAATAACTCTTCCATAAAATGTAAATGAATGGTAAAATGGATTTAAAAACTGAATCCTTTAGCAAGCTGTATACATGAAACACATTGGAAACAACAGAGATTAAAGTTGAAGTGAAAACAGCAGGGTAGCAATTCATATGTCAGACGAAGCAATCACCAAAAGAAATGTCATTAAAAGGGATAAGAAAGGAATCCTCAGTCTCCTAAATGGTATGATAGACAGTGAAGTAATTTTAATACTGAATATTGATGCATTACTTTATATAACATCCATTTACTTTGAAGAGAAACTAAATGAGTTACAGGAAGACACAGAATGTAAAACTATGCTGTAGGGAGATCTTATCCTCTTTCAGAACTGGATTGTTTCAATCAAAATCAATAGGAAGAAAATTGAAGAGGTGAATAGAGTTTTAGAAAATTTAGACATGAAAGACTTGTAGAGAAAATTAAAT
Source organism: Macrotis lagotis (assembly GCF_037893015.1). Lineage (NCBI taxonomy): Eukaryota > Metazoa > Chordata > Mammalia > Peramelemorphia > Peramelidae > Macrotis > Macrotis lagotis. The sequence goes on along the minus strand of NC_133658.1, from coordinate 920,803,326 downwards.
TCTTCTTGATGATACATGACAACAATACAAATGTTGAGCATGTATTAGGCCATAAAAACCTTATGGATTAAATCCGTTTCTGGTCATGGTAAAATAAAAAGAAAATCACATGAAGCAAAGGGTAAGGGAGAGATAGACCTAAAATTAATTGGAAATTAAATAACCTTAGTTTAGCAATAACAGCAACAAACAACAAATCTTAGAAATAACTAAAAGTTCTTCCTCCAAGACAATGGAAATAATGAGACAAAATACCAAAACTTGTGAAATACATCCAAAACAGTCATTCCAGGAAATTTTACATGTATAAAATAGATGAAGAGGAGATCAATGAATTAGGCATGCTATTAATAAAGCTAAAAAAGACAAATCCCCAATTAAATAAAATCAGAAATTCTGAAAATTTAAGGGAAATTATCAAAGCAGAAAGAAAACTATTATACCAATAAATAAAACTTTGTTGATTTTATGAAAGAAAAATTACATAAAGATTTGATTAATATAGTAGGAGAAAAGAAAGCATAAAACTAAATTACTAGTTTTAAGAGATTTAATAGATAAATTCATCATCAATGAGTAGATAGGTAAAGAAATAATTCAGAGGTATTTTGTCCAATTTTATGGCAATAAATTTGACAATCTAAGGGAAATGGTTGAATAGTTACAGAAAATAAGCAATTGTCAAGTTTAAAGAAGGGTAACTTGAATACTTAATTCCATCTCAGATGAACAAATTAAAGAAGCCATTAATGAGCTCCCTAACAAAAAACAAAACAGAAAAAAAAAACTCTAGTCAGTTGTATTCAAAAGTGAAGTTAGTTAAACATTCAAGGAATAATTCATTTTATTTTGTTATAAACTATGTGAAGAAATAGGTGAATAATGAATTCTTCAGAATTCCTTTTATTACACCAATATGTTCATGATATCCAAAACAGTAAGAGTCAAAACAGAAAAATATGTAAACCAATTTCCCAAATGAATGTTGAACAAAAATAAATAAAATTTTACAGCAGGTTTTCACTATATTATGACCAAGTAGGATTTGTACCAGGAATGTAGGCTTAGTTCAATATTAGGAAAACTATCAGCATAATAATCCATATCAATAACGAACCTACAAGAAACCACATGATTTTTTTTCAAAAGATGCTAAAAAAGCTTTTGTTAAAATATAGTATTCATTCCATTTAAAAACAACGACTATTGGGATGCATGTAGCATTTCTAAAACCAATAAGCAGTATCAATCTAAAATCATCAACAATTATGATGTCTTACTTGGATATGTTAGAAGCATAATCAATGCGGTTAAGCAAGGATGCCCATTAAAAACCACGCTATTCAATATTGAATTAGTAATGTTATAGCATAAATATATATTATATTAGTATGAAATATTATATTATAAATAAAAGAAGATAATAAATTGAAGAATTATAATAGATAAATAAGAAAAACCCTTACTCTTTGCAGATGAGAGGAGAGTATACACAGAATAGCTTAGAACATCATCTAAAAATCTCCAGGAAAAATTTAACAACTTTAGCAAAGTTTCAGGATAAAATTTAAACCCAGATACTTTATCCACATTGCTATATATTATCAAGAAGGCATAGCAAAAGAGATGGAAAGGGAAATTTCAGTTAAAGTAACTGTGAACAGCATAAAATACTTGATAGTCTGCTTGCAAAAGGATATCCAATGAGTATATGAAAAGAGTTATGAAATGATACCAGACAAATAAAATTAAACTGAAATAATTGGGGAAATGTCAATTGTTCAGTGGTAGTCCAAATTAATATAATATGAATAAAATTTCTACATAAATCATATTACTGATCAAGTGTTATTACAATAAAACTACCAAAACTGCTTTATGGAGCAAAAAGAAGGAATAACTAAATTCATATGGAGGACCAAACAGTGAAGATTACCAAAGGAATTAATAAAAACTGCAAAGGCAGGTGTCTTCTCCATACAATATCTAAAATTATATTATAAAACTTCAGTCATCAAAACTATTTGTTACTGGCTACATAATAGAGTGGTGGATCAGTTTAATAGATTAGGTGCAATAGAAATAGTATAAATGACTATTCTAAACTACTGTTTGATAAATCCAAAGAATTCAGCTTCAGGGATAAAATCTCATTTACTGAAAAGAACTTGCTGGGAAAACTATAAAATAGCTTGGTAGAAACAGGGAATAATAGATCAACATTTCACATTCTATACTATAATATGATGAAAATGGATACAAGATTTAGACATAAAATAAGCCAATAGGAGAACAAAGTCGAAAAAACAAGTTTTAGAAAACCAAAAAGACTGAATTAATACAAAACCCAGGACAATAACTATTTTTGATACAAATTACAGTGTGCCCTACTGTGGCTGATCAGTCCAATATGAGCTCCGAATACTCTAACACTGATTGGGCACAAATAGTCCATGGAGACAGCTGGAATGGGTACTCTAAAATTATAGATGTCACGTTTCTGTTCAGGTTCTTCAATTTTGCCTCCTTCAAAGAGCATATTCCCCTTACTGATGAAGATAAACTGTACTGGGCCATCTTGTGCCAGTGTTTCCCAAGCTGGGTATTCACTCCTAAAGTTCTTCAGTGAGAACATCAGAGTGTCTCAGTATCAGCTTTTATGATTCACTTGCACTGTGTGAGTTCTCCAGAAATAGAATTTTTGGCAAGCATAAATCTGGAATTCTAATAATATGTCCAGTCCATAGTAATTGTCCTCTCTGCATTAATGTTGGAGTACTAGACTGTTTAGGTCAAGAAAGGACCCCAGCATCTGGTACCTTCTACTGACAGGTGATCCTCAAACTCTTCATAAGACAATTTCAATAGCAGTTATTCAGTTTCCTGACATGGTTCAGGTTTCATAGGCATATGACAATGAGCTGAGGATAACAACTCTGTAGACCTTAAGTTTGGAAGTCAAATACCTTTGCTTTCCCACACTTCTCAGGCCCTCAGGGTCCTGGCCTACAGTCCTGCTGCTAATCAGTCTAATCCAGGGCTGATCCAGGCTCCCAGGCCCTCCCTGTCTAGACTCACCCAAAATGGATGAAGACAAATTCTGAGGTAGATATTCTTTCTCCTGGCTTTTCTTTCTGGTTTCTGTTGATTGGATTTCTGTCAAGACATTAGTTTCATATCATATATGGGGGAAGATCAGGAGCTTTTAGAATGGTGCCTGTCTTCCCTCTGCCATCTTGGCTAGAAGTCTTTAAATACTTACAAGAATAAATTAGAGAAAGAACAAATTAAAATCCCCCAATTAAATAAGAAATTAGAGATTCTAAAAATTAAAGGAGAAATTAATAAAAATTGAAGGCAAAAAACCCTATTGAATTAATAAATAAAACCAAGAGTTGGTTTTATGAAAAAACAATAAGATCGATAAACCTTTGGTCAATTTAATTTAAAAAAAGAAAGAAGAAAACCAAATTGCTAGTATCATAACTGAAAAAGATGAACTCCCCACCAATGAGGAGGAAGTTAAAGTAATAATTCAAATTTATTTTGCCCAACTCTATGCCAATAAATTTGAGAGTCTAAGTGAAATGGATGAATATGTGCAAAAATGTAAGTTGCCCATATTAAATTAAGAGAAGATTAAATACCAAAACAACCTTATCTCAGAAAAATAAATTTAACAAGCTATCATTGAACTCCCTTAGAAAAACTCTCCAGGGTCTGATACATTCACAAGTGAAATTTTCCAACCATTTAAGGAGCAATTGGTTCCATTTCTATTTAAACATTTTGGAAAAATAGGTGAAGATGGAATTCTACCTAACTCTTTCTATGACAACAATATGGTGCTGATACCTAAACCAGGAAGAGTTAAAACAGAAAAAGAAAATTATAACCTTCTCTCCCTGATGAATAAAGATGCAAAAATGTTAAATAAAATCTTAGCAAAACAATTACAACATGTTATCACTAGGATAATACATTTTGATCAAGTAGGATTTATCCCAGGAATACAGGGTTGGTTCAATACTAGGAAAACTGTTAGTATAATTGATTATATCAATAACTGTTGTGTCATATATATTCCAGGCTAAGAGCTTTGAAGGGTTAACACAGAAATAGTTATGTGCTTTAACGAGCAAGATGTACTTCAGAGCTTAGATAAGGGAGTAGCTGCATGTCTGAGCTAAGGAGGTGTATTCCCAGGCTTAGATAGATAGCACATTCTGAGATAATTACCTTCTGCACTCTGTTTATCAAATCACTGTTTGGTTCTCAAAACAATCTTCACTCTGTTTATCAAAACACTGTTTGGTTCTCAAAACAATCACCTAAGGCATACACAAGGTATGCATGTGAAAAAAATGCTTGCTAAAACACTTATGTAATTGGTTACGTAAATGTAGAGTATAAAAGTATGTATCCTGTGATCAATAAACGAACCAGCTTATGCATCATATTGATGTCGGCCTGAGTTCCCTCCACCATACTCAACATCTGGTGACCCCGACCTGATGGAAGTGAGTGGAATGGGGAGAAGACATCCTGGTATGAGTTGGTAGGGAAGTGCTGGACACTTCCTCGCTTGGCACTAGAATAAAAGCGGATTTAAGTGGCCACGACTGACCTGTGAGTCAGGGAATTCTGGATGGGAATGGCTGCATCAGCCACGGAGCACATTGCGCTCAATACCTTAGAGGACATATCGAAAAAATATGACCTGCCTGTTAAAAGATCAGAAATTTCCTGGGTATTACACTGCGGAAGAGATAAGGGCATAATTACTAAGACTGAAGAACTCTTCTCCTTGGAAAAATGGGATAAGCTGGGAAAAAGCTTATGGGAAGCAGTCCAAACTAAGAACAAGGAAGCCCAGAGACTGAAAGAACCGTATGGCACACTGTGCAGAAGTGTCTATGACGACATTGAAAGTTTGTGGGCTTGCCCTGCTGTGACTGATGCTGAAAGGATCGCTATTGGAGGAAGTTCTGATGTGCCTCCTCTAGCAGAAAAAGGGTTAATTAATCCCCACCGCAGCCTGGCTGGGAAGAGGATGGGCGGGCTGGCTGCCCCAGAGCCTTTTTGCTGCTGCCTTTGTCTCTCTCGGGCTTTTCAGATCAGGGGCCCCAGGCTCCCTGCACTCCGACTGGGTAGACTGAGGGGAGGAAAGCCGATCCTGTTCCCCCCCTCCGCCCTCCAGCATTTGGGCACTCCGGCTTGAGCACAGAGCCCCGTCTGGGCGGAGCTCGGTTAGTCAGGCTGCTGTGCTTCTGCTCCCTCCCCCTGCTGCATCCTGCTCATCTCAGCCAAGGCTTTGGCGAAAACCTTCAACCTGCCCCTGACACAGATGAGAATGATTGTTGCCTCCTTCCCTGACTGCAGTACAGACTCTCCTGCTTAATGAGGACTTGACTCGGCAGCTGCCGTGAATCATCCCTGGGCTGGCAGAGGAGGGAGGAGGATTTAACCCCCTGCCACCCCGCTTCATGTCCGCGTCTCATTCTCCTTGGTCTGCCTGGCACAACCACCACTGATAGGGTTCATAAGGGTGTTAAGAACTACTTAGCCTTGTTTTTAAAAGAAAAGGGGGGAGGTTAGGGGATCACCGCAAAAAATAGTGAGCAAAGTGATTTATGTTTTGAACTGGCTTAACTCTAAGCACTCTATCTCAGATAACAAGCCTCTTTACTTTCACTTTTCAAAGAACATCGCACACTTTGCCGGTGTTGACATTTCTGTCTCTGTTTTTGATCCCAAGACTGCCCAATGGGACAATTCCTATTGGTTATTAACCTGGGGACAAGGGTATGGGTGTGTTGTTTCAGGTTCATGGAAACCACAGTGGGTTCCTACAAAGTGGGTGAAACCTCACCTGAAAAATGATACTTCTTCTGCTGATGCTTTCATCCTGCCCGCTAGGGCTCTTGTGACTCATCTGATTCCTAAGTATCTACAGCATGAAATGTGTATCTCCCTGAAATCAGCTGGTGATCCCTGCAAGACATGCTTCATAGGGATCCCCCTGGACCCAGAGAATATCAAACAGAGACTGAAAGGGTACTTTGGACAGTTAAGGGGAATATGTAGGAGTTTTCAGCAGTATAGTTCTTGTGCATGTATGTGTGATAAGCAGCAAAATTATACCTGGCCATCCCTGAAAAATAGTTGTAGATTAAGAGCTATATTAAACGCTTTAAATAAACCAAATACACAGGAACCACAGGAAATAAATCTCTTGTGGAGTGTTCCCCCTGGAATAAAAGAGAATATCACTCATCTCCTACATTGTAGTCTTGTGAGCTCCCCACAACTTTATAATGCTACAGGAGTTTTTATATTTGGAGGTTTAGAGTATTTTAAAGAAAATGTGCCTTGGGATTCCCCTATGTGGAAACAATTCACTAATGTATCAAGGCATTCTCATTATTGGAATTTATCAAAAACAGAATGGGGGCTCCTTGAGGTACAAATGGAGGGAGCGAAGTAATTACCCCCTGGAATATTCTTGATATGTGAAGACAAAGCATACAGTTCTATCCCATGGCATCCTATAGGAGGAGCTTGTTACCTAGGCTGATTAGCACTAGTGTCCACACCATACCTTAATTTCTCCAGAAGCCCTAGGAAAACAAGGAGCATTCCACTGGCTTCCAAATGTAATAAAAATGTTAATTGTCTATCAGTATCAGAAACAGTAGCCACATCCTTTTTCACACCGGGGTAATGGCATCTATTAATTATGATATCATCAAAAAACTTGCATGTTGGGCAAAAGCTCAGGCTAACATTACAATCATGACTTTAATGGATATAATTACGGAAGTACAGAGCATTCGCAAGGCTACACTACAAAACAGAGCTGCAATAGATTTCTTGTTTTTATTACATAATCATGGTTGTGAGGAATTTGAAGGCATGTGTTGCTTTAATATTTCAGATAATAGTGCTTCAGTCTATGCTAAAATCAAAACGTTACATGAAAATCTTGATAAAATAACTGTACATGAAAATTTCTTTAAGGATTGGTTAAAATCTTTAGGATTACCTGCTTGGCTTTTGGCAATTGTTAAACCTATAATTGTAATTTGCTTTATACTTGTTATATTCTTGTTTGGACCATGCATCCTTTTGTATTGTCAGAGATCTCTAGAAAACATGCTCTCCCAGGCTTTTAAACGAAAAGGGGGAGATGTTGTGTCATATATATTCCAGGCTAAGAGCTTTGAAGGATTAACACAGAAATAGTTATGTGCTTTAACGAGCAAGATTTACTTCAGAGCTTAGATAAGGGAGTAGCTGCATGTCTGAGCTAAGGAGGTGTATTCCAAGGCTTAGATAGATAGCACATTCTGAGATAATTACCTTATGCACTCTGTTTATCAAATCACTGTTTGGTTCTCAAAGCAATCTTCACTCTGTTTATCAAAACACTGTTTGGTTCTCAAAACAATCACCTAAGCCATACACAAGGTATGCATGTGAAAAAAATGTTTGCTAAAACACTTATGTAATTGGTTACGTAAATGTAGAGTATAAAATATGTATCCTGTGATCAATAAATGAAACAGCTTATGCATCATATTAGTGACAGCCTGAGTTCCCTCCGCCGGACTCCAACATATAACAAACCTATCAGAAATCATATGATCTTATCAACAGTTGCTGAAAATTCTTTAATGAAATACATCACCCATTTCTACTAAAAACACTAGAGAGTGTAGGAATAAATGGATTGTGCTTCAGAATAATAAGCAGTGTCTATATGAAATTATCTACAAGCATTGTATGCAACAGTGATAAGCTAGGGGCATTCCCAAGAAGAACAGGGGTGAATCAAGGATGCCCATTATCACCACTACTATTCAATATCTTATTAGAAATGTTAGTTTCAGCAATAAGCAAAGAAAAATAAATTTAAAGAATTATAATTGGGAAGGAAGAAATAAAACATCCATTCCTTGCAGATGACATGATGGTATACCTAGAGAATCCCAAGGAATTATCCAAAAAACTACTGGAAACTATTAGAAATTTTAGCAAAGTGGCAGGATATAAATCTTCAACTTTTCTATATAAGACTAGCAAGATACAGCAGGAAGAGCTAGAAAGAGAAATCCCATTCAAAGTAACCTTAGTTAATATAAAATACCTGTGATTCTATTTGCCAAGACAGATCCAGAAACCTTTTGAAAATAATTACAAAACACTTCTCACACAAATTAAATTAGATTTAAATAACTGGGCAAACATCAACTACTCATGTATAGTCAAGCTAATATAATAAAATGACAATTCTAACCAAATTAAACTAACTTTTTAGTGCCCTACCAAAATTCCAAAAAATTACTTTAATGAGTTAGAAAAACGTGAAAGTAAATTCATATACAGAAATAAAAAGTCGAAAATTTCCAGGAATTCAATGAAAATAAGTGCAAAAGAACTGGGCTTAGTTCTACCTGATCTAAAATTATATTATAAAGCATGAGTCATCAAAATTGTCTAGTATTAGCTAAGGAAAGAGAGTAGTGGACCAGTGGAATAGTCTAGGTGAAATAGCAGGAAATGATTTAAGTAATCTGCTCTTTAATGAACCCAAAAAATCCAGCTATTGGGATAAAACTTTCTTTGTTCATAACTTCTGGGAAATTTGAAAGTTAGTATGAAAGCACTTAGATCAGGCCAACTAGTCACACCCTATACCAAGATAAGATCCAAATGGATACTGGATTTAGACATAAAAAACAATATTTTAAGGAAACTAGAAGATCAAGGACTAGTTTGTCAGATCTATGGAAAGAGAAGCAAATTATGATTAAGGAAGAGATGGAGAACATCACTAAAAACAAACTAGATACTTTTGATTACATTAAATTAAAAAGCTTTTGCACAGACAAAACCACTGTAACCAAGACCAAAAGAAATGTACTAAACTGGGAAACAATCTTTACAACTAATGTTTCAGACAAAGGACTCATTTCTAAAATATACAAAGGACTGAGTCAATTTTTTTTTTAAAAAAAAGCCATTTCCCAATTGACAAATGGTCAAAGGATATGCAAAGGCAATTTATAGATGAGGAGATCAAAGCAATCCAAAGTCACATGAAAAATTACTCTAAATCATTACTTATTAGGGAAATGAAAATTAAAGCTTCTGTGAGGTAACATCGCACACCTCTCAGACTGGCCAATATGACCTGAAAGGACAATGTTCATTTTTCAAAGGGTTGTGGGAAATCTGGAACACTATTACATCATTGGTGGAGCTGTGAACTCATTCAAACTTCTGGAGAGCAATTTGGAACTATGCCCAAAGGGCAACAAAAATGTACATACCCTTTGATCCAGCAATACCACTAATGCTACTATACCCTGAAGAGATGATGAAAAAGCAAAAAAATATCCATAATAGCCCGGTTTGTGATCTGAAAGAAATGTAAATCAAGTAAATGTTCTTCAATTTGGGAATGGCTTAGCAAACTGTGGTATATGTGTTCCATGGAACAGCATTGTTCTGTTAGAAACCTGGAGGGATGGGAATTCATGGAAGTCTGGAGGGATTTGCATGAACTGATTCGGAGTGAAATGAGTAGAACCAGAAAAACCTGGTACACCATAACAGCAACATGGGGGCCATGCTAAACTTTGATATACTCATGCATTCCATCAATGCAACAATCAGGGACAATTTGAGGCTGTTTGCCATGTAGAATACCATATAATATCCAGAGAAAGAACTGTGAAGTTTAAACAAAAACCAAGGACTGTTACCTTTAATTTAAAAAAAAAAATACCTGATATCTTATTGTCTGATAATGCTGTCTCTAATATTTTATGTTCTTCTTTAAGCATACAATATCTCTGTCATCACATTTAATTTGGATCAATGTATGCCATGAAAACAATGTAAAGACTGGCAAATTGCCTTCTGTGTGGACTGGGGGTAGGGATGTAAATTAGGGGAAAAATTGTAAAACTCAAAATGAATAAAATCTTTATAATTAAAAAAGGGGGGATCCACACAAAGAAAAGTGTAAGTGGGAATGAGGGTTTCTGAGACTCTTCCTTTCGAACCCTGACATTTGAGAACAAATAAGAGAAATGGGCTTCCTGCACCATATGGGGTCCTATTGGAGATAGACATACTTAACAATGACTCCCTGAAGAGTGATTGTTAAGTCAACATTTCAGGGGTCAATGACCTGGCAGAGCTAAAGACTGTCTTATAACCCACAGAATGAATCACATTGTGTAGAAGATATCATCCTAGTTTGGGGAAAAGGGAAAAAGCCATCTTAACAGAGACTTGGGGAATTCTTCCAAAGGAGGATGAGGTTAGGAGCTTCAGGATGACAGAACTCTCTGGATCATGGCTATCAAGCCAAAGTTTCATAAAATATATTCAAACATAAAAAAAGAAATGTGATTCACCCCATTCAGTCTCACTCATCCTCCCATCTCTGTACTTCCCTCCCCCTTTGTAAGGAGGCAATGTTTTTTAAACTAATCTATAGGATTTATGAATAAGTCAAGAGTGTCCATGACTTCTGGTTAAGTATATTCTCTCTAATAGAGTCACAATTTTTGAGAATTATGAGAATCTTTCTCCTGGGGGGGGGGGGATATAGCTAGTTTTATCTTACTGGATAGCAGTATTTTTTTCTTTACTGTTTTTTTTAAAGCTTTTCATGTGTCTCTTGTATCCCCTTTCTGATGTCCCAATTTTGTGTAAACATTTGGTCTTTTTGGTCTTTTCATTAGTAAGAGATAGAAGTCTCCTATTTCATTAAATATTCATCTTTTCCCCTGGCAAAGAAGACTCAGCTTTGCCAAATAGAGGCAGCATTCCACACTCCCTTGCTCTTCAAAATATCTCATCCCAGGCCCTTCAATCCCTTAATGTTTATGGAGGGAGGTCCTATGTAATCGTTACTTGGCATCTAAATTGTTTCTTTCTGGCTACTTGCAGGCTTTTCTCATTTATTTGATAGTTCTGGAATCTGGCCACAATATTTCTTGTGTTTGCAATTTGTGAAAACTTTCAGGAGGGGATCGTTGTATTTTTTTAATAATTTTTTTGCCTTCTAGTACTATGATATCAGGGCACTTTACATCATGAATTCTGTAATATTAAGTGCAGCATTCTTCCTCTTCAATGTTTTCAGGAAGCCCAATCATTGTTAGGTTGTGTCTTTTTGTTCTATTTTCAAGGACAGTGGTTTTGTCCATTTGGTATGTTATATTTTATTCTATTTTTATTTTTTGGTTTTGTTTAAAAGATTCCATTCTATTATTTAGAGAAGAATTTCCTTCGTTTAACTTTGGAAACTCCTTTTCCAATTGGTCAATTGCACTTTTGAAGTTTTCCATTTGCTCAAGTGTAGTTTTAAGAGAATTATTTTCTTTCCGCATTCGTCCAATTGTATTTTCCAAGGATTTATTTTCTTGTTGCTGTAAGTTTCTCTTGCTAGATATTAATTTCCTATTCAGTTTCTTTTTCCAGTTTCCAATTGGTTTTCAAACTCTTTCCTGATTATTTGTAGACTTGCTGGGCTGGAGACCAATTTATATTCTGCTCAGAATTTCTAGATCTCTTTGTGTCACACTCTTTACCTTGTAAGGTTGTTTTCTATGGTAGGCCTTTCTGCATTTTCTGAGGAACTTGTGTTGGGGGAGGGGCTGGCACACAGAGGTTTGTTTTGAAATCTTCAGTGGTTTTGCTCACTTTCCTTAGTAACTCAAAGGGAGTCAGTCAGTAGAGTATTCTGGTTGCTTTCTCTAGAAGGTCTGTGTTTTTGATTTGAGGCGCATTACCTAGACCTATTCAGGGTGAGGGGAGGCAGCAAGTTTGAATTATCCTTGAACCAGGTAGCCAATGCCCTAGGGTTAGAATATTAATCTCCCTTTCAACTGTGGGAGTTCTGCTGCCCACACCTGAGTCTGGGGAAGAGGAGTGGGGGGAGGTTGAGGGTGGGCTGTTATTGTGTCTGTTTTGGGAAGAGGACTCCTCTGAAACTATGGAGCTCATGGCCAGAACTAAGCATATCTATGTCCAACAGCACTCTGCAATGCTCTGTGCTAGGTCTGCCTAGTCCTTTTCTGCGAGGGTCAAAGCCTCCTCGGCTGATCTGCCATTAGTTTAGCTTTCACCCTGCCATCGCTGCCTCTCTGCTCTCTGCCCCTGGTTCACCCAGGAGATGGAAATTTTGGTAGTTATTGTTTTCCTAGCTTCTATTTATGGATTTTGTCTATAAGATTTCTGTTAAAAGTTTTCTTTCATATAATTTCTGAGGGGAAACCGGGACACCTTAGCTCAGGTCCTGTCTACTCTCTGTCATCTTGGCCAGACCTTCTGTCAAATTTTGGGTAAGCAATGGACCCACCCCACCAATCCTGGTGGAATTCAGTAGGAATTGAATCAGGATCAGGTGCTTTGTCACTTGAAAGAGCCCAAATAGAATTCGAATTCTCTTCTATAGATGGAAATTCAGTTAAGAACAGCTTAATTTCAACTTGAGGTAAATGATCAGTGAATTCTGCCTTGATTGGTGATGATTTATAAGAACAATATGGAAGTGTTCAGACTTAATGACCTTTAAGATTTCTTTATGTTCAGACAGTTTTTAAAACATGAAAAACTATATATAGTATTTAAAATGTTATGAAACCTTCTCAATTTTTCTCTAAGCTTCAATGATAACTGATCAGTGGAATAAATACAGAGGTAATATTGGAAGAAAAGAGCAGTTCCTGAAGATAACAATAGCAGAGTGAGAGTAATATGGTATAATTGTAGGGTTTGGGTTCTTCTTTAATCAACTGAAACTGTCAAATACCATGAAAATAGAAGGACAGTTTTAGGTCTCAAAGTATAAAAAAATCCTGGCTAAGAAATATACCTGTTAATTGCACAACCTGCCTTTCCTTGAAGACATACATAGAAAAGAACAATCATAGTTTTTTAATAAATATTATTCCACTCTGGTTATGTTCAAATTTCCTTACAATTAGTAAAATCTGCTTGGTGCAAAACCAAAAGAAATCATATCTCACTAGATGCTAAAAAAATCTTTGATAATATACCACACCCATTCCTATTAAAACATTAGAAAGTTTAGGAATAAATAGAGTTTTTCTTAATATAATAAATGGTATCTATCTAAAACCATCAAAAATATTATATGTAATGAAAGTAAACTTGGAGCATTTCCAAAAAAAATCAGTGGTGAAAATAGCATTCCCATTATCACCATTATTATTCACTATAGTTTTAGAAATGCTAGCAGAAGCAACAAGAGAAGGAAAAGAAATACAGGAATCACAATTGGCAAGGTGGAAGCAAACCTTTCCCTCTTTGAAAATGATATGATTATATTTATGAAAATCTTCGATTGATAGGTTCAAAAGAAACTGCAATGAGTAATTACACCAGTCTACTGTTTGAAAAACCCAAAAACATTAGCATCTGGGATAAGAACTCATTGTTTTACAAAAAATTGTTCAGAAAACTGTAAATAGTGTGGCAAAACTAGGCATAAACTCACTTCTCACACCCCATACCAAAATAAAATCAAAATAGATGCAGGCAGACACCATAGATTTATCAATATACCATGAAATACTCTATCAGATCTATGGAAAGGCAACAAACTTTTGACCAAACAAGGAATAGAGTACATTATAAACAACAAAATGAATGATTATGACTTTATTAATTTAAAATGCTTTTGCACTAATAAAATCAATGCTTCCAAAATTAGAAGGAAAGAACAAAGATGGGAAAAAAATCTTCACAACTAGGAGTTCTAATAAAAATTTCATTTATAATTTTTGTAGAGAATTGCATCAAATTTATAAGATTACAAGTAATTCCTCAATTGATAAATGGTCAAAGGATATGAATATACAGATTTATATATTTGGAAATACATTCATTCATTTTCACACAAATAAATTACAAAATTTCCTTCCATCTTTCCTTCCCAATTCCCTCCTCTCAGTGACAAGCAGTCATCTTAGCATTACACATATGTATTTTCATTATACATGTTTACATATTAAGCATTTTCAGTATAAGGTATTAGGATTAAGTGAAAGAGATATAGAAGAAATCATTTTTATAAAGTGTTCATCAGACTCTTAAGGGTTGGTTTTAATTTTTTTTTGTTTTAATTCTCTTCCTCTCGATGGAATTATTATCCACAGTCTTTCTAATATGGTTGTCATTTTTTTTACAGCAAATAGAGGTATTAATTTTTTCTTTAATATTTATTTATTCTCATTTTATACAATGTTTTTTATATATTAATAAAATATTCTTGTTTAAGAGTAAACAAAATAACCCCTCCCCCCAAAAATAGACTCACTTGGGTGATAAGGTAAAGGGGAGAGAAAAAAATTAAAATTAAAAAATAATAGTAATAATTATAGGTGTGGCCAGGTAGCACAGTGGATGGAGCACCAGCCCTGGAGCCAGGAGCACCCAAACTCATATCCGGCTCTGTACACTCAACAATCACCCAGCTGTGTGATATGCAGGCCACCCCAACCCCACTGCCCTGCATAAACCAAAAAAAGAAAAAAAACCTAAAACAAAATAAAATAGTAATAATAGTAGGGGTGGCTGGGTTGTAAACAGAGCACTGGCCCTTGAACCAGGAGCACCTGGGTCAGAATCCAGCATCAGACACTAAAGGATCACCCTGCTATGCAGCCCCAGGCAGGCCACCCAGCCCCATTTGCCCTGTACCCCCCAAAAAATAATAATAATAAAAAATGTGCTTCAGTCTGTGTTCCAACACCACCAACTCTGTCGTGAGTGGATCACATTTTTTTATGATAAGTCTATCACAAAAGTTACTTCCATATTTTTCTACCGTTGCCATTGCTGATTGCAACTCCCTCCTTTTGTATTTCTCCACTACCATGTACTATATTTTCTCTCTCCTTTCACTGACTCTGCTATAGGGTAGCTGAGTGGCACAGCAGACAGATCCCTGGCCCTGGGGCCAAGAGGCCCTGAGACCACATACCACCCTTTAGGCCCAGCATCCACCTGGCCCTATGGTCCCAGACAGGCCATCCAATCCCAACCCCTTGCAAGAAGTAAAAAAGAAACTCCATTATATCTGACCACTCTCCCCGCCATGGTCCATGCTCTCCTCCTTCATTCACATCCCCACCCCTTCTCCCTGTCCCCCCATCCTTCTTACTCCAGATGTCTATACCCCATTGAGTATATATGTTGTTTCCTCTCCTAGCCACCTCTGATGAGAGCAAAGATTCCCTCATTCCCCCCTTGCCTTCCCCCTTCCATATCATTGCAATAGCTCATTTTATTAAAGGAAAAATCTTATTATTTGAAATATCTTGGCCTATTCCCCCTCTCCTTTTTCTTTTTCCCATTACATTTCCCTTTTTTCTGTTGACTCCATTTTACACCATATTTTATCTTCAAATTCAGCTTTCTCCTGTGCTTCATCTATAAAAGCTCCTTCTACCTGCTCTGTTAATTGAGAAGGTTCATATGAGTATTATCAGTGTCATTTTTCTATGCAGGAATACATGCAGTTCATCATCATTAAGTCCCTCATATTTTCCCCTTCTCCTCCAATCTCTATGCTGCACCTGATTCCTGTATTTGAAGATCAAATCTTCTGTTCAGCTCTGGCCATTCCAACAGGAACATTTGAAATTTCCCTGGTTCATTGAAAGTCCATCTTTTTTTCCCTGGAAGAGGACATTCAGCCTTGCTGGGTAGTTGATTCTCAGTTGCATTCTAAGCTCTTTTTCCTTCCAGTATTTTATATTCCAAGCCCTATGAACTTTTAATGTAGTTGCTGCTAAGTCCTGTGAGGTTCTGATTGCAGCTCCATGGTATTTGAATTGTGTCCTTCTGCTTGTAATATTTTCTCTTTGACTTGGGAGTTCTGGAACTTGGCTATAATATTCCTGGGGGTTGTTTTTTTGGGATCTCTTTCTTGGGGGAATCGGTGGATTCTCTCCATTTCTATTTTGCCCTCTGCCTCTAGGATATCAGGGCAATTTTCCTGTAGTAATTCTTTGAAAATGATATCAAGGCTCTTTTCCTGATCATGATTTTCAGATATTCCAATAATTTTTAAATTATCTTTCCTAAATCTGTTTTCTATATCAGTTGTTTTTTCAATGAGATGTTTCACATTTTCTTCTAATTTTTCATTTTTTTGCTTTTGAAGTATTGAGTCCTGATTTCTTGTAAATCCATCAATCTCCCTGAGCTCTATTCTTTGTCTGAAGGATTTGTTTTCCTCAAGAGCTTTCTTATCTCTTTTTCCATCTGGCCAATTCTACTTTTTAAAGCATTCTTCTACTCATTAACTTTTTGAACTGTTTTATGCATTTGACCTAAGCTGATTTTTAGCATACTATTTTCTTCATCATTTTTTGGATTTCCTTGACTAAGCTGCTGACTTCATTTTCATGTTTTTCCTGCATCTCTCTCATTTCTTTTCCCAGTTTTTCTATTAACTGCCTCATTTGATTTTCAAAGTCCTTTTTGAGCTCTGTCATAGCCTTAGCCCAAATTTCTGTTTTTCTTGGAGTCTTTAGATGCAGGACCTTGTGATTTCTCATCTTCAGACTTAGTGTTTTGATCCTTCTTGGGCTCAGAGGCAAAATATTTCTCAGTGTTGTTCCTCTTTTTTTCTCTGCTTGCTCATTTTCCTAGTCTTAGCCTGTTTTGGGGGGGTGCTTCCTGAGCTTTTGGGAGGCTCCTACAAGGATCTCAGTGTGTGAGGCTCTCTCTTCCCTCCTGGTCTGTGAATGACCATATGCACCCCCCCGCCCTGATGCCATGGGGCTGAGGTGTGGGGGGCTAGACTGTGAGCAGGATCTGAGTGTGGTGAGAACTCCAAAGTCCTGTTCCAGGGGCAGAGCTTGGCAGTCCCTCCCTATGTTCAATAGGCTCATGCCCTGGGGGCTCCTGCTTACTGGCTCCACCTGCTTCTGTTTCCTGGATCTGGACTGTCTTGGCAAGCTGCTTGCTGTGTGCCCTGAGGGCTTGTCTTCATGTGCTTGCTCTGGCACAGGCTCCCCACTGTTTCCCAAATTTGTGCCCAGTGCTCCCTGATGGTAGGTCAGGAAACTCCCCCACTGCTGTGAGCCACTGCTCCCAGAGGCCTGGTACTGCCTCCAGGAGGCTGAAGTTCTTTTGCTCTGGTGGCCCCCCACCTTTGCTAGCCCACCTCTCCAACTCCAGGGAGCAGAGAATTTCTGCTCTTTTCCAGGTTACCTTGAGTAGGAGAACTGCCTCACTGGGCCCCTCTGTGTGTTCTCTCTCTCGAAAATTTAGTTAGAGTCCTTATGTTAGATGTTTTATGAGAGAGCGCCTAAGACATGATACTCTATTGTCACCATCTTCTAGAGGGCTATATTAACCTATTCTCTAGGAGTAATAAAAATTTTCATTCCCTTTGACCCAGCAATTCCAATTCTTGGCCTAAATCCAGAAGAAATGATGAAGAAAGGGAAGTCTTACATGTTCCAAAAGATTCATAGCAGCTCTTTTTGGAATGGCACAGAATTGTAAATGGAGCCGCCGTCCATCAGTCCATCAATTGGGGAGTGGCTAAACAAGTTATGGTATATGAAGGCTGGAAGAATATTATTGTTGTATAAGAAATCACAAATTGTCAATCTGTGGAGAAGCTTGGAATAATGACTTATTGGATCTGATGCTGAACAGCAGGAGTAGAACCAACAGAACAATGTATATATTAACAACAACATTAAGTGATGATCTACCTTGATCAAAGCAGATCCTCTCAGTAGGTCAGACAACAAGGACAACTGTATAAGAGTGGTGATTGACACTGTTATTTGCATTCAAATGGAATCAAAACCCTTCAGAATCTGCTGATCACTCACTTCATACAACAATTTCTCACATAACTTTTTCACTTAGTTTTAATACCTCATAGGAACAAAAATGACTAATCTGTAAACATGTTTATCAAAAATAGGTATGTTCACCTCTGAGGAGAGGGAAGTCAGAAGGGAGGGTGGAAGACAATTTTTAACTTAAAAAGATACATATGCATATGGAAGATTGTTGAAAAGACCATAAAATATCTACAAAAAATCTGGTTGTTTTCAAGTTCTATTCAATATTTTCATTCTATTCTTTGAATGTGTGCAGAAAATATCCCCTTTCTCTCAATTTTGTTTTGATTTGTTTGCCAGGAAATGGGACAAACTTTACAAAGTCTTATATCTAAGTAGTTATTAAGTGTCTAAGTCTGCACATAAACTCATGTCCTCCTGACTCCATAGATGGTGTTTTAACTCCTGTGCCTCCTAACTGGCCCCTCCCATTTCATCAAATATGTGGGGATGCTATTGTCTGTATTTTCTCTCCTATAGGTCAATAAACTCTTTTTCCTTCACCTGATTTGATTAGGCCTTTCACTATCCTGGACCTTATTGCACCCTCTCCAGATTCTCTAAGTCCTCTCTACATTGTGATACACAAAACGAAAACCAAAAATTCAGAAATCTTTCTATGGCATTAAGATGATCACTTACTCCTTATTGGAAGTGTTATCTCTTTCAGTGAAGTTTAAGTTTACTTTAGGTGATTTTCTCTGTCACACAATCTTGACTCAAAATGATTTTACAGTCAAGTGGAAACATCCAGTTCATTTTCTAAAAATAACAGTCTTATCTTTTGTGAGAAAATGATCTTGGGCAGGGGACTGGTGTGTCTTTTTTAGTTCCTTCTTTAATTACACAAAACTATTATTGAATATGATCCATCTTCTTGTTTTTGCCAAGTTATGTTGACCAGACTCCCCTGTGATAATGGGCTTGAATGTATGAAAGTTACCAGTTGCATTAAATGTCCATCTTTTAAACTGAAAAATCAAGTTCAGTTTTGATGGGGAATTGATTCTAGGTTATAATCTAAATTACTTTATTCTCCAAAATATCCTATTCCAGGAACTTCAATCTATTTTAATTAATTTATGTATTTTCATCCAAACATGCATATTTTTAAGTAACAAACATTTCCTTCAGCCATCCCTTCCCACCCCACTCCACTCACTGACATATTTTGGATAAACATGTTTACATATTATTCATTTTTAGTATGAGGAATTAGGATTAAGATAAAGACATACTGAAGAGATAACTGTTGTAATGATCATGATATTGTGAAACGTTGTTTTTTCTTTTTCTTTTGTTTGTGTTTTCTTTTGTTTTCCTTCATCTTGAGGGGGATATCATTGTCAATAGAAGGTCTAATATATGTGTCCTAGCTCTTTGAAATACTGGATGGTGCTGCTTGCATCAAGGTTGATGATCTCTCAATGTTGTTGTTAATGTGTTTTGTTCTCTTGGTTCTATTCCCTTCACTCAGCATTGAATCCTGTTAAGTCATTCTATGCTTCTCTAGAATTCGACCATTTATGATTTCTTAAAGAAAAATTGTGGTGTTCTATCTGTTCCAGGCTAAGAGCTATGAAGGGCTAACACAGAAATGGTTATGTGCTTTAACAAGCAAGATGTACTTCAGAGCTTAGATAAGGGAGTAGCTGCAGGTCTGAGCTAACAAGATGTATTCCCAGGCTCAGATAGATAGCGCATTCTGAGATAATTACCTTCTGCACTCTGTTTATCAAATCACTGTTTGGTTCTCAAAACAATCTGCATTCTGTTTATCAAAACACTGTTTTGTTCTCAAAACAATCACCTAAGACATACACAAGGTATGCATGTGCAAAAAATGCTTGCTAAAATGCTTATGTAATTGGTTACGTAAATATAGAGTATAAAAGTATATATCCTGTGATCAATAAACGAACCAGCTTATGCATCATATTGGTGACGGCACTGAGTTCCCTCCACTGGACTCAACAAAAATAATAATAAAAATAATAAAAAAAATAAAAAATAATATTCCACACTATTCATGTACCATAACTTGTTTAGTCAGTCCCCTATTGATGGACACAGGTCCTTCAATCTTAAATGCTCATGCTTCCAAGTTCTGTGTAATCTGTCTGTGGCAACTTGATCTTTGAATTCCTTCTTTCTGGTTGGCTGAAGATTTGCCTCCTTGATCTGATAAATCTAAAATTTGGCATTAATATTGTTTGGCATTTCCAATGATTATTTTACTCTCTGACTCTAAAATTTCAGGACAGTTTCCTTGTCAATTTTTTGAAAGATGTTGTCTAGGTTCTTTTTTTTTTTTTATTTCTTGATTCTTGCATACAGGAAGTTCAATAAATCTTAATTTTTGTATCATGGATCTATTTTTCAGAGCTGATGATGTTTTTTTTTTTCAATGAGGTATTTCTCCTTTTATTCTATTTTTTAAATTTAAATTGATTGATTTTGATGTCACATATAATCATTGGTCTCCATTGTCTTAGTCTGTTCTTTAAGGAATAATTTTCTTCTGTTAGCCGTTCAATCTCCTTTTCTATTACATGAATTCTATCTTATTTTAAACTTTATCTATATTTATTTTTTTTATTTTTGTACAAATGATATTTTACACATTACTAAAATATTCTTGTTTAAGAGTTAACATAACCCCTCCCTCCAAAAATATAGACCTTCAGGACCAATTAATAATAGAAAGAGAAAAAAAGTCAAAATTTAAAAAAAGATTGTTAAAAATGTACTTCATTCTGTGTTCCAACAATACCAGCTCTGTTGTGGGTAGATCACATTCTTTATGATAAGTCCATCATAAAAGCTACTTACATAGTTTTCCACTGTTGCCATTGCTGATCACAACTCCCTCCATTCATACCTCCCAAAAACATATACTATATTTTCTCTCTCCTTGCACTCTTTCCCTCTTCTTAAATATGCTGTACAGTAGCTTAGAGGAAAAGAAGACTGATCACTGCCCATAGGACCAAGAAATCCCAATCCCATACACCACCCCTTAGGCCCACCAACCACCTGGCACTATGGTCCTGGACAGGACATCCACTCCCAGCCCCTTTCAAGAATTATAAAAGAAAATATGTTGTATCTGACCACTTTTCCCCATGGTCCACCCCCTCCTCCATCACTCATGTTCTCCGCTCACCATGTCCCCCTTCTCTCCTATTTAGTCTACATCTATATACTACTGAGTATGCTGTTTCCTCTCCGAGCCACCTCTGATGAGAGAAAAGTTTCCCTCATTCCCCCTCACTTTCCGCCCTTCCATATCATTGCAATAGCTCATTGCAATAATAAAAAAATATAATTATATGAAATATCTAAGTCTATTCCACTTTTCCTTTATTTTACTTCCATTACATTTCACTTTTAGCCACTGACTCCATTTTTACAATATTTTGTATCTTTTGATTCAGGTCTCTCATGTGTTTCATCTATAAAAACTCCTTCTACCTGCTCTATTAAATGACAAATTTCATCTGAGTATTATCAGTATCATTTTTCTATGCAGGAATACATGCAGTTCATCATCATTAAGTCCCTCATATTTTACCCTCCTTCACTCTCTAGGCTTCACCTTCATCCTGTATTTGATGATCAAACTTTCTGTTCAGCTCTCGTTGTTTTGACAGGGACAATTGAAATCCCCCTGCTTTACTTAAAGTCCATCTATTCCCCTGGAATCAGATGTTTAGTTTTTATGGGTAGTTGATTTCCAAGCTCTTTTGCCATCTGCAATATTATATTCCAAGTCCTATGAACCCTTAATGTAGTTGTTGCTAAGTCCTGTGTGATCTTGATTGCATCTCTAATTAGATTTGAACTGTGTCCTTCTGGCTGCTTTTAATATTTTTCTTTGATTTGGAAGTTTTGGCACTTGGCCATAATATTCCTGAGTATTGTTTTTTTTTGGATATCCTGGGGAGATTGGAGGATTCTCTCAATTTCTATTTTTGCCCTCTGCTTCTAGGATATCAGGGCAATTTTCCTGTAGTAATTCTTTGAAAATTATGTCAAGGCTCTTTTCCTGATCATGACTTTCAAATATTCCAATAATTTTTAAATTATCTTTCCTAAATCTATTTTCCATATCAGTTGTTTTTTCAATGAGATGTTTCACATCTTCTTCTAATTTTTCATTCTTTTGCTTTTGAAGTATTGTGTCCTGATTTCTTGTAAATCCATCAATCTCCCTGAGTTCTATTCTTTCTCTGAAGGATTTGTTTTCCTCAGGAGTTTTCTTATCTCTTTTTCCATCTGGCCAATTCTGGTTTTTAAAGCATTCTTCTCCTCAATAACTTTTTGAACTGTTGTATCCATTTAACTTATGCTGGTTTTTAACTTGTTATTTTCTTCATTATTTTTTGGATCTCCCTGACTAAGCTGCTGACTTTTTTCATGTTTACCTGCATCTCTCTCATTTCTTTTCTCAATTTTTTTTCTATCTCCCTCACTTAATTTTTAAAATCTTTTTTTTTGAGCTCTGTCATAGTCTGAGTCCAATTTATGTTTTTACGTTTTTCTTGGAGCCTGTAGAGGCAGGACTTTGTATTTCCTCATCTTCAGATTGAGTATTTTGATCCTTCTTGGGATCATAGACAATGTATTTCTCAATGGTGCTCCTCTTTTTTCCTCTGTTTACTCATTTCCCCAGGCTTTGCCTGGTTTTAAGGTGATTCCTGAGCTTTTGAATATTATTGGAAGACCCCACCACCACCACAATGATCTCGGTATGTGAAGCTCTGTCTTCCCTCCTGGTCTGTGAATGGCCACAAGCTCATCCTTCTGCTATGGGGTTGATGTGGGGGGTCCCTGCTGTACTATGGGGGGCCTATACTTTGATCTGTTCCAGGTATAAAGGACAGACCTCAGGAGTCTCCCTCCACTCCCCTGCCTTCAGTAGGCTGAGCACTGAAGGGTCAGTTGCCTGAGGGCTCCTGCTTACCAGCTCTGCCTGTTTCCATTTCCTGGATCTGGGCCATTGATATCATGGCCACTGCTGCTCACTGAGAGCCCTGAGGGCTGGACTTCATGCACTCACTCTGACAGAGGTCCCTCCCTGATCTTCCAAGTTGTGTCTGGTGCTCCCTGGACTGTAGATCAGGAAACTGACCCCACTGCCATTAGTTGAGGCTCCCAGATGCCTTGGGGCTGCCTCCAGGAGTCTGAAGTTCCTTCACAATGGCAGGCCGTCCCTCTAACCATGTGGTGCAGAGCCTTTCCACTATTTTCTGGGTTACCTTTATCTGTAGAATTGCCTCACTGGATCCCTCTTTGGTTTCTGTCTCGAAAATTAAGTTAGTGACATAATTTCATGATTTTTGAAGTAACGTGGAGAGAGCACCTAAAAGAGTCTCCTGTTGACATTTTGGCTCCACCCTCATCAACTCTATTTTAAAGACTTTTATCTTTTTTACATTTGCTCAATGGCATTTTAAAAGTATTCATTCTCTTTCATCAAATTATTATGCTTCCTTTTGCTTGATGCTGAATTCCTCTTGCATTTCTTTTCCATTGTTTTGTACTAGATTTAAAAAATCATTTGTAAGCTCTTCCAGGTGGTCATTCTGTGCTGAAGACCAATTCATCTGCTCCTTAGCAGATTCGCATGCCACACTTCTTTCTGCCTTCCTCTTTTAAAATGAGGTTTTGCCTGTTCTTATGTCATTCTTAAGGTCTATAGTCCTGACTTTTCTGTGACATTTCTTATTCATTATTATTCTTTTTTCTGAGAATTTTTCCAAGCTGCCTATTTTGAAGGAAGGATTCACTCACAGACTTCCCAAACTGAAAACATTATATTCTTGTTCATTGCGTTGGGCTGGGTCATCCAGCTCAGTCACACCAAATGGAATGGGGTCTGAGGAACCTATGTTGGAGCCCTCCCAACTGGAATAACTTACTTCTGAGCTAGGACTACAGGGAACTGCACTACAGCTCTCTCTGACTTGTTTCCCTTCACATCCTGCTGATGCACTGACTACAGTTTCCTGGCTGGAAGAGGACATTCAGTTTTGCTGAGTATTTGAGTCTTGGTTGCATTCTGAGTTCTTTTGTCTTAATGAATATTATATTCCAAGACCTACGAGCCTTTAATATAGTTGCTGCTAAATCCTGTGTGATCCTGATTGCAGCTCCACGATATTTTAATTGTATCCTTCTGGCTTCTTATAATATTTTCACTTTGTCTTAGCAGTTCTGGAACATGGCTATAATATTTCTGGGGGTTGTTTTTTCTTGGATCTCTTTCGGGGAGGGAGATTGGTAGATTCTCTCAATTTCTATTTTGCCCTCTGCTTCTAGGATATCTAGACAATTTTCCTGTAGGAATTCTATAAAAGTGATGTCAAGGTTGTTTTCCTCATCCTAACTTTCAGGTATCCCCAAAATTATCAAATGATATTTCCTGAATCTGTTTTCAATATCAGTTGTTTTGTCCAATGAGATGTTTCCCATTTTCTTCTAATTTTTCATTCTTTTGGTTTTGAAGTGTTTTGTCTTGACTTCTTGTAAAGTCAGCAGCTTCCTTTAACTCCATTCTACTTCTGAAGGATTTGTTTTCCTCAGAGAGCTTTCTTATCTTTTATTTCATCTGGCAGATTCTGCTTTTTAAAGCATGCTTCTCCTCAATACAGTTTTTACCTCTTTTATCCATTTGACCTATGCTGGTTTGTAACATGTTATTTTCTTCAGCATTCTTTTGGACCTCCTTTATTAAGGTGCTGACTTTTGTTCATGTTTTTTTCTGAATCTCTCTCATTTTTTCCCAATTTTTTTTTCTATCTCCCTCACTTGGTTTTCAAAATCTTTGTTGAGCTCTGTCACAGTCTGAACCTAATTTCTGTTTTTCTTGCTATATTTAGATGCAGGACCTTGTACTTTCTCATAATCAGATTGTGTATTTGGATCATTCTGAGCTTTTGAGTATTTTTGGGATACCCCCCACAAGGATCTCAGTGTGTGTGTGAAGCTATGTCTTCTCTCCTGGTTTATGAATGACCATAAGCTCCTCCCTCTGCCTTGGGCCTGAGGTGGGGTGGGGCTGCCCTTCTATGAGGGGCCTAGACTGTGTTCAGGATATGAATGTAGTCAGAGCCCCAGAGTCCTGTTCCAGGTAGAGAGGACAGTCTTCAGAATTGTCTCTCCACTCCCCTATGTAGGCTGTGTACTCAAGGCTCAGTTGTCTGGTGGCTCCTGCTTGCCTGTCTGCTTCTGTTTCCTGGATCTGGGCTGCAGAGGCCATGCTACTCACTGAGTGCCCTGAGGGCTGGGCTTCCTGCACTTACACTAGCAGAGGTTTTCCACTGATCCCCGGGCTCCCTGTCACTTAGTTTAGGAAACTGCCCCTGCTGCTGTAGGCACCCTGAGGCTGCCTCCTGGAGGCTGAAGTTCATTCATTTTTATGGGCAGCACCTCTAACCCCTTGTTGCTGAGCCTTTCCACTACTTTTCATGTTCCCTTGGCAGGGAGAATTACCTCACTGGATCCTTCTGTGGTTTCTATCTCTCAAAATTTAGAGTCCTTATGTTATAAGTTTTGAAAGAGAGCACCTAAGAGAACCTCTTCTCCAGTCACCATCTTGGCTCTTCTCAGTTATACTTTTGATAAAGAAAGTTTCTGGTTTCTCTCTTTCATCCTGGCTCTACCCTTTTATCGACCTTGCATCTTGATGCTGAAACCTTGATTTTTTACCACAGGCTATTGTAATACACAAAAATATTCCAACACTATAATTTTCCAAATACTGCTTTTTAAAAAGAAACCTGGTTCTCATTTTCAGAAGTATATTTTATCCATGGATTTTATCCTATCAAGTTTCATGAAAA
Source organism: Macrotis lagotis (assembly GCF_037893015.1). NCBI lineage: Eukaryota > Metazoa > Chordata > Mammalia > Peramelemorphia > Peramelidae > Macrotis > Macrotis lagotis. Next base: position 920,777,558 of record NC_133658.1, on the reverse strand, counting down.
CAGTAGAGACCAAGTTTATCTTTTCGAATTAATATCTCCCATTGATCCTGCAAGCCACCAAAGGTTTTGCAGTTTTGATCTGAACTCTGAAGAAATTATTCTCATTCTTTCTTGAGTAAGTCTGTGAACTTCTATGTGTTTCAATTTCTGTTGTTCCTATTTTTTCCACTCAGTTTAATGAAGATACTTCACACAAGGAAAGGAGTTAGTCAAATAGTGAAAATGGCCAATTTGGGGGGGGGTACAATTTCTCTGTATCAAGCAAATGATAAATGCTCAATTACTTTCAAGGGCATTTTTTATTTAATAAACAATAGTAATAATTTATCAATTCATATTAAACAGTCAATCATTCATTAAAAGACTACATTTTCCCAGGGATTAAGTACATTGAATAGATAAGCTAGTATGAGACAGTCTTTCTGCTCTAAGACTTTAAATTCTATGAGGCCATTGAAAATTCAAGATGTATTGTATACAGATAAGTAAATATTATGCAGTTAATTTTGTGGGAATGGGCCATGACAATAATTATTGAGGATATTATGAAGTATTGAAATTAGTACATTAACTCAGTCAGACAGTGGTCTTGGAATTGATGATACAGAGATACAAAAGGGCTCCCCTCTGTTCCATGCTTGGGAGAAAGACTTTTAAGGAGTATCATTACATATAGGTGGTTTTGATTGGAATGCTGCGTTTCTTGGGAAGTTTCATGAAATAAGACCAATATGTAGTGTTTTAAAGGGCTGAGAAATTAAAATATCATTCTATGTATAATATGGAGTCAGTGTAACATCTTAGAAAAAGTCTTGAAATGGTAAGACGTATGTATACAGTTAATAATTATAAAAAGATCACGAAAACAATTGGACGTTGAACATATGTACTTATATATATGTGTCATCATCGAAAGAAGATGCATATAGTTTCTCAATGGCTATGTAATCAGAACTTCAGTTCTGCCAGGCCCAACAAAACTAAAAAAGACTATTTATAAAGGGAAAAGGTAAAGAGGCCCAATAGGAAAGTCTTTGTCCTACGTTACAATACTTTGCCCTACTCTAACCATATTAATTTAAAGTGATGACATATTTAATTCAGAAGAATCATGAACTAGACCCCCCATGATGAAATCCCACAATGAATTTTCACTAGTTGTTCTTTCATTACTATAGGTCATAAAATATTTCACAATTTAGGAGATAATTTCATTGAGAATATTTGTCCTCATAAAGAGTGAAAAAATGCAGGAACTAAGGACAGATCTTCCATTTCCAAATAGAGAAATGATAAAATTGAATAATAAAGATATGAGATTGCTTTGTCAAAGGCACAGTTTTTAAATGTCACATTGAGAATGAAATTCTGTTTTTGTCTCTTGATTTTTTTTTTAGGTTTTTGGAAGGCAAATGAGGTTAAGTGGCTTGCCCAAGGCCACACAGCTAGGTAATTATTAAGTCTCAGATACCAGATTTGAATCCAGGTACTCCTGACCCCAAGGCCGGTGCTTTATCCACTATACCACCTAGCTGCCCCTGGTCTCTTGATTTATGTCACTTTTTCCACCCGAAAATATTTTTGTGTAAATAGGAGGTATTGAAATAGTTGTAATGATGGTTTCAACACTAATAATAAAGTGAAGATTTTATAGTCAATAAGAACAGATTGAAGCAATAATAGAGAAAGCCTGAGATTCATCACCAAACATTTATTAAGGACTCACTATGTACCTGGGTCTCTGCTTAAGTTTAATGTATCAAAAATTAAACAAAAAATCCTGCCCCTGATATCAAGGATCTTCTACTGGAAGAGAGTGTGTGAAGATTCATGCATACATGTATACTTGCATACATAAATGCAAACATATATATGGAACATTTAACAGTAATAAAAATTAAGAGAAAGAGGGGACTAGATATAAGATATTTTTCAAATGTTTCATGTATAAATGACTTTTTTTATATTTGAGACTTAGAACAAAGAAAAGAAGTCATTAGTTGTAGCTTCATAGAAGGAGGATTCTAGATCTGAGGAACTGTCTTAGAAAAAGACAATAGCCAAGAAATGGAGGTTCTCATTCATGGAAGCCAAAGAGTGTAGTGTCACTTGAGCTAATTATTTGGGATAGATAAGGGTTTTAGAAGACTGGAAACGAATAAAAGAATTAGGATAAGAAGGGATTTGAATGTCAAATGGAATTTTGTGCTTGATTTTGGAGTCAAAAAAAGTCCCATCATTCATTGATTAGACCAGATGACAGGAACAAAAAGAAGATTTTAGGTAATGAAATTATAGAGGCATTTTTCCAATGACTCTTTAATGACTAAATTTTAATGACTCCTTAATGACTAAATAGAGGCTAGATTTAAAAGGGGAACAGATTGAGAGGTTTAACATTTTGCCTCTCAATAATTCTCCCAAAAGTACCTGTTTCTTATCAAAATACCAGGAGTCATCCCCATCACTGAGAAGAGGTTTTTCTGCTCATGAGTCTATTAAGGGAACCTTTTATGTCCTTATTTCTTAATGTATAGATAAAGGGGTTCAACATGGGGGTGACGACAGCATATAAAGCTGAAACAACTGTGCTCTTCCAGGAAGTGTTGGTAAATGAAGATGTCAAATATACTCCAAATATTGTGCCATAAAATAAGGAAACAACACAGAGGTGAGATCCACAAGTAGAAAAGGCTTTATACTTACCCTGAGTAGATGGGATTTTTATAATGGAAGAAACAATCTGAATATAAGAGTAAAGGATTGCCACAAGAGGGATAAAACCCAGGAGTCCAGAAACAAAATACAGCACAATATAATTGATGATGGTGTCAGAACAAGAAAGCTTCATAATCTCAGGAAGATCACAAAAGAAGTGATGAATCTGCTGGTTGGTACAAAATGAGAGACGTGTTACCATTACACTGAGAAGAAAGGAGTTTAGAAATGCCAGTGACCATGACAGTATCACTAGAAAGCCACAGAACCAAAAGCTCATCATTACTGCATAGCGTAGAGGGTGACATATAGCCACAAAACGGTCATAGGCCATTGAAGTGAGGAGGAAATTATCTATGCCAGCAAAAAGTATGAAGAAGAACATCTGGGTAAGACAATCAGCATAGGGGATGGCCTTGTTTAATGTCCTGAAGCTCACCAACATCTTTGGGACTGTGGTGGTCACCACACAGGTATCCACAAAGGACAAATTGAAAAGTAAGAAGTACATGGGGGTGTGGAGATGAGAGTCAGAGCCAACCACAAACATGATGAGCAGATTTCCAACAACTGTGACCAAGTACATGCTCAAAAACAGTCCAAAGAGAATACCTTCCTGATTTGGTTCCTCAGAAAATAACAGGAGAATGAAGTCAGTGAATTGTGTCTGGTTTTCCTGTACCATGGGGCTGACTTTTCTACTGGGAAAGAGAAATGAGAGGAACATGAGATGAAAATACATTTATCTAAATACATTGAAAAGAGGAATCTCTAACTTTCCAGTGACAGGAAGAATTTATACTTCTTATCTCTGTCTCTGAATGTCTATGAAATGCCACCTCTGATTTACTTGAAACATCAAAACTATGAAGCAGAGGGATCAAAAAAATGATATGGATATGATAGGAATATTCTCACAGGCATCCAGTTTGACTGGAATTATTTGTGTCTTAAACTCTTCAATGGCAATAAGAAAATCACACAGAAATAGCTGGGATCTTATAGGACACCTAGAGCAAAACTTAGTTGAACAAAAAAATCTAGGCAGAAAAATATAGCTAGCCAGTGAACATCTTAACTTTTTTGGAATACTTCCATGGAAAGGAACTTATCTTTCTTAGGCAAATCATTTCATTCTGGGTTTGGTCTCACCTTAACTGTTGGGCTAAAATATAACTTTTCAAGTTCTGTCTACTACTCTCATTCTACTTTTTGAGATATTGAGAATGAACCTCTTTTTTCTGCCCCCTAACATTTTTTTAATTATGTGAAGTGAGTACACATTGCATAAGTTTTCCCTCCTTTAGATGAAGTAATTCGAATTGCTTCAGCTGATTCTAATTAGGCCCTTCAGCATGTCACAACTTCTGTCTTTCATTCTTTATAAATATTCAATGATTTTTCTAAATTGTCATACACAAAATTTCAGATGGTTTCAGACTATGATAAAAGACAGTGGCTTTTTCATCTCCTTTTAATAACTACTTTTCTGTCATTGTAAATTACACGTTCTTTAACCCTACTTTCTCTGACATATCTCTCCTGCCTTTTAGAGTTGGCAATCCACTGGAAACATCTTCATCATTTTCAAAAGGTATTGGGCTTGTGTTTTCAGAGAAGGTGTCCTGTGAGGCTTCTGTGCTTTTTACTTTTTTGTATAAATATACTCTGCATAGCTGGTAGTAAGGGTTAACATTCTATAATATGGGAATCCTATCACCCTAAGGTTACTCTGTGATAGCCTAAGGCTCTCTATAGAAACACTTAACTGTTTCATAGTTTGATGCTCCAACATACTCAAAACGGTTTTAGGTTCTCAAAGAAATAACACCTTACAGTTTTGAATCCTAATATCCTGTCCCATATTTCAGAGGTTTGGATATTCTATACCCATTCCAAATGACAGTATTTTTTAAGTTCCATCCCTATGATCCATCAAGTTGTTTCATGGGAAATTATTGTCTCTGGCTAAAATAATTGTAGATGACATATGTATGCAGGATTAAATGGGACTTGTCTGTCTATGAAGGTGTTTATAGAGGCAATGGAGGCTGCTCTAAAACTCTGAGATGGAGGTATCAAAATTAAATAATTGCAGGACTATCTGGAAGTTTTTTATATTAAAAGAAAAGTTAGAAATGATCTGAGTGAAAGAGACAGAATTTCTGAAAGATGCATTCCTCTGAGAATTCCATAAGCACTGAACATATCAAATAAAAGCATCTACTGAGCTTTTACAACAAAGCTACATAGCCAGTAAATATTACATGTTTATCATGTGCCACATACTTTTCTAAGAGCTTGGAATACAAATTCTAAAGTTTAGTGAGGGGAAGGTTTCAATTGAAGCCAATGGTTACATAGCCTAGAAACTCATATGTATAGACAGAACAAGAGTAAAGAATGACATAGTGGAGCTCTTGTCCAAAATGTGGAATTCCCCGAAGAAACTGACCAAGGGGAAAAGGAAAATGGTGGGGGAATGATGTCTGATGACGATTAATCCTCAGGCCCTTTGTTCAAGTTTTTCAAATTTATAGAGTCAGAAAGAATAGGGAGGTGATGAAAGTTTTTTTAATGCAAGAGATGTCCTTTTCCAGCTGTTTGAAGATCTACCAAGACAATGAAGTCAGCACCGCCTAATAGTACCCAGTCCACCTTTGGAAAGCTCTAATTGTAAGAAGTTTACTGGTTTCTGTGTGTCCTCGAAACATATATAAATTTGTCTTTTTTTGCCATGTAATCTCTAGGCTACAAAAGATAGTGTCATTTCTCTTGTAAACATTCCAAACATTTCAAGATAGCTACCAAAAAAGATATAGAGGCAGAAGACATACATATTATAAACAGACACATTAATTCCCAAAAGAAAGCATACTTGCAGAGTTAAAGAAAAAAGAGTTTCTTCCTCACTTTGAGTTAGAGTGGTTAGTAGTAGCCACAGTAGACATGATAGAATTGAAGGGCAGTCGGAGAGAAGAATGCCCTAGAGAGAATATCAAGTCCAAGCTGAAGGAGGTTTGTCCTGATTCATACTTAGCTTATCCTCTAGTAAGATTCTCATCTATTTAGCACATGTGTAGGATATACTATGGAGATCTTCTGCTAACCAAAACTGTTCTACAAGTATTTTCCCTTCAAACTTCTAGGATGCACCCATGACATGTTAGGGGATCATTTTCTAATATTCATATACTTTTGTAATTCATATTTTTTAAGTTTTTACAAGGCAGTGGCATTAATTGATTTGCCCAATGTAACACAGCTTAGTAATTATTACATGTCAGAAAACAAATTTGAGCTCAGTTCCTCCTAACTCCAGAGACTGATCTTTGTGATTCCTTCTTGATTTTCAGTTAATTTCAATTAGACAGACAATTGATTTCCATAATACTAACCTTTTGTATAAGATAATGCATACCTCCTAAAAATAAAAAAAAAAGCTGTGATATATACTCTCTACAGAGAATATGCAAATGAAAGTAGCATCAAATCTGTACTGGTTACAAAGGAGTATCACAGTTTGTCAAAGTCCTTTGCTCCTTTCGTAGACCCCCCTCATTAAATTCTTCCTAAGCCTTTGGTCATTTTTGCCTTGCTTCTTATATAGCACTTACAACTGTAACTATTAGGAAGCTTTTCCTTCGTTCATGTATACATATAATTTTACAATTTCCTTGTGTTTCCTTTACATTTGTTTTCTGAGTTCAAGCAAAAACCATTTAATCTTTTTCATTACAACCCTTCAAATACTTAAAGGCATTTAGAACACCCTTCACACATCATGATATTGCATATCCCATGCATATTCCATCTTAACTATTCCTTAAAACCCTCACAGTTTTTAGAAGAGTGTCACTTTCTTTTCCTCCCTCTTCAAAATTTTACTGTCTCCACATTCTTGGAGCAGATAAATACAATCATTAATAGACAATTGATGAATCTCTAACTTGCAGTATGTTTGCAGTTTAAACCACTAAATAACCTGATACAGTACACCTGGTTCATCTGAATTACTGTATAACTCAAAAAATACTGGGAACTTTTGCCTCATTAATTTTTATGTCTTTCATAAGCACCATCAGCAAAAGTCTAAAATTGTAGAGGTATTGGGAGAGGATTAGATGATGAGAAGGAAAGAAAGATCAAAAAAAAGGGAAGAAAATAAAATAGAATAGGGAAAATGGGATTCGAATTTCATATCATCTAGTGGATGCTTTATCAGATACAGTAAGAGAAAAGGAAAAGAGACAAAATGCATCAGGTGGATAAGAGATGAGAAAAGCAATAAACCTTGATTAAGAATAGTAGGAAGAAAATAGTAAGAAGTGATGACTATAAATGAAATAAGTGCCTATGAGATATTAAGTAAATCTAAGGGATATGCTTAAACATTGTAGTAATAGCTCATACTTCAGTCAAAAACCCAGCTTTCCGTGGTATTCAGAGGTCTGTAGATACCTGAAATGTAGATACCTCCAATTTGTATACAAAGGGTCTTTTGAATCTGCATAATCTGCATATGGAAGTAGGGACTTAACCCCAGTAACATTACTAGGAATCCCATTGGTGCATCTGAGTGTTATCAGGCCAGTTCCTTGGTTTATATTGGTGCAACTAGATTGGAAATGAATAGATTTATACCTCTTCTATTATGACAAAATCAATAGTTTATCTAATTAAAATGATCTTTAGTCTACTAAAATTTCTGTAATGATGAACTCATTTGATTTTCAAAAGAACATTCATAAGTGAATAAGGAATTTTTATTCTCTACTTTGTGACTCATAGTAACCCCCAATTATATAACATTGAAATAATTCTAAATAATTGCAAATATGAAATTTGAACCTGACTCAGAATATTAGGTTTATTCTATTTCTTTTGTTTTTCTTCGATACATGGACCTCAGATGAACACTGAATTTTCAAGTAAACCCTTCAGTGAATTAAGTGTTCTTTATCATTCACGTGGATGTTCCTGTGTTTTGAGCTTTGTTGGCTTTGGGAGACTATCCTTGAATTTCTAAGCAACAACTGACTCCTCTTTTTCCTTATGCCCCTGCTTCTCTTTTCCTCACTACTTTCCCAGCACTTCCCAGCTCCAATCACTTACTGAACATCACCAAGGACATGGGCTTAGTTCACTCTATCTGAGTTTTGGACAGGCGACTGGAAGGCAGAAACTCTGGATCTCAGAAAGTGTGGAGCTTTTGAGGTTGTTGGGAGGACCAATCTGACAACTTGCTGGTCTGAGAAAACTGAGATATTGTCTTTGGGAGGAAAGGAAGATATTTAAAATTTCTATTGCCTAAGAGCTCTATCCCCCAATCTCTTCATTAGCCATTCAATATTAATTATAGTTCCCATAAGTGGCCCCTGTCCCTTATGGGCTAGGAAATTTTGGCAGAATATTTCCTAACAATGAGAACTGTACAACATTCCTGAGAAGTTACCAAACACTGGGGATCTTGATCAAGAAAGGACTTCAGATATTTTTCATGCCAGTATTAATCATCTATTTTCTTTACCAGAAAGAATTCACCAACTTTCTGGTCATCACATTGTGCTCTTTTAGTTTTGAGATTGCAAGGAAAAGTTTGCTTCTTCTGAAACAAAGTCATTCTTTGCATGGATTAACTTTATTTTATTCTTACTCTCTGTTTTGGGTTCAAATAGACTGAATCTAATGACTTCCACTTGAGATAATTGAAAGCTCATAAAGTTAGTTTTCATTTAGGTATTTTTTCTTCAGATCATTAACTCCACATTTATTAATTTGTCCTCATTTGTTAACATATTATATATTGCCTTGTAAACATTGTACATATAAAATTAACATTTGAGATCTAGTCTAAAAGCTAGCATTTTTTCTTATTAATTTTTTTCCAATTACATTTGTTTCATTAATATAGCTTTTAAATATCCTTTAAAATTATATTAATATTGGAGCCTGCAGGTGGTGCAGTGAGTTAAGTCATTAGGACCTGATATCAAATACATCCTCAGACCTAGCTATATGATCTTGGGCAAGGTACTTAATCCCACTTCCTTGCAAAAAACAAAAAATGTCATCAATATTTTGTTAATGACATCATTTAGTTTAAACTCAACTAATGAAACTTGCTGAATAGTTTCTCTGATTTATTTATTTGAATGTTTTGTGGTGCTTATTTAGAAATATATAATTTTAAGAACTGAAAAGTAACATAAAATCTGTTGCACTCAAAAAGCATATATAATTAGTTAAAAGATTGCAGGGGAATATCATTTTTATAGTGTTGATATGCCTACACCTGTGGGGAAAAGATGAGGATCTTACTACAAGATGAACCAACTATGAATCAGTACAGACCTCCTTCTACTTTGACTTGATAATCATTCTAAGGCATTCTACTCTACTAAGGCCTATCAATTCCATCATGTCTACTTTCGCTACTACTAACACCAACACTTCAAAGTAAGGATGAAACTCTTTGCCTCTCCATGTCTGCTCTTTTTGGGCTTTAATGTATCTGCTTAATTATAGATATTTTCTTTGCTACTGTTTCTTTTGTTTTGGTAGCCATCTTGAAATATTTGAAGGGCCAGCAAGACAAATACACTATATTCTGTAGTTTGAGAGGATATTACAAACAAGACAAATTTAGATTTGTTCCTAGGACACAAAGAAACCTGGAAACTTCTTGCAATTAGAGTTTTCCAAATGTGGACTGGGTTCTATTAGGACATGTTAAGTCTTTTCTCATAGGAGATCTTGAAGGGATATTTGGATAAGGATATCTCACATGTTAAACCTTTCATCACCAACCCACTCTTTCTGATTTTAAGAATTTCAAAATCATGCAAAAGGGCTTGGTGTCGTATTGCCATCAGACATCATTCCCCTCACCATTCTCCTTTTCCTCTTGGTGAGTTACTCCAAGGAATTGCACATTTTGGACATGAGCTCCAGGATGTCATTCTGTAATCTCTTCTTGGCTTTGCAATCTGAGGCTCAAGGTTATGTCAACTTTGTATTTACATGGAGATGTCCCCTCCCTTATTTTTAGTATTTGTATTCTTAGCTCTAAGAACAATGTGTAGGACATGGTTAATATTTGATAAATTATTTCTGGTTGTCTAGCCATGTCCGAAGTGTTCCGTATGTGCATTCAGTTCTGAGGTTCCGTGCTTATGGAATTCTCAGAGGAATGCATATTGTAATGTTCTCTTTCATTCAGATCAATGCTGACTTTTCTGTTAATAAAAGGCATACTACAGATAACCGTATAATTATTTGAAGTTGCTACCTGCACCTGAAAATTTAGAACACACTCCATATTCTCTATAAACACCTTCATAGACTGATTAGTCCCATTTAACCCTAAAAATATATTCCATCTACAATTTTGTTAACCTGGGTCAATAATTCACTTTCAATAACTTCATTCATCATAGGGAAGTAACTTAAAATATACACCAGCTGGAATGATTTTAGAATGTATAACTTCTATGCTATATGGGACAAGAGAATAGGATTGAGACCGGGAAGGTGTTATTGCCTTGGGATCATAAAACCCTTTTGAGGATGAGGGGGCAGTCTCACAGAGGTACCCTTTCATGTATAGAGCCTTGGGCTATCACAGAGAAGCAAGTATGCTATGGATGGTTACATTATAAGGAAAGTAAAAAACACAGAAGCCTCACAGAACACCTTCTCCCAAAAAACAAGATGAATATTCACTTGAAAATGATGAAGAGTTTTCCAGTGTACTGCAAACTCACAACAAATTAGAAAGGATATAGCACAGAAAATAACTTTATAGACTTACAGTCAAGATTGAAAGAATATGTAGCAATGATTAAATGATCATTGCATTGTCTTCGATCGTAGTATGACCTCATTTGAAACTTGGTATACTACAATTTTGAAAAACCATCGATATTTTATAAATGATTCAAGTCAGAATTAGTAGGATGGTAAAGGTATTCCTTCGATTTAGCTGAAGCCATTCAAATTACTTGATCTAAACAACAGAAAACATACACAGTATGAACTTACTCTGTTCAAATAAGTAAAGAAATGTTATTGGGGAGACAGAAGGGATTTGTTCTCAATATATCAAAAAATAGAATGAGAACATTGGATAAAATTTCAAAAGTTATATTTTAGCCAAAGACAAAGACTAAGAGCAAATTCAGAGTGAAATAGTTTGCCTAAGAAAGCTAAGGGTTTTTCTTTCCATGGAACTAATCAAGAAAAATTAAGATACATACTGGCAAGGTATGTTTTTCTGCTTAGACTTGTTGTAAGATTTAGTTTGCTCATTATGTCCCATACTATCCCTTCTATTTCTATATTATTTTATGAATTCCAAAATTCTTCTAGTCAGACCACAAAACATTTGTCTCTCTCTGCTATTATTTGCAGGAACACTACTTCCATGTTCATGGTATGTCTCTTTTTAATCCTTTTGCTCTCTCGTCTTTGATGCTGAAAGTAAATCTGAGATAGCATTTCATGGACTTTCAGAAAAAGAAGCAAGCTAAGGGAATATTAGTCCAAATCGGTATTCATGCATTGAGTTGGAATGTAGAAAGTGTGGTTTTCCAATTTCACAAAGATAATGTTTGGGAGAGACAGGAACAAGAAGTAGAAATCCTGTCAGTCAAATGAATATTAGAGTTTCTCCATTTGATACCAGAAGATCAAGGGATTTTCATCTAATGTTCTTCTCATTTCCCTTTCCTAGCAGAAAAGCCAGTCCCATGGTACCAGAAAACCAAACACAATTCACTCAATTCATCCTCCTGCTATTTTCTGAGAGACCAAATCAGGAAGCACCCCTCTTTGTGCTGTTCATAGCATGTATTTGGTCACAATGATTGGAAACCTGCTCATCATGTTGGCAATTAGCTCTGACTCTCATCTCCACATGCCTATGTACTTCTTAATCTCCACCTTGTCCTTTGTTGATACCTGTTTGGTGACCACCACTGTCCCAAGGATGTTGGTGAGCTTCAGGACACAAAACAAGGCTATCTCCTAGGTTGACTGTCTTACCCAGGTGTTTTTCTTCATACTTTTTCTTGGCATAGATAATTTCCTCCTCGCTTCAATGGCTTATGACTGTTTTGTGGCTATATGTCACCCTCTACACTATGCAGTAATGATGAGCTCTTGGTTTTGTGGCTTGCTAGTGATACTGTCCTGGACAATGGCATTTCTAGTTGCCATTCTTTTCAGTTTGCTGGTAACACTTCTCTTCTTTTGTACAAACAATAAGATTCAGCACTACTTTTGTGATCTTCCTGATATTATGAAGCTTTCTTGTTCTGAAGCTCTATCAATTATATCTTGATGTATTTGGTTTCTGGACTGCTGGGTGTTATCCCTGTCATGGGGATCCTTTTCTCTTATATTCAGATTTGTTCTTCCATTATAAAAATCCCATCCACTCAGGGTAAGTATAAAGCGTTTTCTACCTGTGGATCTCATCTGTATGTTGTGTCTTTATTTTACGGTACAGTGCTTGGGGTATATTTGACTTCTGCACTTACCAGCCCTTCCTGGAAGAGCACGGTTGTTTCAGCTATATATGCTGTGTTCACTCCCATGTTGAACCCTTTTATCTATACACTGAGAAATAAGGAGTTAAAAGCTGGCCTTTGGAGAATCATTAGCAGAAAAACTTCTTCTCATTGATGGGGTGATTCCTACTATTTACAATAAGAAACAGGTACTTCTGGGAGAGATATTAGGAGGCTAAATTTTTGGACCCCTCAATGTACTCTCACCGTAAATCAATCCTTCCATTTCTTAGCTATTGTCATTTTCTCAGACTATCCCTCGGACCAAGAATCCTCTATTTAGCTGCAGCTATTTTTTTGTTTCTTTTAATTCTCAAATATAAAGAAATTTCATGTGTACTGGAAGCATTTTACAAATTCTCTTATTTCTAGTCTCTTCATTGCCTTAACTTTTTTTACTAATGATGTAAATTCCAAATATATAAATATGTTTTCATGCTTCTATGTATTGTATGCATATATATCTAAATATGAATTTGCTTCCATATAATTTCTCCAAGGAGATTGTAAGCACCTTGATATCTCATGCATTTTTTTTTTTACACCCTCAATGCGGATATCCAAAATTTAGGAGAGTTTCCGTTTTGTAGAAGATGCTTAATCAATGTTGATTAATAAAGTTCAGTTTTCCTTTCTTACTGGTTAGCTCTTTTTCAATCTTTGATTAGTGTTTAAATAATAATTTCATCTGGTTCAATGCTTTCTAGTCACACAAAAAATTGGATATCAAAATAGCAATTGAAATTAAGAGAAAAAAACAGAATTTAGGTCTCAATATGACACTTAAAGCCTGTGTGCCTTTCACCCAGTGATTTACTATCTTTATTCCTCAATTTCATGATTGGTGTACTGTGAAATGAAAGATCTGTCCTTATTAGTGGCATTTTTTACCACTCTATATGAAGTCAAATATTTTAAATGAATGTATCTTCACTACTGTGAAATATTTTATGACTGCACTAAGGAAAGAAATATTAGATAAAAATTACTGTGCCCTTTCATCATTGGGTGCCTATATATTAATTCTTTAATGTTTTATAAATCATCATTTTGACTTATTATGATTAAAAAAAAATCTACACATTTGGGCAAAGTCTCTCCTGATATTCCTCTTTATTATTGGTTTTATAAATAACGACTTTTTAGTTGTGTTGGCCCTGCAAAAATGGAAATTCTGATAATATAGTCTTTGAAAACTATGTGCATCTTCTTTTGATGATGAGAAATAAATAGATACATATGTTTAAATTCTAATTGTTTTTTTCTTATCATATTGTAATCATTACCCTCATACATGGGTCTGACCATTTCAGGACTGTTTCTAAGATGCTGCACTGACTCCATTTTATACATAGAATGAGATTTTATCTTCTCAGCCCTTTAAAAATTACTTCATAATCTAAGTCAAAATTATATTTCTGGTCTTGTTTCATGAACCTGCCCAACAAACTCTACATTTCACTCAAAACCATCTACTGATATTCTCAGAGATATGAGAAGTCTTTTTCCTAAGCATAGAACAGAGGGAAGCCCATATACTTCATTTTATATCATCAGTTCTAAGAGGCTTTTCTTACTGAGTTCATCTAATTTCAAAAATTCTTAATTTCCTCAATTATTGCTCTTATCCCCCATCACACACAATTAACTGCAGAATATTTACTTATCTGTGTTCAATACATCTTGAATTTACTCTGGTCCCATGGAATTTAAAGTCATAGAGTAGAAAAATCTTCTCACACTAGTTTATATATTCAGAGCACTTAACACAGTATCTGGGACAATGAAGGTAGTTATTTAAGGAATGTTCCATTTTTGAATATTAATCGAATAATCAATAATGCTCTTTAGCTATAAAATGCCCATGAAGTTAATTGAGCATTTGTGTTTTGCTTGATACAGAGAAATTGCAGCCCCCAAATTGTCCATTTTCACCATTTGAATGACTGCTTTATTTCTGAGAACTGTCTTCATTAGACTGAATAAAAAAGTACTTGCTTTATTGTCTATTCATTGATATTAATATATCCCTCATGGTATATATAGTAAAAGCAAAAATTAGGGGGAGGGTGTGACTATATATCTGTCTAGAAAAGTTTATCAGCATGAAAATTGGCACAAAGCTGGAACAATAACTATTAAAACACTTAGAATTTCACAGATTTACTCAAGAAAGAATAAAAATAATTTCTTCAGATGTCAGTTCAAAACTGAAAAACTATTGGTGACCTGCAAGATCAATGGGAGGTAGTAATTCAAAAAGATAAATTTGATCTCCAGTGTTTCCATGATAATTGGTAGGATAAAATCCATTACTAAAATATGCTCCTATAAATGATGGCCAGAATAAAAAGAAGCTGGATTTGTAAAATAGTATTGTAATATTTTTTCATGTAAAATAATATTCTATTAAAACATCCATGTACCAGAATAAAGGTGCATGGTAGAGCAAAGGATGGAGCTATGATATAGAAAAAGCTAGAAATTTCTTTATCAAATCTCTAAATAAATTGTAGAATGGCAAAACTCTCAAAAGAATATATAGGAAAATTTTCCCACCAGGTCTAGCTCAAATGGAGAAGGTATATGCTCAGCCATGCAACTCTTTAGTGGAAGGACTGGATGTACAAAATGGTGAGAGGAATGACCTGGAGAGATCTGTAGGAGGCATCTTCATTGCGAGGCCCAGGTGTCCTGTGTCAGCAGAACAATAGCAAAGTAGGCCAGTTGGGAATACTCAAACACAGGTACCTCAGAACCCTGTTCATTTGGCATGATTGACCTGGATAGCCCAACACTATGAGCAAGCCTATATAGTTATTAATGTGGAAAATCTGGGAGTGAATAATATGTCCTTCAAAATAAGCAGCTTGGAAATGTGCTCAGAGAAGGAAAATAATAATGAATAAGCAAATTGAGAGAGAACTATAGACATCAACCTGTAGATAAGAACAGGTAGGGCCTCATCTTAGAAAAAGATGGCAGAAAAAACGTATTGCATGTCATTCTTCAGTGGAGAGTATTACATGGTCTTCAGTGCAAGAAGTAAAAGAGGAATTCAGCATCAAGCAAAATGAAGCTTAAAATTTGAAAGCAAGAATAAATACTTTGAAAATGCTATTGGTCAAACATAAAATAGAATTTATCTAATTTACAAGGACATATATCTAAAAGCTAAGGTAAGAAAATAATTCCTTGAATAGACTGGTACAGAGGAGACTCATGCAAATGAAAATACCTCCTTGGGGGGGATATCTGACCTGAAAAACAGATCCAGGATAGAAAATTTAAAAAATTTTGCACTATCTGAATGCTAGGATTTCTGCTCTGAAATGCTAGAAGCAAAGAGTAAAATAATCATTGAAAAGATTCCCTAATTAGTTCCTGAAATGTATCCCAAAATGAAAATGCTAAGGAATATTATACCCATATTTGAGAACTATCAGATGAAGGAGAAAATCCTTCAGGCTGCCAGAAAGAAGCAGTTCAAAGAACAAGTAGGCAGGATTTCCCAGGACTTGGCAGAATCATCATTAAAAGAATCAATGAACTGTACCCATCAATTGGGGAATGGCCAAACAAGCTATGGTACATAAATATTATTGTTCAGTAAGAAACCAGCAAAGGTAGCACTGTAGGAAAGCATGAAATGACTTATGGGATCTGATGCTAAGTGAAGGGAGGAGAACCAAGAAAACAATTTACTCTTAACAACAAAACTGAGAGATGAGCAATCTTAATGGATGCAGCTCCTCTCAGCAATTCAGAGAATTAGGATAAACATATTTTGTTGGCTATAGACAATGGTATCCACAAGCAGAAGAAGAGAAACAAAATGTATACACACGCGCACACACACATACACACACACAAACACACACACAGACAAACACACAGACATACAAAGACAATCCAAAATATTTATGCGTACAATTTCAAGCTGAATGCTTGTCCTTGAGGGGAGGGTGGTGGGAAGGGAGGGTGGAAGGAAATTTTGTAATTTAATGATGTATATGTCCATATGGATGAAAATAAATTAATTAAAATACTTTGAAGGACCTGAAATATGATATTCTGGAGCATAAAAGAACTTAGATTACAACCAAGAATCAAATGCCAAGCAAAACTAAGCATGCTCTTTGAGGTGAAAAGATGGAAAGGTAATGAAATAGGTGACTTTCATGCAGTCATCCCAAGGCTATCAGAGGGGATTCTGAGCAGCACAGGTTTAACAAATACAAGAAAATATATCCTATTCACTAAGGAGCTTTGTGTAATTAAAGAAGAAAATAAAAACAAACACAAGCCCTCCCCAGAACATCTTCTCCCATAGACAGTACTATTATTCTTAAGAAATGCAAAATCAATTTGAGTCAGTAGGGTATGACACACAAAACAACCTAAAGGAAACTAACTACATTCCAAAAAGAGGAAGCTGATCATCCTAAAGCAAACGATAAATTTGTGAAATTTTATCTTTAGTTCTGTGTACCCCAATGTAGAAAGGACATAGATAATCTAGAGAGGATGCAAGCAGAGTATCTATGATAGTGAAGGGTGAAGGAATTAATGTTTCTTAACCAATAGGAGAGAAAATACATATAATATGGGGTTAGCTGTCTTCATATATTTGAAGAAATATGAGGGGCCAACTAGGAGGCACGGTAGATATTTCAAAGGCCATGGAGTCAGGAGGAGCTGGGTTCAAGTGCAGCTTCAGACACTTGTTAATTATATAGACATATGACTTTGGAAAAGTCACTTAATCACTCCCTCCCATTGCCTGACAAAAAAAATGAAAGCAAAACATGAGAGAAGAGGGAAATTTGCTGCAATTCCTGAAAGAATAGAATGAAAATACTGAATAGAAATTGAAAACAAGGAGATTTTTTATACTTTACTTTTCTAAATATATTAAATGAAAGTTTTTTCGACTCTACAATCCAATTTCTTCCTTCTCAACCATCTCTTTTTACACATATCTTGCACATCTCCAACAATTTTCTCACAATGGCAGGAAATCCATCTGCCAAGAAATCCATTACTTTTACAGGCTGTGGCTTCCAAATCTTCCCCTCTCTCATCTTTGTCGGTATTGAATATCCTCTTCTTTCTCTCATGTCCTATGATTGCTAAGTAGTCATTTGCTGTCCAGTCATTATCCAATGCTCATGAACCATCAAATCAGTGTCCATGTGGTTGCTGGAAGCTGACTTTGGGTATTCATAAATTCTACAATTCACAAAACCTATACATTGAAATTCCCTTTCTGTGCAAGAATTAATGACTACTTTTTCTGTGAAATTACAGCCTTAATGAAACTTTCCTGTGTTGACACATCACAGTATGAAGGAGAAGTATATTTGCTGTCTTATTCCTACTACTTCCTTTCTGCATCATTCTTGCGTCTTATAGATGAGATTCTCTGAAATGTGTTTCACATTAAATCCATGGAGACCCAGAAAATTTCTCCACTTGTTCCTCCCACCTGGTTGTGGTTATCATATACTATTGTCCATCTATCTTTCCATATATGAAACCAAGGTCCAATCATACTCCAGGTCAGGACAAGTTCTTATCCACCACATATACCATTCTCATTCCCAAGCTCAATCCTATCATCTACAGTCTCAGAAATAAAGAAGTCTTATGTGCCCTGAAGAAGGTGTTGGAAAGGTACTTATGCAAAGAAATTCATAAGTATTTAAAATTAGATTCAGTGCCTCTGGTGGCCAATTACAAATGTGCAGAAATTATTCTAAAACATTCAAGCCTTTTTGGGGAATGACAACAAAATTAAAGCTTCTGCCTGCCTTTAAATACAGAAGAAAATAAAGGGAACCAACCAGCATATTTTTCTCTAACAAAATTCTATTGTGTATTATATTTATTTTATTAAATTTATGCCATGAATTCTGGGTTAATTTATACCAAGAATGATGCCATTTATTGGCAGTTCAGTTCCTTCATTAAACAGCAATGTCATATATAGCGGAGTAATTTCCACTGAATAAATGTTCATAAGATGGATAGGTTACTTCTTAGGAAAGGCAGGATGACATGGTATAATCCACCCATCATGTCTAGTTGTCATAATATGATCACTTGTTTGAACTGGTGATATAAAAGTAAATTGTAATTTTCATGTATTATACTCATCTCTTCTACAAGGGGCTTGATCACCAAGAAAAGATTAAAGAAGAGTGGAGGCCCTCTAGCTAATGTTCACTGGTAGCAGAAGTGACCCTGCCATTGGCTGTTCAAAGCTCTAAAATCAATCATTTATAGTGATAAGAATTTAATCAAGGGTCCTCACTCATTAAATCAGCTTTCACAGATTTGGTATTATTGCTTGATTAAAGCGTTCAAATCTCTATTTATATAGTACACAACCTCCTACACAGCATACAGAAAACAATTCATAGGAAAAAAGGTATCTCGTAAATATTTTAAAATCTATCCAATACCTTAAAGCACTCTAAATACCTCTAAATATAAACACATACGTGTTTTTCTATACTCTTTTCTATAGTTCTTCTCTCCTCATCATTGTCCCTGATGTCATAGACTTGGTGAAGAACAAAAAAAATACATCAATAACTGATGAAAAGGTTTACAAATGTATTGAATGTGGGAAAGTATATATTTATAGTTCAAATCTTCTCCCATGACAGAAGATTCTCATTGAAGAGAAGCCTTATAGATACACAAATATGTAAGAACCTTTAATCAAATATCAAACCTTATGAATTGTCAGAGGATTCACTTTAGATAAAAGTCTTATACATACAATTAACTTGGAAAAACCTTCAGGTAAACTCAAATAACCATGCATCAAATAGTTTATACATGCAATGAATATGGAAAATGATTATTCAAAGCTAAAAATCCAATTAAAAAAACCAAAGGATACACACTAGACAAAAGACATATAATTATAATAAATATAGAAAAGCCTTCATTCAAAACCCAAACATGCAAACACATCAGGTTGTTCAGAAATTGACAAAATATATCTGATTGTATGAGTGAAAGTCTTAAATCTCAACTCAACCTTCATTATCAAACAGAGATTTCAAATTTGCCAGAGTAGAATTAATAAGAAAACTATGGCAAACACTTCTCCCAACACCAATGCTGAATTTCCACCAGTCAATACAAAGAAAAATTACAAAACAATTATTTGAGTATAATGCAAATTTACAAAGAAGTATTTCATTTGAACCCCAAGGGAGAGGTGAATAAATCTGTCAATCTTTGGAGGAGATAAAATCTAAGTTATTAGAGTGTTGCTTATATACTCAAATTCATTTCCACTTAATATTTGGTTTTCCTAATTTATATTTTTCCCCTTTAAAAGATCTTCACTCTTGTGTGGGAAGATTCTTCGAGGTAAAAAGGATACAAGAGAAATTTGAGCAATGTCAATACAACATATATCTCCATATTTTCTATGCCTACATATATCTGAAAGATGTTTTTTCCCTTGCCTTCTCAGTGGATTTGAGGGTAAAGAAGAGAGGGAGACACAGAAGGGGAAATGAATATTAAAAGCAATAGACTTGAGTAAAATTTGAATTAAAAAAACTAAAATGCACTAAACATTAGAAAACTTTTATAACAATTCAAAATTTAAAACACAAGAAGGAAAATATTGGAGGGAACATAGAAATATAGCAAGAATCAGAAATCTTTTTTACTAACTGTAAAAAACATTCAAGAAATTGTACTGAACTTTAAAAATAACCCCTAGTGACATCAATGAGTGACATCAGTGCAGCCTATATGTATTATTTCCATTAAAAAATAATTTTCTGGGAAGAATATAGGGAAGGATGAAGTTACTTTGATTTTTGAACTTGGCTATAATTCTAGACTTTTAATTAAAATCTACAAATCATTTATTCAGGATCCATTTTTTCTGTTAATAATAAATTTTATTTGTCATCTGATATTTTAAATAAAAAATTATAGAACACCCAAGAAAAACACATCAAGAAAAATCTGAATATAATAATAAAAAAATACCTGAGACAATATGCAGACATTCACATATTAGAAATTAAATACCAATGAAAATAAGGATTAAATCACCTGTTGGGGAAAAATATGCTGAAAAACCCACAATGGTTAATTTAACAGCTCCCTGACAAGCAAAATATTCTTCAATAGAAAAATCTTCAAATAAAGATGAAAGAATGTGTGAAAAATACTTTAACTGTTGCAAAATGCTTTCCAGGTATGATTTATTTTATTTTATTTTATTTATTTTATTTTATTTTATTTTATTTCATTTTTTAGGTTTTTGCAAGGCAAATGGGGTTAAGTGGCTTGCCCAACGCCACACAGGTAGGTAATTATTAAGTGTCTGAGACCGGATTTGAACCCAGGTACTCCTGACTCCAAGGCCGGTGCTTTATCCCTACACCACCTAGCCACCCCATTATGATATTATTTTAAGTTGTCATTATACTCATTTTATAAATCAAAACCAGAAGGCTGGAGAATTTACACTGTACAACAAGTTATAAAAATGAAGAGAAACATTCCTATTCAATGTAGTATTAGAAATGTAAGCTTTAGCAATAAAAGAAGAAAAAGAAATAAAAGAATCAGAATATTCCATGAAGAAGCAAAGCATTCACCCTTTGAAAATGATATGGTGGTATTCTTAGAGAATCCAAGAAAATCATCTAAAAAACTACTTGAATCAATTAACAAATTCAGCAAAGCAGCAGTATATAAAATAAAACCACAGAATTTATCAGCATTTCTACATATGACTAACAAAGCCCAAGAACAAAATGAAGCAAGAGAAATTCCATTTAAAGTAACTGTCAACAGGGTCAGCTAGTTGGTGTAGTGATTAGAGCACTGGCCATGGGGTCAGTAGGACCTGTGTACAAATCTAGTCTCAGATATTTAATAATTACTTAGCTTTGTGACCTTGGGCAAGTCACTTCACTGCAATGCCTTGCAATAAAACAAAACAACAACAACAGCAACAAAATAATGGTAAGCAACATTAAATGCTTGGGAATCTACCGCCCAAAGCAAACCCCAACACTGTATGGACAGGTACAATGCACTTCTCACCCAAGTAAAGGCAGATCTAATGCTAATATAATGAAAATGACAATTCTACCCCAATTAATTTACCTATTCAGAGCCATAGAAATTAAAGATCAAATAATGATTTTATTGATTTGGAAAAAATATAGAACCAAAATTCATCTGGAGCTGTGAAAGGTCAAATTATATTAAGGGAACTTATGGGAAAAAAGTAGGAAATTGGCCTAGTTCTAACAGATCTAAAACTATACTACAAAACAGCAATCAGCAAAACAGGCTGGTATGGGTTAAGACATAGAATAGTTCATAATTGGATAAGGATTGGTTCAAAGGTAACGATAAATGAGTAAAGTAATACAGTGTTTGACAAATCCAAATACATTAATTTCTAGAACAAAAACTCAATTTTTGAAAGAACTTATTAGAAAAACTGGAAAAGAGTATAGCAAAAACTAGCCAAAGTCCCACATCTCACATCCCATACCAAATTTAGGTCAAAAATGGCCAAAGTATAAAATTCAACACCATAGATACATTAATAGACCGAGAAATATTCTATCTTTCAAATCTATGGAAAGTGAGAAATTTATGACCAAGCAAGAAATAGAATATACTCCAAATTTCAAAATAAATGCTTTTAACTCTATTAAATTAAAACGATTTTACATCAGTCAAAATTAATGGTGCCACAATTAGAAGAAAACATAAAACTGACAAAACATCTTCAAAGCCACAGGTTCTGATCAAGGTCTAATTTCTAAAATATATAGAGAATTGTATCAAATTTATAAGATTATAGTTGAACACCAGTTGATAAATACTCACAGAATATGAATAGCCAGTTTTCCAAGGAAGAAATTAAAGTTTTATATAATCATATGAAAAATAGTACCAAATCATTATTGAATAGAGAAATGCAAATTAAAATACCTTTGAGATGTAATTGCACGCTTATCAGCTTGGCTAAGGTGACAAAAAGGGAAAATGATCAATGTTGGAGAAATTGTGAGAGGATTGCAGGTTACATATTTTGCTGGTGGAGTTGAGAAATGATCCAACCATTCATGAATGCAAAATGGAGCTATACAGAAAAAGCATTAAAACTAATCATACCCTGTGAGTCAGCAATTCTAATACTAAGTCTATACCCAGAAGAAATCATAAGAAATGGGGAAAGACCCACATATTTTCAAATATTCATAGCAGTTCTTCTTGTAGTGGAAAAGAAATCGAATTTGAGTGGATGCCCATCCATTGGAGAATGGTTGGATGTTTATGGTATTTGAATATTATAGTTCTATAAGAAAAGATAAATGATTGAATTCTAGATAAGTAAGGAATGAATGACAAGATATGATGTTGAACAAAGGGAGCAGAATAAAGGGAACATTTCACATATTAACAACATTGTGAGTTGATCAGCCTTCATGGATACAATTCCTTCAAGCAGTTCAGAGAGTTAGGGAAAGACTATTAGACTGGCAATTGATAATGTATCCCCATTCAGAGAAAGAAAAAAACAAAAAAATAAAAATCCCTTCAGAATCTGATGGACACAATATTCACTTGTTAACTAAATATCATGTCTGTACTTCTTTACCTTAAATTTAATTCCTCATATAGAAAATGATTCATCTGCCCCATTGTCTAGAATATCTTTTACTAAGATGTAGTTTCCTTTCTCATTTCTTTAAACCAGGACTATTTTGGTTGTTACATGGTATGGAATCAGAGAAGGTAACCCTGTTTGCTTTTCCTTTTCCTTAAGATGATGCATAATTTGACTCCATGCCCTAACAACGTATCTGTGTGTTTTCATCCAACTTAAGTATGCCTCTCTATTAAACAATATAATAATAAGCCAAAAGATAACAAGAATTTCTTTAGATATATACATATCTATCCATCTCTCTATATGTATAAATATATATATATATATATATATATATATATATATATATATATATATAATCCTGAATAAATCTATGTAATGTATGATTTATTGTCAAACATTTTTTGATGCATGCATTGAGAACATTGTAGAAGGCAATATTCAAAACGCAAAATTTCCTAATTAAAACAAACACCATTTCCTTTATACAATACTCTTTAAAAAGAGATCTTGAAATTACTAAAATAATAAAGATGTTTCATCTATAGAAATAAATTTATTTATAGGGTATTAGTAATTGGCATATCAACACCATTAAAATGATATTCCACTGCATTCTTTTAAGTAATTATGTATGCTTTTTGGGTACAACAGACTTTATGTTTCTTTTTAGTTCATAAAATTATAAATTTGAAAGCACCACAAATTTTTCAATTAAATCAATTAGAGAATCTATTCAACAAGTTTCATTAGTTGAGTTTAAACTTAATGCTATCATTAACAAAATATTGATGAATTTTTTTGTTTTTTGGAAGGAAGTGGGATTAAGTGGCTTGCCCAAGATAATATAGCTAGATCTGAGGATATATTTGATATCAAGTCCTAATGACTCAATTCACTGCACCACATGCAGGCTTCAATATTAATATAATTTAAAGGACATTTAAAAGCTATATTAATGAAACAAATGTAATTGGATGAAATTTCATAAGAAAAAATGCTAGGTTTTAGACTAGATCTCAAAAGTAAATTTTTTATGTACAATGTTTACAAGGCAATACATAATATGCTAATAAATGAGGACCAATAAAAGATGTGGAGATAATGATCTGGAGAAAAATATCTAAATGAAAACTAACTTTATCAGCTTGAAATTATCTCATGTGGAAGTCATTAGATTCATTCTATTTGAACCCAAAAAAGAGAGTAAGAATAAAATAAAGTTAATCTATGAAAAGAATGGCTCTGGGTCAGAAGAAGCAAACTTTTCCTTGCAATCTCAAAACTAAAAGATGATGACCAGAGAGAAGGTGATTTCTTTGTGGTAAAGAAAATAGATGATTAATATTAGCCTGAAAAATATCTTAAATCCTTTCTTGCTCAAGGTCCCCAGTGTTTGCTAACTTCTCAGGAATGTTGTACAGTTCTCACTGTAAAGAAATATTCTGCCAATATTTCCTAGCCCATAAGGGACAGGGGCCACTTATTGGAACTATAATTAATATTGAATGGCTAATGAAGAGATTGGGGGATAGTGCTCTTAGGCAATAGAAAATTTAAATATCTTCCTTTCCTCCCAAAGACCATAACTTAGTTTTCTCAGATCAGCAAGGTGTTATATTGGTCCTCCCAACAAACTGAAAAGCTCCACACTTTCTTGGATCCAGAGTTTCTGCCTTCCAGTTGCCTGTCCAAAACTCAGATAGAGTGAATTAAACCTATGTCCTTGGAGATGTTCAGTAAGTGATTGGAGGTGGGAAATGCTGGGAAAGTAGTGAGGAAAAGAGCAGCAGGGGCATAAGGAAAAAGAGGAGTCAGTTGTTGCTCAGAAGTTCAAGGATAATCTCCCACAGCTAACAAACCTCAAATCACAGGAACATCTATGTGAATGATCAAGAACACTTAATTCACTTAAGGGTTTACTTGAAATTTCAGTGTTCATCTGATATCCACGTATGGAAGAAAACCAAAAGAAATAGAATAAACCTTATATTCTGAGTCAGGTTCAAGTTTCATTTTTGCAATTATTTATAATAGTTTCAATGTTATATATGGGGGGACTATGAATCACAAAGTAGAGAATAAAAATCCCTTATTTACTTACTAATGTGCTTTTGAAAATCAAATGAGATCATCATTCCAGAAATTTTAGTAAACTAAAGATCATTTTAATTAGATAAACTATTGATTTTGTCATAATAGAAGAGGTATAAATCTATTCATTTCCAATCTAGTTGCACCAGGTATAAACCAAGGAACTGGATTGATAACACTCAGAAGTACCAATGGAATTCCTAGTAATGTTAGATGGGTTATGTCCCTACTTCCATATGCAGAGTATGCAGATTAAAAAGACCCTTTTTATACAAATTGGAGATATCTATATTACCTGTATATACAGATCTCTGAAAATCACTGAAGGCTGGGTTTTTGATTGAAGTATGAGCTATTACTGCAATGCTTAAGCATATTCCTCAGATTTACTTAATAACTCATGGGCACTTATTTCATTGAAAGTCATCATTTCTTAGTATTATCTACCTACTATTCTTAGGAAAGGTCTATTGCTTTTGTCATCTCTTATCCACCTGATTCATTTTGTCTCTTTTTCTTTTCCCTTATTGTATCTCATAGAGCCTCAACTAGATGATATGAAATTCTAGTCCCATTTTCCCCATTCTGTTATATTTTCTTCCCTTTTTTGATCTTTCTTCCCTTCTCATCATCTAATCCTCACTCAATTCCTCTACATTCTTAGACTTTTGCTGAAGGTGCTTATGAAAGAAATAAAAATTAATGAAGCAAAAGTTCCCAGTATTTTTTGAGTTCTACAGTAATTCAGATGAACCAGGTGTTCTGTATCAGGTATTTTAATGGTTTAAACTGCAAACATACTGCAAGTTAGAGATTCATCAATTGTCTATTAATGATTGTATTTATCTGCTCCACAAATGAGGAGACTGTTGAATTTTGGAGAGGAAGGAAAAGAGAGACTGACTCTTATAAAAAACTATGAGGGTTTTAATGAATAGCTAAGAGGGGATATGCATGGGATATGCAGTTTCATGATGTGTGAAGGGTGTTCTAGCTGCCTTCAGGTATTTGAAGGATTGTAATGAAAAGGATTAAATGCATTTTTGCTTGAACTCAGAAAACAAGTGTAAAGGAAATACAAGGAAATTGTAAAAAAATATGTATACATGAATGAAGGAAAAGCTTCCTAATAATTACCGTGTAAGAGCTACATAAGAAGCAATGCAGAAATAACATGAGGTTTAGGAAGAATTTAATGAGGGGTTCTAAGAAAGGAGAAAAAAAGACCTTTAAGAAAAGGACTTTGACAAACTGTGATACTCTTTTGAAACAAGTACAGATTTGATGCTACTTTCACCTGCATATTCTCTGTGGGGAGGGTATATCATGGCTTTTTTTTTTTGTTTTTAGGAGGTATGCATTATATTATACAAACTGTTAGTATTTTGGGAATCAATTGTCTGTCTGATTGAAATTAACTCAAAATCACAAAGGAATCACAAAGATCAGGTCCTGGAGTTAGGAAGACCTAAACTGAAATTCATTTTATGACATATAATAATTACCAAGCTTTGTGACCTTGGACAAGTCAATTAATGCCACTGCCTTGTAAAAACTTAAAAAATATGAATTACTAAAGAAAATGAATATTAGAAAATGATCCTCTAACATGTCATGGGTACATCCTAGAAGTTTGAAGGCAAAATACTTGTAGAACTCTATATACATTATCTCCTGGTGTGAGTTTGGGTTAGCAGAAGAGCCCTAGAGTATATCCTACACATGTGGCAAACAGATGAGAATCCTATTAGAGGATAAGCTAAGTATGAATCAGTACAGACCTCCTTCAGCTTGGACTTGATATTCTCTCTAGGACATTCTTCTCTCTTGTTACCCTTCAATTCTATCATGTCTACTCTGGCTACTTACTAACCCCTCTATCTCAAAGTGAGGAAGAAGCTCTTTTTTTTCTTTAACTCTGCAAGTATGCTCTCTTTTGGGAATTAATGTATCTGTTTTATAATACACATGTCTTGTGCCCCTACTTCTTTTTTCGTAGCTATCTTGAAAAGTTTGAAGTGTTTAGAAGAGAAATGACACTATCTTTTGCAGCCTAGAGAGTACATTGCATAAAAAGACAAATTTAGATTTGTTTCTAGGACACAAAGAAACCAGTAATCTTCTTACACTTAGAGCTTTCCAAAGGTGGAATAGGTACTATTGGGGGTGGTGAGTTCATTGTCATGGTAGATCTTCAAGGAACAGCTGGAAAAGGACTTCTCTTGCATTAAAAAATCTTTCATTGCCAAACTATTCTTTCTGACTCTATCCATTTTAAAGTCTTGAAGAAAGGGCCTGAGAATTGATCATCATCAGACATCATTCCCCCACCATTTTCCTTTCCCCCTTGGTCAGTTTCTTCAGGGAATTCCACATTTTGGACAAGAGATCCACTATGTCATTCTTTAATTTTGTCCTATCTGTACATCTGAATTTCTAGGCTATGTCACCATTGTCTTCAATTGACACCTTCACCTCACTAATCTTTAGAATTTGTATTCCCAGCTCTTAGAAAATTCTGTGTCACATGAAAAACTTTTAATACTTATTGGCTATGTTGCCCGGTTGGAAAAGCACAGTAGGTGCTTTTATTTGATTGGTTCCAGTGCTTATGGAATTCTCAGAGGAATGCATCTTCAGGAAATTCTGTCTCTTTCACTCAGCTCATTTCTAACTTTTCTTCTAATATAAAGAAACTTCCAGATAGTCCTGCATTTATTTAAATTTGTTACCTCTACCTCAGAGTTTTGGACCAGCCTCCATTCTCTTAATAAATGCCTTCATAGCCTGACTAGTCCCATTTAATTGTGCATATATATTCCATTTACAATTTTGTTAACCAGAGCCAATAACTTGCATGAAACAACTTCATGCATCATATGGATGGCATTTAAAACATACTTTCAGTTGGAATGGGTGTAGAATTTCCAAACTCTCTGAAATATGGGACAGGATATTAGGATTGAAAACTGGAAGGTGTTATTTCTTTGAGATCCTAAAACCCTTTTGAGCATGTTGGAGCATCAAACCATGAAAGAGGTAAGTGTTTATATAGAGAGCCTTAGGCTGTCACAGAGTAACATTAGGAAGATTCCCAAATTACAAAATGTTAAGCCTTACTTCCAGCCATGCCGAGTAAATTTATACCTGAACATGTAAAGCACAGAAGCCTCACAGGATACCTTCTCCCAAAGCACAAGCCCAATACTTTTTGAAAATGATAAAGAGGTTTCCAGTGGATTGCCAATTCTGTACAAGATAACAGAGATATGGTAGAGAAAATAACTTTAAAGAAAATGTAATCTGCAATGACAGAAATGTTGCTATTAAAATGGAGATGAACAAGCCATTGTCTTTTATCATAGTCTGACAC
This sequence comes from Macrotis lagotis, assembly GCF_037893015.1. NCBI lineage: Eukaryota > Metazoa > Chordata > Mammalia > Peramelemorphia > Peramelidae > Macrotis > Macrotis lagotis. Next base: position 920,749,117 of record NC_133658.1, on the reverse strand, counting down.
CATGTGAAATTTTGTGTACTATAATTTAGAAAAAATCATTGAATATTTATAAAGAATGCAAGACATAAGATGTAGCATGGTGAAGGGCCTAATTAGAATCAGCTGAAACAATTCGAATTACTGGATCTTATGCAATATGTACTTACTTCACATATTTAAAAAATGTTATGGGGCAGAGAAAAGAGGTTCATTCTCAATATCTCAAAAAGTAGAATGAGTGTAGTAGTCAGAACTTGAAAAGTCATATTTTAGCCCAACAGGAAAGGTGAGACCAAACCCAAAATGAAATGGGTTACCTAAGAAAGATAAGTTACTTTCCATGGAACTATTCCAAAAAAAGTTAAGATGTTCACTGGCTAGCTATATTTTTCTGCCTAGACTTTTTGTGCAATTAAGTTTTGCTCTAGGTGTCCTATAAGATCCCTGCTATTTCTGTATGATTTTTATAATTTCAGTTAAAGAGTTTAAGACCCAAATAATTCCAGTCAAACTGGATGCCTGTGAGAATATAACTATAATACCCAGGATGTCATTTTTTATCCCTCCGATTTATGGTTTTGATGCTTAAAGTAAATTGGAGGTGGCATTTCATAGACATTCAGAGACAGAGATAAGAAATACAAATGCTTCCTGTCAAAGGAAAATTAGAGTTTCCTCTCTTCGATGTACAAAGATAAATTTATTTTCATCTCATCTTCCTCTTATGTCTCTTTCCCAGTAGAAAAGTCAGCCCCATGGTACAGGAAAACCAGACACAATTCACTGACTTCATTCTCCTGTTATTTTCTGAGGAACCAACTCAGGAAAGTATTCTCTTTGGACTGTTTTTGAGCATGTACTTGGTCACAGTTGTTGGAAATCTGCTCATCATGTTTGCAGTAGGATCTGACTCTCATCTCCACACCCCCATGTACTTCTTACTTTCCAATTTGTCCTTTGTGGATACCTGTGTGGTGACCACCACAGTCCCAAAGATGCTGGCGAGCTTCAGGACATTAAACAAGGCCATCCCCTATGCTGACTGTCTTACCCAGATGTTCTTCTTCGTACTTTTTGCCGGCATAGATCATTTCCTCCTCACTTCAATGGCCTATGACCATTTTGTGGCTATATGTCACCCTCTACACTATGCAGTAATGATGAGCTCTTGCTTCTGTGGCTTGCTAGTGATACTGTCCTGGACAATAGCATTTCTAAATGCCTTTCTTCTCAGTATAATGGTAACACGTCTCTCCTTTTGTATGAACCAGCAGATTCATCACTTCTTTTGTGATCTTCCTGAGATTATGAAGCTTTCTTGTTCTGACACTTTCATCAATTATATCTTGCTCTATTTTACTTCTGGACTGCTGGGTTTTATCCCTGTCATGGCAATCCTTTACTCTTATGTTCAGATTGCCTCTTCAATTATAAAAATCCCATCTACTCAGGGTAAGTATAAAGCCTTTTCTACCTGTGGATCTCACCTCTGTGTTGTTTCATTATTTTATGGCACAATACTTGGAGTTTATATGACCTCTTCATTTACCAACACTTCCTGGAAGAGCACAGTTGTTTCTGCTATATATGCTGTGGTCACCCCCATGTTGAACCCCTTTATCTATACACTAAGAAATAAGGACATAAAAGCTTCCCTTAGTAGATTCATGAGCAAAAAAACCTCTTCTCAGTGATGGGGATGACTCCTGGTATTATGATAAGAAGCAGGTACTTCTGGGAGAATTATTGGGAAGCAAAAATGTTGAACTTCTAAATTTGTTCCCATTTTATATCTATCCTCAATTTAGTCATTAAAGACTCACTAAAATTTAGCCATTAGAGAGTCATTACCTAAAATCCTGGTTTTGTTCCTGACATACAGCCTAATCAATGAATGATGGGATTTTTTTTGACTCTAAAATCAAATACAAAATTCCATTTGACATTCAAATCCGCTCATCTCCCAATTCTTTTCTACTTACCCAATATTATAAAACCCTTCTCCATTCCAAATTATTAGCTCAGTTCTTACTTTCCTGTCAAAGGAAATTTGAGAACCTCCATTTCTTGGATATTGGCATTTTCCAAGACAATTCCTCAGATCTAAAATCCTCCTTCTATTAAGGTACAACTAATGAATTCATTTCTTTCCTTTAAGTCTCAAATAAAAAAAAAAATCATTTATACTTGAAGCATTTTAAAAATATCTCATATCTAGTCCCTTCTTTCTCTTAATTTTTATTACTGTTAAATGTTCCATATATAGTTTGTATTTATGTATGCATGCATACAAGTATGCATGAATGTTCACATAATCTCTTCCAGTAGGTGGTAAGATCCTTGATATCAGTGACTGTTCTTTTTTGTTTAATTTTGTATTCATTAAAATTAAGCAGAGACTGGGGCAGCTAGGTTGCACAGTGGTTACAGCACCAGCCTTGGAGTCAGGAATACCTGGATTCAAATCCGACCTCAGACACTTAATAATTACCTAGCCGTGTGACCTTGGGCAAGCCACTTAACCTCATTGCCTTGAAAAATCTTAAAAAAAAATTAAGCAGAGACCCAGGTACATAGTGAGTCCTTAATAAATGTTGGGTGATGAATCTCAGGCTTTCTCTATTATTGCTTCAATCTGTTCTTATTGACTATAATATCTTCACTTTTTTATTAGTGCTGGGACCATCATTACATCTAGGTCAATACCTCCTATTCACACAAAAATATTTTCAGGTGAAAAAAATCATATAAATCAAGACACAAAAACAAAATTTCATTCTCAATCTCACATTTAAAAGCTGTCCCTTTGACAAAGAGATCTAATATCTTTATTACTCAATTTTATCATTTCTGTACTTGGAAATGGAAGATCTGTCCTTAGTTCCTGCATTTTTTCACTCCTATGAAGGCAAATATTCTCAATGAAAGTAATCTCCTAAATTGTGAAATATTTTATGACCTGACCTATAGTAAGGAAAGAAAAGTTAGTGAAAATTCATTGTGGGATTTCATCATTGGGGGTCTAGTTCATGATTCTTCCAAATTTAATATATCATCACTTTAAATTAATGTGGTTACAGTAGGGGCAAAGTAGTTTAAAGTAGGGCAAAGTCTTTCCTAGTGGGCCTCTTTATCTTTTGCCTTTATAAATAGTCTTTTTAGTTTTGTTAGGCCTGGCAGAACTGAAGTTCTGAATACATAGTCATTGAGAAACTATATGCATTTTCTTTTGATGATGAGACATATGCATTTGTACATATGTTCAACATCCAATTATTTTTGTGATCATTTTGTAATCATTAACCTTATACATAGGTCTTAACCATTTCAAGACTTTTTCTAAGAGGTTTCACTGACTCCATATTATATGTAGAATATTTCATCTTCTCAGTCCTTTAAAAGACTACATAATCTTAGTAAAACATATATTCTTGGTTTTATTTCATGAAACGTCCCAAGAAACTCAGCATTCCAATCAAGACCACCTATATATAATGATACTCTCTGAGACCTTAAAAGTCTTTCTCCTAATCATAGAAAAGAGGGGAGCCCTTTCTTCTCTCTGTATCATCACTTCCAAGACTTAGTCTTACTGAATTAATGTACTAACTTCAATAATTCATAATATCTTCTATTATTATTGTCATTGCCCATTCCCACAAAATTAGCTGCATAATATTTACTTATCTGTATACAATACATCTTGAACTTTCAATGCCCTCATAGAATTTAAAGTCTTAGAGCAGAAAGACTGTATCATACTTGGTTATGTATTTAATGCACTTAACTCAACACCTTGGACAATATAGGCATTTAATGAATGATTGATTTATTAATATGAATTGGTAAATTATTACTATTGTTCATTAAATATAAAATGGCCTTGGAAGTAATTGACCATTTATCATTTGTTTGATTCAGAGAAATTGTGACCCCCAAATTGGCCTTTTTCTCTATTTGACTAACTGCTTTATTTGTGAGAAGTATCTTCATTAAACTGAGTGTAAAACAACTTGTTTTAATGCTTATTCATTGATACTAATATTGCCCTAAAAGAATATATAGGTCAAGCAAAAATTTGGGGGACAGTATGGCAATATATCTTTCCAGAAGAAAATAGATCAGAAAGGAAATTGTCACAACACGGGAACAACAGAAATTCAAACACTCAGAATTTCACAGACTTACTCAAGAAAGAATGAGAATTTCTTCAGATATCAGAACAAAACTGCAAAACTTTTGGTGGCATGCAAGATCAATGGGAGATATTAATTCAAAAAGAGAAATTTGATCTCTAGTGTTTTCATGAATCTTGCTAGGATAAAATCTATGGATAAATATCCTTCTGAAAATGAGAAACAGATTTCTTTTTAAAAAGCAGTATTTGGATAATCATAATATTGGAATATGTTTGTGTATTACAATATCCTGATTAAAAAATCAAGGTTTCAGCATCAAGAAGTAAGGTAGGTAAAAGGGTGGAGCCAGGATGAAGGAGAGAAACCAGAAACTTTCTTTATCAAAAGTATAACTGAGAAGAGCCAAGATGATGCCACAGGAGAAGAGGCTCTCTTAGGTGCTCTCTTTCAAAACTTATAACATAAGGACTCTAAATTTTGAGAGACAGAAACCACAGAGGGATCCAGTGAGGTAATTCTCCAGGCCAAAGGAACATGGAAAGTAGTGGAAAGGCTCAGCAACAAGGGGTTAGAGGGGCTGCCCATCAGAATGAATGAACTTCAGCCTCCTGGAGGCAGCCCCAGAGTACCTGGGAGCAGCAGGGACATTTTCTTGAACTACATGTTGGGGCGCCCCGGGGGATCAGTGGGGGACCTCTGCCAGAGTTAGTGCATGAAGCCTAGTCCTCAGGGCACTCAGTGGGGAGCATGGCCTCTGCAGCCCAGACCCAGGAAACAGAAGAAGACAGGTAAGCTGGAGCCACCGAGCAACTGAGCCTTGGGTAATCAGCCTATATAGAGTAGTAGAGAGACACTTCTGAGGTCTCTCTTCTGTACCTGGAACAGGACTATAAGGCTCTAACTACATTCAGATCCTGATCAAAGTCTAGGCCCCTCATAGAACAGCAGCCCCCCCCCCCCCCAGCCCCGTGGCAGAGGTGGGTGCTTATCACAAACCAGGAGATCAGACATACCTTCACACATACTGAGATCCTTGTAGGGGGTGTCCCAATAAAACTCAAAAGCTCAGGGCACAGGGGAAATGAGAAAACAGAGAAAAAAGAATAACACCATCAAGAAATACATTGTCTATGATCCCAAGAAGGATCCAAATACACAATCTGAAGATGAGGAAGTACAAGGTCCTGCATCTAAAGTCTGGAAGAAAAACAGAAATTAGGTTCAGACTGTGACAGAACTCAAAAAAGATTGAAAACCAAGTGAAGGAGATAGAAGAAAAATTGGGAAAAATGAGAGAGGTGCAGAAAAACGTGAAAAAGAAGTCAACCCCTTAGTCAAGGAGATCCCAAAGAATGCTGAAGAACATAACATGTTAAAAACCAGCAAAGGTCAAATGGCTAAAACAGGCCAAAAATATTTTCAATACGATTTGTAGTTTTTCATGGTTTAAAAACTGTATGAACATAAAACACTCTTAAAGGTCACTAAGTCTGAATACTTCCATATTGTTCTTAGAAATCATCACCAACCAAGGCAGAATTCACTGACCATTTATCTCAAGTTGAACTTAAGCTGTCCTTAACAGAATTTCCATCTATAGAAGAGGTTTTGAATTCTATCTGGGCTCTTTCAACTGACAAAGCACCTGATCCTGATTCAAATCCTACTGAATTCCACCAGGATTGGTGGGGTGTGTCCATTGCTTATCCAAAATTTGACAGTTCTGGCCAAGGTGACAGAGAGTAGACAGCAACTGAGCTGAGGTGTCCTGGGTTCCACTCAGAAATTACATCAAAGGAAACTTTTAACAGAAACCATATAGACAAAATCCATAAATAGAAGCTAGGAGAAGAACAACTACCAAAATGTTCATCTCCTGAGTGAACCAGGGGCAGGGAGCAGAGAGGAGAGAGGTAGTGATGGCAGGGTGAAAGCTAAACTAACTAAAGATCAACTGAGGAGGCGTTGACTGTGGCAGCAAGTGTCTGTGGAGCCCTAGCACAGAAAGTTGCAGAGTGCTGTTGGACATACATGTGCTTAATTCTGGCCATGAGCTCCATAGTATCAGAGTAGTCCTGTTGTGTCATATGTATTCCAGGCTAAGAGCTATGAAGGGTTAACACAGAAATAGTTATGTGCTTTAACCAGTAAGATGTACTTCAGAGCTTAGATAAGGGAGTAGCTGCATGTCTGAGCTAACAAGGTGTATTCCCAGGCTCAAATAGATAGCGCATTCTGAGATAATTACCTTCTGCACTTTGTTTATCAAATCACTGTTTGGTTCTCAAAACAATCACCTAAGACATACGCAAGATATGCATGTGAAAAAAATGCTTGCTAACACGCTTATGTAATTGGTTACATAAATGTAGAGTAAAAGATTATGTATCCTGTAATCAATAAATGAACCAGCTTATGCATCATATTGATGTAGGCCTGAGTTCCCTCCCCCGACTCAGCAGAGTCCTCTTCCCAAAATAAACACAGTAACAGCCCCCCTCAACCTCACCCCACTGCCCTTCCCCTGACCCAGGTGTGGGCAGCAGAGCTCCCACAGTTGAAAGGGAGATTAACATTCTAACCCCATGGCATAGCCCACATTGTTCAAGGATAATTCAAACCCTTCTGACTCCCCTCACCCTGTATAGGTCTAGATAATGGGCCTCAAATCAAAAACACAGACACTTTAGAAAAAGGCACCAGAATCCCCTACTGACTGATTCCCTTTGAGTTACTAAGGCAAGTGAGCAAAACCTGAAGATTTCTAAAGAAACCTCTGTGTGCCAGCCCCTCCCCCAACACAAGCTCCTTGGAAAATGCAGAAAGGTCTACCAGAAAGGGAGATGCATAGAAACCTACCTAGAAAGTAATACAGAGAGATCTAGAAATTCTGAGGAGAATAAAAATTGGTCTCCAGCCCAGCAAGTCTACAAATAATCATGAAAGAGTTTGAAAATTAATTGGAAACTGGAAAAAGAAAAGAAACTGAAGAGGACATTAACACCTTGCGAGAGAAACCTATCTAGCAACATGAAAATGGATCTTTGGAAAATAAAACTGGACAAAAACAAAAAGGAAATAATTCCCTCCAATCCTCAAATGGGTAAATGCAAAAAGAAAGTAATTCTCTTAAAACTATACTTGGGCAAATGCAAAAATCCTTCAAAAGTGCAATTGACGAACTGGAAAAAGATTTGCAAAAGGTAAATGAAAGCAATTCTTCTCTAAAAAATGAATGGAATCTGGGGAAACTAATGACTTCATGAGACAATGGGAATATTTTGAAGAAAACCAAAAAAATAAAAAATAGAATAAAATATAAAATACCAAATGGACAAAACCACTGTCCTTGAGAATAGAACATAATACACAACCTAAGAATTATTGGTTTACCTGAAAACATTGAAGAGAACAAATGCTGGATTTAATATTATAGAATTCATGATGAAAAACTGCCCTGATATCATAGAACCAGAAGCCAAAATACTTATTAAAAGATTACAATGATCCACTCCTGAATGGTTTCACAAATTGCAAACACAAGAAATATTGTGGCCAGAATCCAGAACTATACCATAAATGAGAAAATCCTGCAAGTAGCTAGAAAGAAACAATTTAGATATCAAGAAGCCAAATTAAGGATTACATAGGACCTCCCTCCATCAACATTAAGGCACTGAAGTGCCTGGAATGAGATATTCTGAAGAGCAAGGGAGCATGGAATGTTACCTCTATCCGGCAAAGCTGAGCCTTCATTGCCAGGGGATAATATGGATATTCAATGAAATAGGAGACTTCCACATCTTATTGATGAAAAGACCAAAAAAGATCAAATTTTTACACAAAATTTGGACATTAGAAAGGGGATACAAGAGAAACATGGAAAGGTTAAAAAAAGAGTAAAGAAAAAATATTGCTATCCAGTAAGATAAAAATGGCTATATCCCCCTCCCCCCCCACCGGGAGAAAGATTCTCATAATTTTCAAAAATTGTGACTCTATTAGAGAGAATATACTTCATCAGAAGTCATGGATACTCTTGACTTATTCATAACTCCAACTGAATAATTTACAAACCATTACCTCCTTCAAAAGGGGGAGGGAAGTACAGAGATGGGAGGATGAAGGAGACTGAATGGGGTGAATCACATTTCTATTTTTAAGTTTAAAAATATTTTATTAAACTTTGCCCTTGATAACCATGAAGCAGAGAGTTCTGAAATCCTAAGGCTCCTAACCTTATCCTACTTTGGATGAATTTCCCAAGTCTTTGTTAAGATGGCTTTTTCCCTTTTCCCCAAACTATGTTGATCTTTTCTTTTATAGAATTTGATGTACTATGAGGGTTGTAAGACAGTCTTTAGTTCTACCAGGTAATCTGCCCCTGCAATGCCCACTTAACAATCACTCTCCAGGGAGTCTCTGTTAAGTATGGATCCTGTTGGATCCTGTGCTGAGCAGGAAGCTCATTTCTCTTATTTGTCCTCAAATGTCAGGGTTCAAAAGGAAGAGTCTCAGCAAGCCTCATTCCCAGTTACACTTTTCTTTGTACATGTGGATCCCCCTTTTTAATTATAAAGATTTTATTTATTTTGAGTTTTACAATTTTTCTCCTAATTTACATCCCTCCCCCTATTCCACACAGAAGGCAATTTGCTAGTCTGTACATTATTTCCATGTTATACACTGAACAAAATTGATTGTGATGATATCATATCTTTAAAAAAGAACATAAAATATAAGAGATAGAAAGATCAAACATAAAGATATACATTTTTCCCTAAATTAAAGGTAATAGTCCTTGGTTTTTTTTATTCAAACTCCAGGGTCTTTCTCTGGATACAGGTGGTATTCTCCATTGTAGACCGCCCCAAATTGTCCCTGATTGTTGCACTGATGGAATGAGCAAGTCCATAAAGTTTTATCATAACCCCCATGTTGCTATTAGTTCATACAGTGTTTTTATGGTTCTCCTCATCTCACTGAGAATCAGTTCAGGCAATTCCCTCCAGGTTTTCCTGAATTCCTGTCCCTTGTGATTTCTAATAGAACAATAGTGTTCCATGACATACATATACAACAGTTTGCTAAACCATAACCCAAATGAAGGACATTTACTGGAATTCCAGGTTTTTGTGATTACAAACAAGGCTACTATGAATATTTTTGTACAAGTGATTTTTTTTACCCTTTTTCATAACCTCTTCAGGGTATTGACCCAGTAGTTGTATTGTTAGATCAAAGGGTATGCACATTTTTATTGCCCTTTGCACATAGATCCAAATTGCTCTACAGAAAGACTGAATGAGTTCACAGCTCCATCAACAATGTAATAGTGTTCCAGATTTCCCACAACCCTTTCAACAATGAACATTGCCCTTTCAGGTCATATTGGCCAGTCTGAGACATGTGAGGTGGTACCTCTGAGAGGCTTTAATATTCATTTCTCTAATAAATAATGATTAAGAGGAATTTTTCATGTGGCTTTGGATTGCTTTGATCTCCTCATATGTAAATTGCCTTTCCATATCCTTTGACCATTTGTCAATTGGGAAATAACATTTAAAAAATTGACTCAGTACTTTGTATATTTTAGAAATGAGCCCTTTTTCAAAAACATTAGTTCTAAAGATTGTTTCCCAGTTTAGTACATTTCTTTTAGTCTTGGTTACAGTGGGTTTTTTCTGTGCAAAAACTTTTTAATTCAATGTAATCAAAATCACCTAGTTTGTTTTTAGTGATGTTCTCCATCTCTTCCTTCGTCATAAATTGTTTCCCTTTCCATAGATCTGACAGGTAAACTAGTCCTTGATCTTCTTATTTGCTTATAGTATTGGTTTTTATATGTAAATCCTGCATGCCTTTTGATCTTATCATGGTAAAGGGTGTGAATAGTTGCCCTGATCTAATGTTCTTTCATACTAACTTTCAAATTTCCCAACAGTTTTGATCAAAGAGAGAGTTTTTATCCCAATAGATGGACTGCTTGGGTTTATCAAACAGCAGATTACAATGATTGTTTCCTGCTATTGTACCCAGTCTATTTCACTGGTCCACCACTCTCTTTCTTAGCTCATACCAGACCGTTTTGATGACTGATGCTTTATATAATTTTAAATATGGTAAAGCCAAGCCACCTTCTTTTTCACTTATTTTCACTGAATACCTAGAAATTCTTGACTTTTTATTTCTCCATATGAATTTACTTTTCTAACTCATTAAAGTAAATTTTTGGAATTTTGATTGGTAGGCCACTAAAAGGTAGCTTAATTTGGGTAGAATTGTCATTTTTGTTATTTTAACTCGACTATACATGAGCAGTTGATGCTTGTCCAGTTATTTAAATATGATTTAATTTGTGTGAGAATAGTTTTGTAATTGTTTTCAAGACGTTTCTGAGTCTGCCTTGGAAGGTATTTTATATTGTCTAAGGTTACTTTGAATGGGATTTCTGTTTCCAGTTCTTCTTACTGTATCTTGCTAGTCTTATAGAGAAAATTTGAAGATTCATATCCTGCAAAATTGCGAAAATTGCTCATTGTAACAGGAGTTTTTTGTACGTTTTCTTCGGATCCTCTAGGTATACCATCATGTCATCTGCAAAAAATGAATATTTTATATCTTCCTTTCCAATTCTAATTTTTTCAATTTCTTTTTCTTTTCTTATTGCTGAAACTAACATTTCTAATATGATATTGAATAGTAGCACTGATAATGGCCGTCCTTTTTCCACCCTGGACCTTATTGGGAATGCCTCTAGCCTATCACCTTTGCATACAATTCTTGTTGATGGTTTCAGATAGACATTCAAGAAGAATCCGTTTATTCCTTTACTCTCTAGTGTTTTTAGGAGGAATGGATGCTGTATTTTGTCAAAAGCTTTTTCATTACCTATTCATATGATCATAAAATTTCTGATAGGTTTGTTGTTGATATAATTGAGTCTACTAACAGTTTTCCTAATATTGAACCAACCCTGCAATCATGGGAAAAATCCTACTTAATCATAGTGTATTTATCCCAGCGATAACTGGTAATCGTTTTGCTAAGATTTTATTTAAGATTTTTGCATTTTCTTTCTCTGTTTTAACTCTTCCTGGTTTAGGTATCATCACCATACTGGTGACATAGAAAGAGTTAGGCAGAGTTCCGTGTTCACCTATTTCCCCAAAAGTTTATATAGAATTGGAACTATTTGCTACATAAATGTTTGGAAAAATTCACTTGTGAATGCATCAGGCCCTGGAGATTTTTTCTGAGGGAGTTCAGTGATGGCTTGTTGAATTTCTTCTTCTGAGATAGGGTTGTTTAGATATTTAATCTCCTCTTCATTTAACCTGGGCAACTTAAAGATTTTTGTACATATTCATCCATTTCACTTAGATTGTCAAATTTGTTGGCATAGAGTTGGGAAAAATAATTTTGAATTATTTCTTTAATTTCCTCCTCATTGGTGGGGAGTTCTTCTTTTTCCATTATAATACTAGCAATTTGGCTTTCTTCTTTCTTTTTGAAAATCAAATTGACCAATGGTTTATCAATCTTAATATTTTTTACATAAACCAACGCTTGGTTTTATGGATTAATTCAATAGATTTTTTTTACTTTCAAGTTGATTAATTTCTCCTTTTATTTTTAGAGTTTCTAATTTCTTATTTGTGGTTTTTTAATTTGTTCTTTCTCTAATTTATTCATGTAAGCATTTAAAGACTTCCATAGAGAAGAGAGACACCATTCTAAAAGCTTCTAATCTTATTAATTTAATATTTTTTGCTTTCAATGTTATTAATTTCTACTTTAATTTTTTAGAATTTCTAATTTGTTATTTAATTGGGGGTTTTTAATTTGTTATTTCTCTCTTTTTATTTGCATATTTAGATCATTAATTTCTTCTTTCTCTAATTTGTTCATGTAAATATTTAAAGACTTCCAGTCAAGATGGCAGAGAGAAGACTGGCACTGCTCTAAAAGCTCCTGATCTTTCCCCATATATGATGGATTCACAAGCGAATTCTACTAAACATTTAAGGAACAATTGGTTCCAATTCTATATAAACTCTTTGGAAAAATAGGGATAGATGGAACTCTGACTAACTCTTTCTATGAAAGTAATTTGGTGCTGTTACCTAAACCAGGAAGGGATAAAAACAGAGAAGGAAATTATAGATATATTTCCCTAATGAATATAGATGCAAAAATCTTAAATAAAGTCTTAGCAAAATGATTAAAACAAGTCATCATTAGGATAATACATTATGTTCAAGTAGGATTTATTCCAGGAATGCAGGGCTGGTTCAATATTAGGAAAACTGTTAGTATACTAAATTATATCAACAACAAACCTATCAGAAATTATATGATCACATCAATAGATGATGAAAAAGCTTTTGAGATAATACAGCATCCATTCCTACTAAAACCACTAGAGAGTGTAGGAATAAATGAACTGTTCCTTAAAATAATTAGCAGTATCTATCTGAAACCATCAATAAGCATTGTATTCAATGGGGAGAAGCAAGAGGCATTTCCAACAAGATCAGGGGTGAAACAAGGGTGCCCATTATCACCACTACTATTCAATATTGTATTAGAAAGGTTAGCTTCAGCAATTAGAGAAGGAAAAGTAATCGAAGGAATTAGAACTGGGAAGGAAGAGTCAAAATCTTACTCTTTGCAGATGACATGATGGTCTAACTAGACAATCCCAAGAAATCATCCAAAAAAATGATTGGAAACAATTAGCAATTTCAGCAAAATTAGGTTATAAAATAAACCCTCATAAATCCTTAACTTTTCTAAATATGTCTAGCAAGGTACAGCAGGAAGAGCTAGAAAGAGAAATTCCATTCAAAGTAACCTTAGACAATATAAAAAACTTGGGAGTCTATTGGCCCAGACAGACTCAGAATCTTTTTGAAAACAATTATAAAACACTTCTCACACAAATTAAATCAGATTAAAATAACTGGGCAAATAACAACTGCTCATGGATAGGTAGAGCTAATATAATAAAAATGACTATTCTACCAAAACTAAACTATCTGTTTAGCGACCTACCAATCAAAAATTCTGAAAAATTGCTTTAATTAGTTAGAAAAAATTGTAAGCAAATTCATATGAAGAAATAAAAAGTGAAGAGTTGCCAGGAGCTTAATGAAAATACTGCAAAAGAAGGTGGCTTAGCCTTACCTGATCTAAAATTATACTATAAAGCATTAGTCATCAAAACTGTTTGGTATTGTTTAAGAAACAGTGGTGGACCAGTGGAATAGACTAGGTGCAAAAGCAGCAGATGATTATAGAAATCTGCTTTTTGATAAACCGAAAGAGTCCAGCCATTGCGATGAAAACTCCCTCCTGAGAAAAAACTGCTGGGATAATTGGAAGTTAGTATGGAAGAAACTTAGATTAGACCAACACCTAAAACCCTTTAGTAAGATAAGATTGAAATGGTTACAGGAATAAGACATAAAAAACAATACTATATGCAAATTGGAACATCAAGGACTAGTTTACCTGTCAGATCTATGGAAAGGGGAGCATTTAATAACTAAGAAAGAGTTGGAGGACATCACCAAAATCCAATCAGATGATTTCAATTACATTAAATTAAAAAGCTTTTGCACAGATAAAACCACTGTAACCAAGTTCAAAAGAAATGTAGTAAATTGGGAAATAAACTTTACAACTAATGATTCCTACAATGGACTCTATTCTAAAATATACAGAGAACTGATTCATATTTTTTAAACAAAAATCCATTCCCCAATTGACAAATGGTCAAAGGATATGCAAAGGCAATTCACACATGAGATCAAAGCAATCCAAAGCCCTATGAAAAAATGCTCTAAATCATTAATTATTAGAGAAATACAAATTAAAGCTTCTCTGAGGTGCCACCTCACACCTCTCAGATTGGCTAATATGAGAAGAAAGGATAATAATCATTGTTGGAAGGGTTGTGGGAAATCTGGGACACTATTACATTGTTGGTGGAGCTGTGAACTAATCCAAACTTTCTGGAGAGCTATTGGAACTACACCCAAAGGGCAACGAAAATGTGCATACCCTTAGAGCAGCAATACCACTACTGGGTCTATAACCTGAAGAGATGATGAAAAAGGGTAAAAACATCACTTGTACAAAAATATTTATAGCCGCCCTGTTTGTGGTGGCAAAGAATTGGAAATCCAGTAAATGTCCTTCAATTGGGGAATGGCTTAGCAAACTCTGGTACAAGTATGTCATGGAACACTATTGTTCTATTAGAAACCAGGAGGGTCAGGATCTCAGCATAGCCTGGATGGATTTGCATGAACGGATGCTGAGTGAGATGAGCAGAACCAGAAAAACACTATATACCCTAACAGCAACATGGGGGTGATGTTCATCCTTGAAGGACTCGCTCATTCCATCAGTGCAATAATCAGGGAACAATTTCGGGCTGTCTGTAAAGGAGAGTGCCATCTGTATCCTGATAAGAAGATATGGAGTTTGAACAAAGTTCCAGGAGTATCCCCATTAATTTAGAAAAAAAAAAATATGGTCTGGTATTCTTACCTCTTAGACTTCTTATCTCTTCTTTAAGGATATGATTTCTCTCTCATCAAACCCAAATTGGATCAAGGTACAACATGAAAACAAAGTAAAGACTGACAGATTGCCTTTCTTGTGGGGGGGGATTAAGATTGGGAGGGAATTTTAAAACTCAAATAATATCTTTAATAAAAATAAAATTTAAAAAATCTCTCTAAAATTAACTTTGGAGAGAGAAGTTATGGGGGAATTATAATATTGGATGCTGAGTTGTAAAGGATTAAGAAGAGTGAGAGCAGAAAAGTAGATCCATGTATTGAAGCTAGGCTTTCCATGGAATTTATTCAATAAAGGCAGAGGAGATATAATATTACCTTTAGCAAGGATGGAAAGATCAGTTAAGAATTTTGGTTGTTTCTTTTCATAATTATGGAAACAGAGAAATGTTTATTTACAGTTGGAATAAGCAAGTAGATAGGATGATAGTGAAAACAAGAGACAGCAAGGATGGAAGGATCAAGAGAGATTTGTGAGGGTTTTTACAGGATGCAGAAGATATATATGTCTTCATAAACATAATTATAATGATAATAAATAATCCTGCAGACAGAAAGATATTGAAAGGCAGAGAATGATTAGTGATAACAGAGGGGAATATTCTGCTTGAAGACACTAAAATATTAGAGTATTTAAGCAGGTGGAAGATTTAACCTCAGGAAAATTAAAACTACTTCATCATAGAAGATGGAATAAAGGAAGAAACAATTAGAAAAGGCAAATTAATGAGTAGAAATGAGGAAGAGAAAATGGAGTTTTTGCCTCTTTTTTTTTCCTTCAAAATATTACCAAAAATTTCAGCTGAGTGAGTGGGAGGTGATTTGTGAAACTTAAGGATGCGTGAAAAATGATAAGTGATATTCCAGTTGATTTTGTGAATCATCAATGTGTAGTTGCCCCATTCAGAATGGTTATATGATTTCCTATATTTTTATTTCTGTAGAATGTGTACAGTAATGAAGGAAGTAAAAGATGAATATCATTGAAGGATGACTACAAAAAAGGATGAGGACCGAAGAACTTTAGAAAAGAGCATACACAAACACATTTGTGTTTCTATTTAGAGGTATTTAGAGTGCTTTAGAGTATTGGACATATTTTAAAGCATTTATGAGATAACTTTTTTTCTATGATTTTTTTTCTGTATGCTGTGTCGGAGGTTGTGTACTATATAAGTAGAGATTTGAACTCTTTTACCAACCAATAATACCAAATCTGAGAAAGATGATTAAATGAGTGAGGACCCTTGATTAAATTCTAATAACTATAAATGATTGATTTTAGAGCTCTGAACTTCTGTCAGTGAATATTAGCTAGAGTGCCTCCACTCTTGTTTTGTCTTTTCTTGGTGATCAAGCCCCTTGTAGAAGAGATGAGTATAATACATGAAAATTCCAATTTACTTTTATATCTCCAGTTCAAGCAAGTGATCATATTATGACACCTAGACATGAGTGATGGGTTCTACCATGTCATAGTGCCTTTCCTAAGAAATAACCTATCCATCTCATGAACATTTATTCAGTGGAGATTACTCTGCTATATATGAGGTTGTTGTTTAGTGAAGGAACTGAACTGCCAATAAATGGCATCATTCTTGGTATAAATTAACCCAAAATTCATGGCATAAATTTAATAAAATAAATAAGATACACAATAGAATTTCATTAGAGAAAAATATGTTGGTTGGTTCCCTTTATTTTCTTCTGTATTTAAAGGTGGGAAGAAGCTTTAATTTTGTTGTCATTCCCCCAAAAGGCTTGAATGTTTTAGAATAATTTCTGCACATTTCTAATTGGCCACCAGAGGCACTGAATCTAATTTTAAATACTTATGAATTTCTTTGCATAAGCACCTTTCAAACACCTTCTTCAGGGCACATTTGAAATCTTTATTTCGGTGACTGTAGATGATAGGATTGAGCTGTGGAATGAGAATGGTATATGTGATGGATAAGAACGTTTCCTGACCTGGAGTATGATTGGACCTTGGTTTCATATATGGAAAGATAGATTGACAATAGTATATGATAACCACAACCAGGTGGGAGATACAAGTGGAGAACTTTTTTTTTTCTGGGTCCCCATGTATTTAATGTGAAACACATTTCAGAGAATCTCATTAATAAGAGGCAAGAATGATGCAGAAAGGAAGTTGAAGGAAGAAGAGAGCAAACATACTTCTCCTTCATACTGTGATGTGTCAACACAGGAAAGTTTCTTTAAGGCTGTAATTTCACAGAAAAAGTAGTCAATAATTCCTGCCCATAAAGGAAATTTCAGTGTATAAGTTGTGTGAATTGTAGAATTGATGGATCCCCAAAGTCAGCTTCGAGAAACCATATGGACAGTGATTTGATGGTTCATGAGCATTGGATAATGAGTGGACAGCAAATGGCTACTTAGCAATCATAGGACAAGAGAGAAAGAGGAAGATATTGAATATCTAAAAAGATGAGAGAGGGGAAGATTTGAAAGCCACAGCATGTAAAGGTAATGGATTTCTTGCCAGATGGATTTCCTGCCATTGTGAGAAAATTGTTGCAGATGTGCAAGATATGTGTAAAAAAGGCAGGTTTGAGAAGGAAGTACATTGGACTGTGGAGTTGAAAAAAACTTTCATTTAATATATTTGGAAAAAAAAAGTATCATAAAAAATCTGCATGGTTTCAATTTTGATTCAGTATTATCATCCTATTCTTTCAGTATTTGCAGAAAATTTCCCTCTTCTCTCACATTTATGTTTTGTTTTATTTTGTCAGGCAATGGGGGAAATGGTTAAGTGACTTTTCCAAAGCCATATGTCTAAGTAATTAACAAGTGTCTGAATCTGCACTTGAACTCAGTTCCTCCTGACTCCATGGCCTGTGAAATATCTCCCGTGCCTCCTGGTTGGCCCCTCATATTTCTTCAAATATATGAACACAGCTAACCCCATATTATATGTATTTTCTCTCCTGTTGGTTAAGAAACTCTAATTCCTTCACCCTTCACTATCATAGATACTCTGCCTTGAATTCACTCTAGACTATCTATGTCCTCTCTACATTGGGGTACACATAACTAAACATAAAATTTCACAAATTTATCATTGGCATTAGGATGATCAGCTTCCTCTTATTGGAAAATAGTTTCCTTTAGGTTGTTTTGTCTGTCATACCATACTGACTCAAAATGAATTTGCATTTCTAAAGAATAATAGTACTGTCTATGGGAGAAGATGTTCGGGGCGGGCTGTTTTTGTTTTTATTTCCTTCTTTAATTACACAAAGCTACTTAATGAATAGGATAAATCATCTTTTATTTGTTAAACCTGTATTGCTCAGACTCCCCTCTGATAGCTTTGGGATGACTGCATGAAAGTCACCTATTTCATTACCTTTCCATCCTTTCAACTGAAAGAGCATGCTTAGTTTTGCTTGGCATTTGATTCTTGGTTGTAATGTGAATTCTTTTATGCTCCAGAATATCATGTTTCAGGTCCTTTAAAGTATTTTTTTTTTATATTTTCCAAGGCAATGGGGCTAAGTGGCTTGCCCAAGGCCACACAGCTAGGTAATTATTAAGTGTCTGAGACCGGATTTGAACCCAGGTACTCCTGACTCCATGGCCGGTGTTCTATTCACGGCGCCACCTAGCCACCCCTAAAGTATTTTTAATTAATTTATTTTCATCCATATGGACATGTACAGCATTAAATTACAAAATTTCCTTCCACCCTCCCTTCCTAACAACCTTCCCTCAGGAACAAGCATTCAGCTTGAAATTGCACATATATATTTTGGATTGCCTTTGTTAGTGTGTATGTTTGTATGTGTGTGTGTGTGTGTGTGTGTGTGCGCATGTGTTTTATCTTCTTCTGCTTGTAGATACCATTGTCCAGAGCCAGCCTAATATGGTTGTCCTAGTTCTCTGAACTGCTGAGAAGAGCTGCATCCATTAAGATTGCTCATCTCTCAGTTTTGTTGTTAGTGTACATTGTTTTCTTGGTTCTGCTCCCTTCACTTAGCATCAGATGCCATAAGTCATTTCATACTTTCCTAGAGTGCTACCATTTCTGGTTTCTTATTGAACAATAATATTTATGTACCATAATTTGTTTAGCCATTTCCCAATTGATGGGCACAGGTCATCCATTCTTTTAATGATGATTCTGCCAAGTCCTGGGTAATCCTCCCTACTTGTTCTTTGAACTTCTTTTTTCTGGCAGCCTGAAGGATTTTTCTCCTTCATGTGATAGTTCTGAAATATGGCTATAATATTCCTTAGCATTTTCATTTTGGGATCCATTTCAGGAACTAATAAGGGAATATTTTCAATGACTATTTTACTCTTTGCTTCTAGCATTTCAGAGCAGAAATCCTTGAAAAATATTCATTTTTTTGATCCTGGCATTCAGATAGTTCAATATTTCTTAAATTTTCTCACCTGGATTTGTTTTTTAGGTCAGATATTTCCCCCCAGGAGGTATTTGCATTTTCATTAGTCTCCTCTGTTCCAGTGTATTCAAGGAATTATTTTCTTACCTTTGCTTTTAGATATCTTTGTCTATTAGATAAATTCTATTTTATATTTGACCAGTACCATTTTCAAAGTATTTATTCTTACTATTAATTTTTATGCTTCCATTTGCTTGATGCTGAATTCCTCTTTTATTTCTTTTTCATTTGTGCCTCTTAGATATTAAAAATCATTTGTAAGCTTTCCAGAAGCTCATTGTGCCCTGAAGACAATGTAATACTCTCCCCTGAAGAATGACATGGAATATTTTCTTTTCTGCCATCTTTTTCTAAGATGAGGCCCTACCTGTTCTTATCTAAAGGTTGATGTCTATAGTTCTCTCTCAGTTTGCTAATTCATTATTATTTTCCTTCTCTGAGCACATTTCCAAGCTTCTTATTTTGAAGGACATATTATTCACTCCCAGATTTTCCACATTAAGAACTATATGGGCTTGCTCATTGTGTTGGGCTATCCAGGTCAATCATGCCAAATGAACAGGGTTCTGAGGTACCTGTGTTTGAGTATTCTCAACTGGCCTACTTCACTATTGTCCTGCCTCAGCAGGACACCTGGGCCTCGCAATGAAAATGCCTCCTACAGATCTCTCCAGTTGGTTCCTCTCACCATCTTGTACATCCAGTCCTTCCACTAAAGAGTTGCATGTCTGAGCATACACCTTCTCCATTTGAGCTAGACCTGGTGGGAACATTTTCCTATCTATTCTTTTGAGATTTTTGCCATTCTACAATTTATTTAGAGAATTGATAAAGAAATTTCTAGCTTTTTCTCTATCATAGCTCCACCATTCCCCTAATTTTTGCTTTTCCTATATATCATTTGAGGGATATATTAATATCAATGAATAGACAGTAAAGCAAGTCCTTTTTTTACTCAGTCTAATGAAGATGGTTCTCAAAAATAAAGGAGTCAGTCAAATGGTGAAAATGGACAATTGGGGGCCACAATTTCTCTGTATCAAGCAAAACACAAATGCTCAATTAATTTCACTGGCATTTTATAGCTAAAGAGCACTAATGATTATTAAAAACATATTTAAAAATGGAACATTCATTAAATAACTACCTTCAATGTGCAGATATTGAGTTAAATGCACTGAATACTTAAACTAGTATGATATGGTTTTTCTGCTCTATGACTTTAAAATCCATGTGGCCAGAGTAAATATAAGATGTAGTGAACACAGATAAGTAAATATTCTGCAGTTAATTTTGTGTGATGGGGGATGAGATCAATAATTGAGGAAATTAAGAATTTTTGAAATTAGATCAACTCAGTAAGAAAAGGCTCTTAGAACTGATGATATAAAATGAAGTATATGGGCTTCCCTCTGTTCTATGCTTAGGAAAAAGACTTGTCAGATCTCTGAGAATATCAGTAGATGGTTTTGAGTGAAATGTAGAGTTTGTTGGGCAGGTTCATGAAACAAGACCAGAAATATAATTTTGACTTAGATTATGAAGTAATTTTTAAAGGGCTGAGAAGATAAAATCACATTCTATGTATAAAATGGAGTCAGTGCAGCATCTTAGAAACAGTCCTGAAATGGTCAGACCCATGTATGAGGGTAATGATTACAATATGATAAGAAAAAACAATTAGAATTTAAACATATGTATCTATTTATTTCTCATCATCAAAAGAAGATGCACATAGTTTCTCAAAGGCTATATTATCAGAATTTCCATTTTTGCAGGGCAAACACAACTAAAAAGTCTTTATTTTTAAAACCAAAAATAAAGAGGAACATCAGGAGAGACTTCGCCCAAATGTGTAGAATTTTCTTTAATTATAATATGTCAAAATGATGATTTATAAAACATTAAAGAATTAATACATAGGCAGCCAATGATGAAAGCACACAGTAATTTTTCTCTAATATTTCTTTCCTTAGTGCAGTCATAATATATTTCCCAGTAGTGAAGATACTTTCATTTAAAATATTTGACTTCATATAGAGTGGAAAAAATGCCACTAATGAGCACAGATCTTTCATTTCCAAGTTCAACAATGATAAAATTGAGGAATAATGATAGTATATCGCTTGGTCAAAGGCACACAGGCTTTAAGTGACAGATTGAGACCTAAATTCTATTTGTTCTCTTAATTTCAATTACTATTTTGATCTCAATTTTTTTGTGTGACTAGGAAGTATTGAATCAGATGAAATTGTTATTCAATCACCAAAGAGTGAAAAAGAGTTAACAAGTAATAAAGGAAAACTGAGCTTTATTATTCAACATTGATTAAGCATCTTCTACAATACCGAATCTCTCCTAAATTTTCGATATCCCTACTGAGGGTGTAAAAAAATGTCTGTGATATCAAGGAGCTTACAATCTACTTGGAGAATTGATATAAAAAACAAATACATACCTAGATGCATACCTAGATACATACATACATATATTCATACATAGAAGCATGCAAACATAATTATATATGTGTAATATACAACATTAGTAAAACAAATTTAAGGTAAATAAGAGATTAGAAATAAGAGAATTTGTAAAACACTTCTAGTACACATGAAATTTCTTTATATTTGAGAATTAAAAGAATCAAAAAATAGCTGTAGCTAAATAGAGGATTCTGGATCTGAGGGACAGTCTGAGAAAATGACCAAGCTAAGAAATGAAAGCTCTTATTCATGGAAGACCAAAAAATATAGGATCACTGGAGATAAGAGTATGGTCCAAAGAAATGTATTAAAAGATTGGATATATAGAAAAGCATTAGAATATGTAGGTATTTGAATGTTAAACAGAATTTTGTATTTGATTTTGGTGTCGCAATAGGATTCACTGTCACTCATTAATTAGGCATGATGAAAGGATGACCTACCTGTTAGGTAAGTCCCTTTAATGACTAAATAGAGGATTGATTTAAATTGAGAGTAGATTGAGGGGTCCAAAAATTTTGCCTCCTAATATTTCTCTAGAAGTATCTGTTTCTTATTGTAATTAGTAGGAATCACCTTATCACTGAGAAGTTTTTCTGCTAATGATTCTCCAAAGGGCAGCTTTTATATCCTTATTTCTTAGTGTATAGATAAAAGGGTTCAACATGGGAGTGACCACAGCATATATAGCTGAAGCAACTGTGCTCTTCCAGGAAGCGTCGGTAAATGCAGAAGACAAATATACCCCAAACACTGTACCGTAAAATAAAGACACAACACAGAGATGAGATCCACAGGTAGAAAACGCTTTATACTTACCCTGAGCAGATTGGATTTTTATAATGGAAGAACAAATCTGAATATAAGAGAAAAGGATCCCCATGACAGGGATAACACCCAGCAGTCCAGAAACCAAATACATCAAGATATAATTGATGAGAGTGTCAGAACAAGAAAGCTTCATAATCTCAGGAAGATCACAAAAGAAGTGCTGAATCTGCTGGTTTGTACAAAAGGAGAGACGTGTTCCCAGCAGACTGAAAAGGAGGGCAACTAGAAATGCCATTGTCCAGCACAGTATCACTAGCAAGCCACAGAACCAAGAGCTCATCATTACTGCATAGCGTAGAGGGTGGCATATAGCCACAAAACGGTCATAGGCCATTGAAGTAAGGAGGAAATTATCTATGCCGGCAAAAAGTATGAAGAAGAACATCTGGGTAAGACAGTCAGCATAGGGGATGGCCTTGTTTTGTGTCCTGAAGCTCACCAACATCCTTGGGACTGTGGTGGTCACCAGACAGGTATCAACAAAGGACAAGTTGGAGATTAAGAAGTACATAGGTGTGTGGAGATGAGAGTCAGAGCTAATTGCCAACATGATGAGCAGGTTTCCAATCATTGTGACCAAATACATGCTTAAGAACAATCCAAAGAGTGGTGCTTCTTGATTTGGTTTCTCAGAAAATAGCAGGAGGATGAATTCAGTGAATTGTGTTTGGTTTTCTGGTACCATGGGACTGGCTTTTCTGCTAGGAAAGGGAAATGAGAAGAACATGAGATGAAAATACCTTGATCTTTCGGTATCAAATGGAGAATCTCTAATTCTCATTTGACTGATAGGATTTCTACTTCTTGTTCCTGTCTCTCCCAAACATTATCTTTGTGATATTAGAAAATCACAGTTTCTACATCCCTACTCAGTGCATGAATAAGGATTTGGATTAATATTCTCTTAGTTTGTTTCTTTTTCTGAAAGTCCATGAAATGGTATCTCGGATTTACTGTGGGTGTCCAGCCTCTTCGGGGTTCTTGGAACCTGACAGGAGGGATAGAGTCGGTGAAATGAGTTGAGTCAACAAGTGGATATAGCCAGGAGCAGGTTGCCTGACTGTCAGTTGCTTGGATTTATGTTTATAGTCTCAGAATCATGTATGTTTCAAGCAAGCAAGCAGAGATAATTTTCCTTGTTTACAAAGGTGTACAATTTTCATCATCAATCATATATTTCATATGTTTACAAGTTTTAATCATGTGATTACAAGTTTAAGTAATAATCACATAGTTAATTACTTTCTTATCCCTACTCAGACAATGATGACCTTAACCTATGTGTTACCATATATATTACTACATTGTATAATTGTTAATTCATTTAAAGTTATTAATTAAGCAATTCTTTTAATGGAAAGTTTTTTATATTTTTTGTGTAGGTAATGTTTTTTGATACACTTCCTTAACAGTCTGTAGTGAGGGTCTTTATGCTTGTCCACCCATCCGTTAACTCTTACAATAACCAATTTTTCTTTCTGGCCTTCTTGGTAGAAGCCACAGTTTCTGTGACCTTTGTTATTCTTTCCCATGATACTAAGGCTGCTGGAGTTCACATATCAGTCACCTGTAGTATTTTCTCGCCATCTTTTTCATATATTCCTGGGTATGGTAAGGGAGGCCAAACTCTTAATTTCCCTGGAATTCTATCTGACCCATCTTATATCTGTTTTCCCTGTATATATTCTGGTATCTCCTTGGAATTCCCAGTGCTGGGTTTTCCAGAAATTTCAGAATGTTGAACCCTTTTGCATGCCTCAGGGAGAGGCAGTCCTGTTAAATTTAGACAGAGTTTACAATCTGTATTATTCAAGGAATTTTTCTGAAATCCTTCCTTTATAGTCATTCCAGTATTAGGGTGAGTAAATATTGTTATCAATAATAAACCTATAAATATTGGCATGCATCAAATCCACATATATATATATATATATATATATATATATATATATATATATATTGAGGAAGGAAATGTTGTTCCATCAGGCAGTGTGACTGCCTTGAGTCTTCTTGCTGCGACTGTGTCAAACAGCTTAGAGACCCTGGCTCCCAACAATTTACTATGAGCATTGAAGACTACAGAGCAAAAGGATTAAAAAAAAGACATACCATGAACATGGCAGGATTTTTCCTGCAGATAATAGCAGAGAGAGAGAGAGAGAGAGAGAGAGAGAGAGAGAGAGAGAGAGAGAGAGAGAGAGAGAGAGAGAGAGAGACAAGAGTTTTCTGGTCTGACTAGAAGAATTTGGGTCTCATGATCTTCAAAGGAATTCATAAAACTATATAGAAATAAAAGGGATAATATGGGACATAATGAGCAAAACTAAATCTCACAAAAAGTCTAAGCAGGAAAAGATACCTTGCCTTTGTGCATGTTAAATTTTCTTGATTATTACAATGGAAAGGAAATCCCTTAGCTTTCTTAGGCAAACCACTTCACTCTGAGTTTGCTCTAAAATGTGACTTTTGAAATTTTATCCAATGTTCTCAGTCTATTTTTTGATATATTGAGAACAAATCCCTTTTGTCTGCCCAATAAGTTTTCTTTACTTATGTGAACAGAGTAAGTTCATATTGCGTGTTTTCTGTTGTTTAGATCAAGTAATTCTAATGGATTCAGCTAAATCTAAGAAGTCCCTTTAACATCCTACTGCTTCTGCCTGTCATCATTCATAAATTATCGATGGTTTTTAAAATTGTAGTACAAGTTTCAGATGAGGTCATACATTGATCAAAGACAATGTGATGATCATTTCCTTATTGCTACATATTCTTTCAATGTTGATTATAAGTTTATAAGTTATTTTCTGTGCCATATCGCTTCAAATTCGAAATGAATTTGCAGTCCACTGGAAACCTCTTCATCATTTTCAAAAGAATATTGGTCTTGTTTTTTGGGAGAAAGTGTTCTGTGAGGCTTCTGTGTTTTTTACTTTCCTTATAATGTAACCATCCATAGCATACTTGCTTATCTGTGATAGCCCAAGGCTCCATACATGAAAGGGTACCTCTGTGAGACTGCCCCCTCATCCTCAAAAGGGTTTTTTGATCCCAAAGCAATAACACCTTCCAGGTCTCAATCCTATTCTCTTGGCCCATATAGCATAGAAGTTATACATTCTAAAATTATTCCAGCTGGTGTATATTTTAAGTAACTTCCCTATGATGCATGAAGTTATTGAAAGTGAATTATTGACCCAGGTTAACAAATTGTAGATGGAATATACTTTTAGGTTTACATGGGACTAATCAGTCTATGAAGGTTTCTATAGAGAATATGGAGTCTGGTCTAAAAGTTTCAGATGGAGTTAGCCACTTCAAATAATTATAAGGTTCTCTGGAGGGTTCTTTATATTAACAGAAAAGACTGCAATGATCTGAATGAAAGAGAACATTAGAAGATTCATTCCTCTGAGAATTCCATAAGCACAGAACCTTAGAACTGGAAGCAAATACTGAACTCTTTCAACATAGCTAGACAGCCAGGAAGAATTTATTAAACATTACCCATGTCCTACACATTGTTCTTAGAGCTAGGAATACAAATTCAAAAATAAGAGAGGGGACAATTCCATGTAAATAAAATGGTGACGTAACATAGAGCCTCAGATGTACAGCCAGGAAGAGATTAAAGAATGACATACTGGAGCTCATGTCCAAAATGTGGAATTCTTTGAACTAACTCACCAAGGGGAAAAGAAGAATGGTGTGGGGAATGAAGTCTGATGGTGATAAGACACCAAGCCCTTTTGCATGACTTTGAAATTCTTAAAATCAGAAAGAGTGGGATGGTGATGAAAGATACTTTAACACATGAGAAATACTTTTCCAACTGTTACTTCATGATCTCCTATGAGAAGGGACTTAACAAGTTCTGATAGTACCCAGTCCACATTTGGAAAATTCTAATTCTAAGAAGTTTATTGGTTTCTTTGTGTCCTAGGAACAAATCTAAATTTGTCTTTTTTGCAATATCCTCTCAAGCCACAGAAGATAGTGTATTTCTCTTGCTATCCCTTCAAATATTTCAAGAGAGCTACCAAAACAAAAGAAATAATTGCAAAGAACATATCTATAATTAAGCAGATACATTAAAGACCAAAAAAGGAGCAGATATGGAGAGGTAAAGAGTTTCATCCTTACTTTGCAAGGTTGGTGTTAGTTGTAGCCAAAGTAGACATGACGGAATTCATAGGTCTCAGTAGAGTAGAATGCCTTAGAAAGTTTATCAAGTCAAAGTGGAAGGAGGTCTGTACTGATTCATAGTTGGTTTATTCTCTAGTAAGATCCCCATCTTTTCACCACAGGTGGAGGATACACTTTGATGCTTTTCTGCTAAACCAAAGTCACACTAGTAAGTTGGCTGTATGGAGTTCAACAACTATTTTCCCTTCAAATTTCTAGGATGTAGCCATGACTTGGGAGGGGATGATTTTCTAGCATTCATCTTCTTTCCTAATGCATATTGTTTCTAATATTTATGGTCTTTTCAAAATGTACCCTTGTGCTTCCTCTTTTAGATTTGAGTTGATATAAATTAGGCAGTCAGAAAATGGCTGCCTCCCAAAAATAAAAAGGCAGTGATATATGCTGCTTACAGAGAATATGCAGGTGAAAGTGACAACAAATATGTACTTGTTATAAAGGGGTTGCACAGCTTGGGAAAGTCCTTTTCCTATATGTTTTTTTTTCTCCTTTCATGAAATTCCTCCTAAACCTAGTGTCATTTCTGCCTTGTTTCTTATAAAGTCCTTAGACTGTAATTACTAGGAAGATTTTTCTTCATTCAGGAATAGGTTTTTTACATTTTCCAAGTATTTTCCATGTATTTTCTCTACATTTGATCTCTGAGTTGAAATGATCACCATCTAATCTCTTTCTTTACAACTCTGAAAATACCTGAATTGAATTAAAACACCCTATACACTGCATGCTATTACAAATCCAACCTTCTTCCTTGAAACCCGTCTGACTATTATTTGAGCATCCCTCTCTTTTTCCCATCTCCAAACCTCAACTGTCTCCACATTCTTGCAGCAGATAAATCCAGTCCTTAATTGACAGTTGCTCAGTCTCTATGTCACCTGTGGTTGTGCTTTAAACTACTAAATAGCTTTATACAAAATACCTGGTTCATATGAATCTCTGTAGAACCCAAAAATTCTGGTTACTTTTGTTTTGAATTTTTCTGAGGAATATGCATAGACATTGCAGTGATAACTCATACTTCAGTCAAAACCTCAGCCTTCAGTAATATTCTGAGATCTGTAGATACAGGTAATATAGAAGATATCTGCAAGTTGTAGGAAAAAATGTCTTTTTTGAACCCAGTAATCTGTATCTGGCTATAGGGACATAACTCCTCTAACTTTACAATGCTTTCCATTGGTGCATTTGAGAGTTCCTGCTGATTAAAGATTGTCACAGAGGCATGGTTTATACCTGATTTAGTTAGAATAGATAAGAATAGATTTATAGCTCTTCTATTATGACAAAAATAAAAATTTATCTCTTTAAAATAATTTTAAGATCAACAAAATTCCCACAGAAATGATCTCATTTGACTTTCAAAAGAACATGACGGAGCTTATAGGGAATTTTTAATCTCTATTTATTGGTTCATTGCACCCTAAAATATATATCATTATAAACAATTCTAAATAATGGCAAAAATGAAACTTAATCATAATTCAGAGTATAAGTTTGAATCTGTTCTCCCTTATTTTTACTCCTGGATCTCAGGTGCACTCTGGATTTTCAAGTAAACCTTTTACTGAATTAAGTTTTCTTTATCTTTCACCTGGATGTTGCTGTGATTTCAGCTTTCTTGGTTTTGGGAGAGTGATTTTCTGTTTCTGAGCAACAAGCTCCTGCTTCTCTCTTTTTACCTTATTTCCCTCCTTCTTTATTTCTTACTACTTTCCCAGTACTTCCCACCTGGAATCACTTACTGAACATCACCAAGGAGATAGGCTTGATTCACTGTATCTAAGTATTGCAAAGGCTGACAGGAAGGTAGAAACTCTGGATCCCAGAAAGAATGGAAATTTTCAGGTGGTTGGACGAATATCTCTGAGAGTCACAATCTGACTACCTCCTGGTGTGAAATAAGGAAGATTTGATCTTGGGGAGAAAAGGAGGATATTTAAAATATCTATTGCCTAAGAGCTATATTCCCCAAATTCTTCATTAGACATTCAAAATTAATTATTTTTCTAATTATTGCCCCCATCCCCTTTGGGGCTGGAAACTTGGCAGAAAATTTCCTTACAGGGAGAACTGTCCAAATTTTCCCAAGAAGTTGCCAAATTCTGGGGACCTTAAGCAAGAAAGGAACTTAAGAGTTTTGTCAGGCCAATAGGAATTATCTATTTTCAGCAAAGAATTTACCTCCTGACAGGCCACATTATGCTTTTCTAATGCTGTAATTTCATGGTAACATTTGCTTCTGCTGAGGCAAAGTCATTCTCTTCATAGATTAATTTTATTTTATTCTTTCTCATTCTTTTTGGGGGGTCAAATAGAAAAAGATCAATTACTCTTCCCCAGCATGCTAATTTCAAACTCATCAATTCAGTTTTCATCTTATCTCAATATTTCTTCTCCAGAACTACATCTCCACAAGCTTTAATTGGTCCTTATTAATTTTTCACATTATACATTGATTTTCCCAATTCATACTTATAAAATTAATTTTTGAAATCTAATGTAAAACTTTGTTTATTCTCATTAAATTTCTTTGAATTAGATTTGTTTTGTTGCTATACCATTTAAAAGTCCTTTAAATTTATATCAACATTGGAGGCAAAAAGTAGCATAGTGAAGAACGCAAGAACCATGGTTTTAGGAGGACCTGAGTTCAAATCCATCCTCAGAACTATGAATTTGATATAGGGCAAATCACGTAATCCTATTGCCTTCCCAAAAACAAAGTGTTGCATTAATATCGTGTTATTGACTCAACATAAAAATTCAACTTCACTGAGGAAATTTGCTGAATAGAATATGTTCTTTAATTATTTGAATGTTTTCTGCTGCTTATTTACAAATTTGTATTTTTAATAACTGAAAAGAAACATAAAATCTTTCAACCACAAAGAGTAAATGTAATTGGTTAAGAGAATATAGTGCCATATCATTCTTAACAGTTTTGATATGTCATTGATATCTCCCTAAAAATAAATTTATTTCAATTTATAAAGCATTGTTGATAATTTAGTAATTTGATGTTCTCTTTGGATAGAGTATTGTGTAAAGGAAAGGAAAGGGTGTTTGGCTTTTAATTAGTAAGTTTTGGTTTGAATAATGTTTTCTGTAAATAGTAACTTTGTATTGCTATGCACATCAATCTATGTGGTTCTCAATGTCTGAATTTAAAAAATATTGATAACAAATTATATATACTGTATTTTTATAAGGATCAAATATATTTATATGTATATATATATATATATATACACATATCAAGGAGTTTATTGTTATCTTTTGTATTATTCTTATACTGTATTGCTAAAGGGAGACATATTGAATTGGATAAAAACACATGGATAAAGTTTTAGGGCATGAAGCAAAATCTATTATATTTCAGCAGAAGTATAAAAAAATAGTGGGGGAAGCTTTTCTGATTCCAGCTGATGTAAAAGCCAAAATAATCCTAGTTTAAAGAAAGGAGGAAGGAAATTACATTCTAGTGAAAGATGACAGAGACCATGTAGAAAGATTTAAAATAAACATACATTTAAAGATTTTTAGCATGTAAATTTAAAAGAACTTAAATGATACTTTTTGTTGTTTGTCTTTTGTCTTTATGAAAGGACAATATATGCAGCACAACTATTGATTCCCCTTTATATTAAATTGCATATCTGCCTAGAACAGATTTTTTTAAAAAATTACATTTTTGTCAGTTGGGTTTATTAATCTCAAATGTTCTTTTAATTTTTATTGTTTAATTGATATTTTATTTTTCAAAGATATGTTATGAAAGATCTTCAACATTCATCCATATGCATAAGTATGTTATTAAGTTATATAATTTCCTTCCACTCTCCCTTCCCAATCCATTCTCTTAGTGGAAAAAATGACAGGTGAATCTTGTACATTGACATTTGTCATTTTCATCATAAGGAACTTAAATTAAGAAAAAGTAGTATATAAGAAATCTTTTATCACAAGTGAATGTTTTGTTCTTCAGATTCTGAAGGGTTTATTTGTTTCTTTTGTTTTGTTTTCTTTTTCTTTCTCTGAATGGTGATACATTGTCCATAACCAATCAAATAATCTTGCACTGGCTTTCTGACCTCAGGGAGGAGTTGCATCCATGAAGCTTGATCAACTCACAATGTTGTTGTTAATACGCCGAATGTTCTCTTCAACATCAGATGTTGTAATTTCTTCCATACTTCTCTAGAGTCCATTTAGTTATGGTATCTTATAAAACTATAGTATTAAATAATATTCAAATTCCATGATGTTCAGCCATTCTCCATTTGATGGGCATCCCCTCACTTTCCTATCCTTTGCCACTACAAGGAGAAGTCTGATGAATATTGTAAAATATGTGGGACTTTCCCTATTTTTATGATTTCTACTGGGTATATGAATGAATCTATCAAGCAACAAATTATAGAAAGAATTAATTATTTCCTCCTAGATAATGACAAAAATGATATACCATAGCAAAACCTATGGGATACACTCAAGGTGGCTGTCAGGGGATTATATTATATATTTAAATGTTTACATTAATAAATTAGAGTAAGAAAAAATCAATTAACTAAATATGCCACTAAAAAATTGGAAAAAGAACAAATTAAAAATCCCCAATTAAATAACATGTAAGAAATTCTAATAATTAAAGGAGAAATTAATAAAATTGAAGGCAAGAAAACTATTGAACCAAGAGTTGGTTTTATGAAAAAAAATAATAAAATTGATAGACCTCAGGGCAATTTGATTAAACAAAAGAAAGAAGAAAACCATATTGCTAGGATCATAAATGAACAAGGTGAACTCACCACCAAAGAGGTAGAATTTAAAGTATTAATTCAGAATTATTTTGCCCAACTCTATGCCAATAAATTTGATAATTTAAGTGAAATGGACAAATATTTACAAAAATATAGCTTAACCAGAATAAACAATAAAGAAATTAAAAACTTAAATAAGTTCAACAAGCCATTATTGAACTCCCTAAGAAAAAATCTACAGGGCCAGATGTATTCACAATTGAATTCTATCAGACATTTCAGGAACAATTGCTTCCAATTCTATATAAACTCTTGAAAAATAGGTGAAGATAGAAATCTAACTCTTTTTATGACACCAATATGGTGCTGATACCTAAACCAACAATATGGTGCTGATACCTAAACCAAGAAGAGTTAAAACAGAGAAAGAAAATTATAGCCCTCTCTCCCTGATGAATGTAGAGGCAAAAATCTTAAATAAAATCTTAGCAAAATGAGTACAACAAGTTATCACTGGGATAATGCATTATGATCAAGTAGGATTTATCCCAGGAATGAAGGGTTTGTTCAATATTAGGAAAACTGCTAGTATAATCAATTGTATCAACAACAGAAGTACCAGAAATTATATGATCATATCAATAGATGCTGAAAAAGCTTTTGATAAAATGCAGCACCAATTCCTACTAAAAGCACTAGAGAGTATAGGAATAAATGGTTCTTTAGAATAATACGCAGTATCAATCTGAAACCATCAAACAGTATTACATGCCATGGGGAGAGGCTAGAAGCATTCCCAAGGGTGACCATTATCACCACTACTATTCAATATTGTATTAGAAATATTAGCCTCAGCAATAAGAGAAGAAAAAGGAATTAGAATAGGGAAAGAGGAAACAAAATTCTCACTCATTGTAGATGGCATGATGCTATACCTACAGAATCCCAAAAGTCATCTTAAAAACTACTAGAAATAATTAACAACATTTGCAATGTAGCATGATATAAAATAAACCCTCATAAATACTCAACATTTCTATATATTACTAGCAAGAGGCAGCAGAATGAGCTAGAAGAGAAGTCCCATTCAAAATAAATAGATCCAATATTGTAGCCAGATTTTCCAAGGAATTTAATCAGTAAAGGCAGAAGAGATGTAATATGATCTTTAGCAAGGATGGAAAGATCAGGTGAGAATTTTAGGGTTTTTTTTTTCATAAAGATAGAGATAGGAGCATTTCAATAGACAGTAGGAAATAAGCAAGGAGATAGTAAGATGTTGAAAATAAGATACCAAGGAGGGAAAGATAAAGTGAGATCTTTGAGGTTTTCCCAAAATCAAGGAGATATGCACCCATTCATTAACAGTAAAAAAAAATCAAGTAGATAAAATATATTGAAAATAAGAGAAATATTAGTGGTAACAGAAGGGAATAATCTGCAGGAGGACAAAAGAGAGATTGAATTATATGAGCAGGTGCATTATTTAGCCTCAGTAAAGATTAAAGCTACATCATGGACAATGGAATAAAGGAAAAGGCAATTAAAAATGGGATAATACTGACTAGAATGAGGAAGGGAAAAGGGAGTTAATGTCTCTTTTTTTTTCTTCAAAAAATTACCAAAAATTTAAGCTGAGAGACTTGGAGGAGGGTTGAGAGCCTTAAGAATGCATGGAAAATTTTGAATCATCAATGTTCAGTTGCCTCTTTCCGAATGGTTTCATGAATTCCTTCATTTTTATTCTGTAGAATGTGTATGGTAATGAAGGTAGTAAAGCTTGAAAATCATTCAAGTTTGACTACAAACATTTAAATGATATGGAGAGAAGAACCGAAAAGTACAAACAAACATGTATGTCTACATATTTTACAGGGATTTAGAGTACTGGTTAGGTTTTTTAAACAAGTATGAGATAGCAAATAAATCATTGAAAAAAATTATAGTAAAGTTATATACAATATAGGTAGAGATTTGAACTTAATATCAAGTGATAATACCTAATCTGAGAAAGCTGATTTAATGAGTGAGGAGCCTATTCAAATTCTAATTACTATCTGCCAGTGATTCTACTGCTCTGAATTGCAAATGATAAGATCACTTATGCAAACATAGGAAGCTAGCTAGAGGTCATCCATTCTTCTTTTCCCTTGTTGATCAATCCCCTCATGTAAAAGAGGAGTATAGCATGTGAAAAGT
This sequence comes from Macrotis lagotis, assembly GCF_037893015.1. NCBI lineage: Eukaryota > Metazoa > Chordata > Mammalia > Peramelemorphia > Peramelidae > Macrotis > Macrotis lagotis. The sequence continues at coordinate 920,715,486 of NC_133658.1, read as the reverse complement.
TCCAATTTACTATTATACCTCCAGGCCAAGCAAGGGATCATGTTGGAACTAGCTAGTTATAATGAATGAGTTGTATTTTGTCATCCTGCCTATACTAAGAAGTAAACTATTAATTTTATAATTAGCTTATCAGCCCTTCTTAGTGGAGATGCCTTCTCTATTATTTTGTTATTTAATCAAGGAAGTGAAATACCAGTAACTAGAATCATTCCTGGTATAAATTAAATCAGAATTCATGACTTAAATTTAATAAAATAAGAAGCATCCCCAATAGAATTTCCTTTGAGAAAAAAATAGATAAATAGATACACATACATATATATGTACACACACACACACACACACACACACATGTATGGGTTGGGTGTCTTTATTTTCTTCTGCATTAAATGGCAGTCTTAAGCATTAATTTTGGTGTGATTCCCCAAAGTGCTTGAATGTTTTGGGGATAATTTCTACACATTACAATTAAGTCACCCAAAGGCATTGGATATTATAATAAATAGGTATTATTTCATTTGCTTAAGTACCTTTCTTTTTTTTAGGTTTTTGTAAGGCAAATGGGGTTAAGTGCCTTACACAAGGCCACTCACCTAGGTAATTATCAAGTGTTTGAGACCATATTTGAACCCAGGTACTCCTGACTCCAGGGTCAGTGTTTTATCCACTATGCCACCTAGCCACCCTTTAAGTACCTTCCTTAATCAATTCTTGGGACATAAGACACCTCTTTATTCGTGGGGCTATAGAGGAAGGATTGAGCATGGGAACGAGAACGGTATACACAATGGATGAGACCTTGTCCTGACCTGGAGTATGATAGGAACTTGTTCTCATGTATGTAAAGATAGATATATCACAGTACATGATAACCACATCCAGGTGGAAGTAACAAGTGAAGCAGGCTTTTTTTCCTGTGCCACCATGGATTTAGTGTGAAGCAGAGTTCAGAGAATCAGACTATAAGAGGCAAGCATGAGGCAGAAAGGAAATAGTAGGAAGACTACAGCACTCACATAGACTCTTCCTTCATATTATCATGGCCAATAAAAGGGAGTTTTAAAATGACTGAAATTTCACCAAATTTCACCAAAAACTATTCAATGGCTCCTGCACAAAAAAAAAGGAGTTTCAGTGTATAAGTTGTTTTGAATTATAGAGTTTATGGTTCCCCCCCCAAGCCATCATCCTGAAACCATAAGCACACTGATCTGTTGGTTCATGGGCATTGGATGACACAGTGAATGGCAGATGCCTACATAAAGATCACAGGACATGGCTGCGAAAAGAAGACATTCAATACATAACAAAGTGAGAAACAGGAAGATCTGAAACACACAAAATATCTATAACATCTGTAAAAGAGAGATGGTTGATAAGGAAGTACATTGGTGTGTAAATTCAAATGTCATGGCAGGTCAGTAGAATTAAGACTGTATTTCCCTTTATTGCAACCATGAAAATGATGAGAATAAGTGTTAAGAATACTAGTTTGAATCTAATAATCATAACAGGATGAAATCTCTAATAAAAGACTGATTCTTTTCTTTTCCTGTCAGGTTTATTTCACTTTCTCACCTAAAGTCAAAAAGACAAGTTTTAGAAAAGGAAGAAGACTGGATTAATACAAAACCCAGGACAGAGTCTATGACTACAAAATGATGATTATGATGAAGTTAATTTCATCTTACAGAAATGAAATGAAAAAATTACTTAAATTAACTGAGTCCTTGTAATGATAAATTCATTGACTGATACTCTGGAAAGAATTACTAATTTCGAAGAAGAATCATTTGGTAGTACTCTTGTTGGTTTCTGGATATAAATGAAGGAAAATTTTCATAAAATATTACAAGGCACTTTTATACTTTGTTGGAGTTATAATCTTCTCTAAATACTCCATTCAGCAATACATTCATATCCTCTCATTCTGTGTGAGTGTTATTCACATTCTTCCCAAAATCCTTCATGATAGGAGGTTGGACATGGCCATCCAACATTCTGGGCACACTTTTATTCACTTTTTCACATTTTATTTACAGCAGTGCACTACATGGGTTGTCTATTACCTATCACTCAGTCTCATAATATAATAGGCCCATCTCCTTTCTTGGTCCTACATCTCTCTAATGATATTCACAATGTTACTTTAAAATGCATATTGTTCTCCTGGTTCTGCTATCTTCCCTCAGCACTTGCTAATAAAATCCTCCCACCCATATTTTGTTACAAAATGATAACCCATCACATTCAACTACCATAGATGCTTCATAAATTCTCCACTTGTTGAATATCCTCTCAAATTCCATTAATTTGACATTATGAAAAGAGCTGCTATAAATATTTTTTACATGTAGGTCTTTTTCTATTTTTTTGGATCTCTTTGGAATCGAGAACTAGTAGTGCTATTATTGGATCAGAGGGTATATACAGTTTTATTGACATTTGATTCATAGTTCAAAATTGCTCTCCCAAAATGTTGGATAAGCTGACAGCTCCACAAACAGCACATTAGTGCCTCAGTTTTCCTACATCCTCTTCAGCATTGATAATTTTTTCTATTTTATAATTTACTCAATCTAGTAGATGGGAGGTGATAATTCAGAGTTGTTTTGTGTTTCTTTAATCAACAATAATTTAGTGTTGCTTTATATGATTATAGATAGCTTTACTTTTGACAAAAGCCTGTCCAATTTCTTTGACCATATATCAATTGAAGAATGACTTCTGTTCCTATAAACTTGACTCAGTTCACTCTCTATATTTTCTCTATATATCTTATAAATGGATGCTTTCCCAGTAATACTATCTGTGAAAATGGTTTTCTGCCTTCCCTGTGTCACAAGTTTACAAGAATTCAAGTGATTCCTCAATTGATAAATGGCCAAAGGATCTGAAAAGGCAGCTTTCAGGTGAAGAAATTATGGAAATTTTAGTCATGTGAAAAAAGTGACCCCATAAACTTTCAGAGGCTAAATTACTATTTTTTTTATTTCCCTTCATTTTATTTTTGGTTATGTTTCCTTCTCAACATCTTTTTTTGTTAACATTTTAATTTGTTTTCCAATTATATATAATAGTAGTGTCTACCTATCATTTTTGAAAGGTTTTGAATTTTTCAATTAATCCCCCTCCCCTCCCTTGCCCTGCCCCCCATAAAAGAACTGCCTGATAATCTTCACATTGTTTCCATTCTATACATTGATAGAAATTGAATGTGTCATAAGAGTAAACATATAAGTAAATATAAAACCTCCTCCCCTCCTCCCCAAGAAGATGAGAGACCTCAAGAATAGAGAGAGAGAGAAGAAAAAATAAATGTACTGCAGTCTGTGAAAAGATTCCAATGGCTCTGTCTCTGGGGTGAGTGGCTTTCTTTGTCATAAAAGTCCACCAGAGAAGTAGATCCTGTGTAAGCCTGACTATGGAGCCTTGTTAGTCGGATTGTTTATTTTTGGTAGCTTTTAAAATTTTCTTTGATTTGGGAATTTGGGGATTTGTCTGTAACATTCCTGGAAGTTTTTCTTTTGAGATTTTTTCAGGAGGTAAATGATGATTTCTCTCTCTATTGTGACCTCTGTTTCCAGGATTTCAGGGCAATTTTGCTGTATTACTTCCCAGAAAATGAAGTCTAGACACTTCTCATGATCATGGTTTTCAAATAGCCCAATAATTTGAAGTTATTTCTTCTGGATCTGTTTTTGAGGTCGGTTGTTTTTCCATGACATATTTCACATTTTCTTCTAATTTTTGGCTTTTTTTTGAAAGAGTTTTATTTCATCCTGATTTCCTACAAAGTCATCAGCTTCTTTTAGTTCCATTCTGCATTTGAAGAAGTTATTTTCTTCATAGATATTTTTTATCTCCTCTTCTATCTGGCCAATTCTGCTTTTTAAGGCATTCTTCTCCTCATTTGCCTTTTTTTTTTTTTAGCTTTTTCCATTAGACCTAAACTGGTTTTTAACATTTTATTTCTTCAGTTGATTTGGTTTTCGTGATTTTTCTGCATCGCTCTCATTTCTCCTCCCAATTTTCCTTCCATCTCCCTTAAATGCTTTTCAAAGTCTTTTTTTGAGCTCATCCATAGTCTGAGCCCATTTTCTATTTCTCTTGGAGGTTTTGGATACATAAGCTTCAATTTTACCATCATCTAAGTATGTTTTTTGGACTTCCATGGGACTAAAGTAATTCTCTATGGTTAGATTCTTCTTTTTCTGTTGTTTACTAATTTCCTAAGTCTAATACAGCACTTTCAAGGCTTTGGGTTTTTTTGGGGGAGGGTACCCCACTGGGATCTTTATTGCTCCAAGGTCTTATGCTCTCTTGCCTGTGCTTTGATATGTAGATGGACACATACTTTCCTCCACTCTGGAGCTATAAGGACAAACTTCAACCTGGATCTGACTGTAGGATAGCAGCAGAGTCCTACCTCTAGGGAGAGAAGAGAAATCTCTGCAGCCTTCCCTTACTGTCTCTGGGGATGCAGGCTGCTTTCACCAGATTCTTGCTGTATGTTCTACGGCTGGTGTTCCTCACTCCACACTCATTATGGTATAAGAGTTCTCTCCCTGTTCCTTCACACTGCTGCCAGTGATCTCTGGACTGGCCTGGGCTGCGTTGCATTGTGAACACAAATTTTTTCCAACCCCTGGTCCTGGTAAAAAACACATTTCCTGTGGAATTTCTCAGTTATCTTGGAAGGGGAAAATGTATCATTCAGTCTGTCTGTGGGTTCTGTCCCTCTAAATTTTGACTAGAGTAATCCTGCATGGTCACAGTTTATTATCCTAGTAATACCTTGCTGTATTTGCTTTGCTAAGATTTTATTAAGATTTTTGCATCTATATACATTAGAGAGATAGGTCGACAATTCTCTTTCTCTGTTTTCAATCTTCCTGGTTGGGATATCAGCACAATATTGGTGTCATAGAAAGAGTTAGGCAGAGATCCATCTTCAACTATTTTTCTAAAGAGTTTATATAGAATTGGAACCCATTATTCATTAAATGCTTGATAGATTCACTTGTGAATCCATCTGGCCCTGGACATTTTTTTTCTTAGGGAGTTCAATAATGGATTGTTGAATGTATTTTTCTGAGATAGGGTTATTTAAGTATTTAATTTCCTCTTCATTTAATCTGGACAACTTGTATTTTTGTAAATATTCATCTATTTCTCTTAGAATATCAAATTTACTAACAAACATTTCAGCAAAATAATTCTGCATTGTTACTTTAATTTCCTCATCATTGGTGGTGAGTTCACCTTTTTCATTTCTGATATGGTAAACTGGTTTGCTACTCTCTTATTTTTAATCACATTAAACAGAGGTTTAACAATTTTATTGTTTTTTTCATAAAAACAACTCTTGGTTTTATTTATTAATTAAATAGTTTTCAGAGTTTTCTTTTATTAATTTTGACTTTAACATTTAGAATTTCATAATTGGTATTTAATTGGGGGGGGTTAAATTTGTTTCTCTTTTTTTAGTTGCGTGTTTAGTTCATTGATTTCCTCTTTCACCAATGTATTAATGTAAGCACTTAAAAATATAATATATTCTCTTACAATTTCCTTGGCTGTGTCCTGTTAGTGCTGGTATATTATCTCAGCATTATCCTTATCTAGGATGAAATCATTGATTCTTTCTATCATTTGTTGTTTGATGCATTCATTCTTTAAAATGAGCTTATTTAGTTTCCAATTAGTTGTAGGTCTTTCTATCCCTGGACCATTATGGCATATGTTTTTAATTGCATTATAAATTGAGAAGGACGAATTCTCTATTTCAACCATTCTACATTTGATTTTAGGTTTTTAGGGCTCAGTAAATGGCCAATTTAAGTATAAGTGCCATGGACTGTGGGGAAAAAATGTATATTCATTTCTAGTCTGTCAACTTTCTCCAAAGGTCTATTATGTCTTTCTTTTCTAGCTTTCAATTTACCTCTTTGACTTTCTTCTTGTTTATTTTATGTTTAGATTCATCTAAATCTATGAGTGGGAGGTTGAGGTCTCCCATCTGTAGATTTTTGCTGTCTATGTCATCTTGTAATTCACTCAACATTTTCTCTAAAAATTTAGATGAAATACCATTTGGTGCATACATATTTAGTATTGAAATTGCTTCATTATCTATGCTACCTCTTAGGAGGATGTAATTTCTTTCCTTATCTCTTTTAATGAAATCTATCTTTGCAGCTGCTTGGTCTGAGATAAGGATTGCTACCCCTCCTTTCAATTCAGCTGAAGGAAAATATGTTCTGCTCCAAACTTTTACCTCTGATTCAAATGACTTTCCTTTAAGCAAATGTGTAGTATTCGGGTTTTCAATCCAGTATGTTATTTGCTTATCTTTTATGGTAGAATTCATACTATTAACATTCAAAGTTATAAATACTAACTCTCTTTATTGCCCTCCATGCTACCTTCCCTGTTTATATTTCCCCCTTTTATTCATTTTTATGTCCCCCAGGACTTTGTTTCTGAATACAACCATATTCAATATATTTGCCCGCTTGTATCTAACCCCCTCTCCCTTCTTTCCCCTTTCCCTTTGACCCTTCTTCTGTCTGTTAGTTCCTCTTTTTGTCCCCCATCTCCCTTTGCCCTTTTTACAATTAAAAGAAAAGTTTCTCACTTAAATGGATATGTGTATGTTAACTTTAAGCCTAATCTGATGAGAGTAAGATTCAGGATGTTCTCAAGTCCTCCTTTCTTCCCCTTTGTTGCAAGTAATCTGATTTGCCTCATTCAATCTCCTCCATCCTCCCATCTCTATACTGCACACCCTTTTAAGGAAGTAATGTTTCTTCAAATCATTCTATCAGAATCAGAGATAAGTCAATAGTGTCCATGACTTCTGGATAAGTATATACTCTCAAATAGTGTGACAATTCTTGAGAATTATGAGAATCTTTATCCCATGTGGGGATATAGTCAGTTTTATCTTATTGGATAGCAGGATTTTTCTTTACTCTTTTTTTGTAACCTTTTCACGTGTCTCATGGGTCTCCTTTCTGATGTCCAAATTTTGTGTTTAGCTCTACTCTTTTCATCAGAAAGAGATGGATGTCTCCTATTTAGTTAAATGTCCATATTTGCCCCTGGATTGGAATGCTCAGATTTGCCAGATAGTGGATTCTTGGCTGTATTCCAAGCTACCTTGCACTTCAGAATATCTCATTCCAGGCCCTTCAATCCCTTACTATTGATGGAGGGAAGTCCTATTTAATCTTTACTGTGGCTCCTTGGTACCTAAATGGTTTCTTTCTGCCTACTTGCTGGATATTCTGTTTTATCAGATAGTTCGAGAATTTGGCCATAATATTTCTTGATTTTGTTTTCAATTTGGAAAACCTTTCAGGAGGGAATTGATGTATTCTTTCAATAACTATTTTTGCCCTCTTGTTCCATGATATCAGGGCAGTTTTCCATCATGAATCCCGTAATATTAAGTCTAGCATTCCTACACTTCAATGTTTTCAGGAAGCCCAATGATTCTTAGGTTGTCTCTCCTTGTTCTATTCTCAAGGACAATGGTTTTGCTGATGACACATTTTACATTTTCTTCTATTTTTTTTTTATTTTTTGCTTTTGTTTAACGGGTTTTTGTTGTCTCATGAATTCATTAGTTTCCCCAGATTTTATTCGTTATTTTATTTTATTTTATTTTAGGTTTTTGCAAGGCAAATGGAGTAAAGTGGCTTGCCAAAGGCCACACAACTAGGTAATTATTAAGTGTCTGAGACCAGATTTGAACTCAGGTACTCTTGACTCCAAGGCTGGTGCTTTATCCACTATGCCACCTAACCGCCCCTCATTCGTTATTTTAGAGAAGAACTTTCTTCATTTACCTTTTGCAACTCTTTTTCCAATTGGTCAATTTTATATTTGAAGGAGTCTTCTATTAACCCAAGTATAGTTTTAGGAGAATTATTTTATTTTTGCATTTTCCCAATTGAAGATTTGAGGGAATTATTTTCTTTTTTGTATTTATACAATTGTGTTTTCTAAGGATTTTGTTTCTTGCCAGACGTTTAATTTCTCTTGCAAAGTTTTAATTTTCTCTTGAGTTTCTTTTTCCAGTTATTCCAATTGATTTTCAAACTCCTTCCTGATTTCGACTAAGAAGTCTTTCTGGTCTGGAAGCCAATTCATATTCTCCTCAGAAGTTCTAATGTCTTTGAGTCAAGGTCTTTACCTTCTATATAGTTTTCTATGAACCCCTCCATTACGCTGACCTTTCTTCATTTTCCTAGGATACTGTTTTGGGGAGGGGCTGGCACACAGTGGTTTGTTTTGAAATCCTTAGTGGCTTTGCTTATTTGGCCTAGTTACTCAAGGGGATCAGCAAGTAAGGAGTGCTGTTTGCTTTCTCTGGAGTGTCTATGTCCTTGACTTGAGGCCTCTTCTCTAGGCCTGTAAGAGGTCTGGGTAGGCAACAACGTCTAAATTATCTTTAAACAATATGGGCTATGTCCTGGGGCTAAATTTTACTCTCCCTTTCCACTGAGGGAGCCCTGTTGCCCACACCTGAGTCTAGGTAGGGTTTGCTGGGAGAGTTTTTTTTGGGGGGGTGTTACTATGTAGGAAGAGGACTCCTCTGAATTTATGGAGCTCACAGTCAGAGCTGAGCACATTGATATCCAGTAGCACTCTGCAACTCTCTGTGCTGGGGCTCCCCAGACCTTCGCTCGCACAGTCAAATTCTCTGCAGTTGATTTTAGGTCAGTCCAGCTTTTTCTCTGCCTCCACTGGCTCTCTGCTCTCTGCCACTGGTTCAGCTATGATGCCAGGAAATAGACCATTTGGTAGCTGTTCTTCTCCAAGCTTCTCTTTCTTGGTTTTGTTGATAGGATTTCTGTTAAGAGGTTTTATTTCTTATAATTTCTGAGGGGAATCCAATAGACCTTAGCTCACTTCCTATCCTCTCTCTGCCATCTTGGCCAGAATTTCTGTCAAGTCTTGGATGAGCAATAGACACCCCCTATCCATCCTGGTAGAATTCAGTTGGAATTGAATTGGCATCAAGTGTTTTGTCACTTTGAAGGAACCACAATAGTATTCAAAACCTCTTCAACAGATGTAACTTCAGTTAAGGACAGATAAACTTCAACTTGAGGTAAATTGTCAGTGAATTCTGTATTGATTGATAATGGTCTGTGAGAACATTTTGGAAGTATTCAGTCCTTCTCAGGAGTTGAGATGCACCATAGATAGTAACAATCCAAAATGGTTTTAGGATGCCTTGAAGGTTATTTATGGTCCAAAGACCTATGATGCAACTCAACTACTCAACGATAATGGATCCACATTGTTTAAGGATAGCTACATTATCCTAGAGAGATACACTGTATACATCCTTACTCTTCTTAATAGAACACCATCAAATCATTGCAGAAGCCATTACTACAAACAGAAGATAATCATTCCCTAGTAGAAGTTCCAAAATGAAGAAGAGGTTTTGAATTCCATTAAATTCCTTTCAAGTGTCAATACAACTGATGTGATTCTATTCTAGCCATGTGCTCCAAGGTAGGGGGTCCATTGCTCATCCAAAATCTGATTGAAATTTTCCAGGTTATGTGATGTGAAGAAAAATGAATTAAAGTCTGCCTCCATCTTCCATCTCTATAAAGTTGAAGGGAATAAATTGTGTTATGACAATCACAGGGATAATTCTCTTATAGTCATTGCTGATAAGATTCTTGTCAGAATACTTCTCAGTATGCTGATGTTTCACAAGGAAGATGATCATGTACCTGAGAGCCAGTGTGCCTTTAGAAAGGTTCAAGGAACAGTCAACATACTCTTTCATGCTGAAAACTCCAGGAAAATACCAGGAATAGAATACAAGTCTGTTTACAGCATTTGTAGGTTTGACCAAGGTCTTTGATACCAGCAGTTCTGAGGGCTTATGGGAAATTATGTGAAAATTTGTTTGCCCAGAGAAGTTGATCAGTATTGTACATCAGTTTCATGAAGTCCTGCATGCCTGCATTTTAGATAGTGGATAATACTCATGGGATTTCCCACTCACCAATGGAGCAAAACAAGGATATGACCTTGCTCCTATGTTTTTTAACATGATATTTTCAAACGCTTTATCAAAACACTTTTGGAGAATATGAATATGATTTCAGGTTCGTTAACCATACTGATGGAAAATTCTTTAACTTAAAAAGTCTACAAGCCAAAACCAATATTGAAGGCATGTTGGTGGATGATCTTCTGTTTGCAGATGATTGTGCATTGAATGCAGCCTCTGAAGCTGAGATGCAGCAAAGTATGAATTGAGTCTCTGCTGCTTGTGCTAATTTTACTCTAATAATTAATGACAAAATACACAGGGGCTCCAGCAGCCAGTATCACACTGTCCATATGTGGAACCATCAATTACAGCAAGTGAAAAAAATTTTGACTACTGTGAACAAGTTCACTTACCTCTGTGGTGTTCTTTCCAGGGAAGTTTGCAGTGACAATGAGGTTAAGACTTACATTGCCATAGCTAATTTCATATTTGGGAGCCTACAAAAGAGAGAAAGCAGATATTAGACTGACTCTAAAATGAAGGTCTATAGTGCTGTTTTGCTGACCTCCTTGCTCTATGCCTGTGAAACCTGGATAGTCTACCAGTGCCAAGTAAGGAAACTGAATTGCCTCTATTTAATTTGTCTTAGGATGATTCAGAAGATTACCTGACAGCAGACGATAACAGCCACTGGCGTTCTTTTTCAAGTAAACTGGCTAGCATTTTAACATTACCACAGAGAGCGCAACTACAATGGAGTGGACATGTTAGAATGTCAAATGCACACTTGCCCAAAACACTATTTTGTGGAGGACTCAAAAAGGCAAAGTGCTTCATAAAGGGATCAATAGAAACTATAAGAAGGCAACCTGAAACTCTTTGAAGAATGTTAGAATTGATCATACAGCATAGGAGACACTGCCATAGGACCACTCAGAATGATGTGTCCTCCTCAGTGAACGTACTGCACTATATGAGGAAGACAGAATTGAAGCAGCTCAAAAAAAAAAAAAAACATGACATCCAAGACTAAGGACTTAGACTTAATGAATTCTGAGATTGTTTTAAGTACAGTCAGGTTTGAAATGTGAAAAAATTACATTTATTATTGAAAATTTTATGAAGTTTTCTCTTATCTTCAATGATAATTGAAAAGTGGGTTAAAGACAGTGATAACATTGGAAGAACAGGGCAATTCCTGAACATAACAGTAGTGAGAGAGGAGAGATATCTGGGATAAGGAAAGGGTTTGGGTTCTTCATTCTTCAGTTGAAATTGTAAAATCTCATAAAAAAAATAGAAGGGAAGACTTAGGTCTTAAAGGAAAAACTTTAGCCCATAAAAAATCCTGGCAAAAAAAAAATATACCTGGAAAGTGCATATCTTGCCTTTTCTTGAAGACTTCCATGGAAAAGAAGTCACCATTTTCTCAGGAAGGTTATTCCACTCTGGGTATGTTATCACTTTCCTTGCAATTAAGTTAAGATCTACTTGTTGCAACACCAACAGAAATCATATGATTACCTGACTAGATGCTCAAAAATTCTTTGATAATATACCACATCCATTCCTATTAAAACATTAGAAAGTTTAGGAATAAATGGAGTTTTCCTTAAAATAATAAATAGTACCTATCTAAAAGCATCAACAAATATTATATGTATTGCAAATAAACATGGAGCATTTCCCAAAAAATCAGAGGTGAAACAATCATGCCCATTATCACCATTATTATTCAATATATATTAGAAATGCTAGCAGTAGCAATAAGAGATGGGAAAAAAAAATAAAGGAAGCAGAATTGGCAAGGTGGAATCAAACCTTTGAATCTATGCAGATGATATGTTTATATTGAGGAAATTGGGAAAATCATGTACAAAGCTCCTTGGAACAATTAACAAATACAGCAAAGTATAAGAATATAAAATAAATCCACATAAATAATATCAGTTCTATATATGAACAATAAAACACAAGAGGAAGAGATAGAGAGGGAAATTTCATTTAAAGTAACTTTATAGAACATTAAATACTTAGGAACCTGCCTCCCATGAAAAAAATCAGAAATTGTATGTACACCATTATAAATAAATAAAGTCAGATCAAATGATTGGAAAAAGGGTGATTGCTCATGGTTAGTTGAGCTAATATAATTAAAATGACAATTCTGTCCAAATTAAATTACTTAATGAGTACTAAATCATTCAAATAATTAAATAATGATCTTACTGAGTGAGGAAGAATATTATCAAAATTAATCTGAAGCAAAAAATGTCAAAAATAACAAGGGAACTGATGGGAAAAAAACTGTAAAGGATGGTGCTCTTGATCTACCAGATCTAAAATTATGCTATAAAATGACAGTCATCAAAACTTCCTGGTTTCGTATTGGTTAAGAAATAGAATAATGACTCAGTGGATGATGATAGTTTCCAAAGAAACTGCAGTAAATGACAAGCAATCTACGGTTTGAAAATTGCAAAAATATTAGCTTCTGGGATAAGAATTACTTGACAAAACAATTGTCATAAAAACTGTAAATAGTCTGGCAAAAGCTAGGCATAGACCTACCTTTCAATACCCAAACCAAAATAAGACCAAAAACGATACAGGATATAGACATGAAGGGCAACACCACAGATATTACAATAGACCAAGAAATACTCTATCAGATCAATGGAAAGGGTGAGAATTTTTGACCAAACAAGGATTAGAGTATATTATAAGCAACAAAATGAATGATTTTAATTCTCTTAAATTGAAAATGTTTTTTCATTAATAAAATAAATACTTTCAAAATTAGAAGGCAAGAATAAAGATAGGGGGAAATCTTCACAAATAGGAGTTCTAATAAAGGTTTCATTTATAAATTTTATAGTGCATTACATCAAATTTATAAAGTGACAAGTAATTCCTCAGTTGATAAATGGTTAAAGGATATGAACAGACAGGTTTCTAAAAATGCATTCATTTATTTTCACCCAAATAAATGACAAAATTCCCTTCCACCCTCACTTCCCACCTCCCTCCCCTTGGGTGACAAGCAGTCAGCTTAGCATTGTGCAAAGATATTTTTCGATATACATGTTTAAATATTAAGCATTTTCATTTTGAGGAATTAGAATTAAGGGAAAGAGATACCTAACAGATAATTTTTATAAAGTGTTCATCAAATTCATAAGAGTTGGTTTTATTTACTTTTTGTTTTGTTTTTCTTCCTCTTGATGGAGATAATATTAGCCATAGTCATCCTAACATGGATGTCCTAGTTTTCTGAACTTCTAAGAGGAGCTGCTTCCATTAAGGTTGATCATCTCACAATGTTGTTATTAACGTGTACATGATTCTTTTGGTTCTGCTCCCTTCATTCATCAACATATGCTGTAAGCAATTTATGCTTCTTTAGAGTCCAACCATTTATAGTTTTTAAGGAACAATAATATTCCATGATATCCATGTACCATAACATGTTTAGCCATTCTGCAATTGATGGGCATGCCTTATATTTCCAGTTTTTTTTGCCACTGTAAAAAGAGCTGGTATGCATATTTTGGAACACAAAGGATTTTTCCCATTTTTTTAGGTTTTTGCAAAGCAAATGAGGTTAAGTGGCTTGCCCAAGCCCACACAGCTAGGTAATTATGAAGTGTCTCAGACTGGATTTGAACCCAGGTACTCCTGACTCCAGGGTTGGTACTTTATCCACTATGCCATGTAGCTGCACCTTGATTTTTCCCATTTTTTATAATTGCATCTAGATATAGACCTAGAATTGTAATTGCTAGGTTAAAGGATATGTAGAGTTTTATTTCTCTTTAGGCATAGTTCCATATTGCTCTCCAAAATTCACAACACCACTAGCAAAGCATTAATGTCCCAATCCTCCCACAACCTCTCCAGTATTGATCATTTTCTATTTTTCTCATCTTGGCCAATCTGCTAGGTGTGAGGTGATACCTTCTTGTTGTTTTAATTTGCATTTCTCTAATTAGTAATGATTGAAAATACAGTTTTCAAATGATGAAATTAACGTTATACATTAAAATAATATATTCCAAGTCATTATTGAATAAAGAAGTTTAAAGTAAAACAACAAAGAGGTATAACCTCAAACCTTTTATATTGGCTAAGATGACAAAAAAAAAAAAAGAAATGGTCAGTGTTGGAAGGATTGTGGGAGAATTGGAACACTGATGCATTGCTAGGTAATTGTGAATGGACCCAACATTTGTGGAGAGCTATATTAAAAAATTCCCTGGGAGCAATAAAAATTTTCATTCCCTTTGACCCGTCAATTCCAATTCTAGGCCTACATTCAGAAGAAATGATTAAAAATAGGAAGAGACTTAAATCTTCCAAAATATTCATGGCAGCTCTTTTTGGAGTGGCAAAGAACTAGAAATTGAGTTGTTGCCCATCAATTGAGGAATGACTAAACTAGTTAGGGTAGATGAATGCTATGGAATATTATTGTTCTATAAGAAGTCATAAATGGTCGGATTTTGGACAAGCATGGACTGACTTTCGGTATTTGATGCTGAGTGACATGAGCAGAACCAAGGGAACTATGTACATATTAACAACCACATTAAGTGATTATCTACCTTGATAGAAGCAGATCTTCTCAGCAGTTCAGAGAGCAAGGACAAATGTATAAGAATGGGTATGGCCTAAGCTATGGATTTCCATTCAGAAGAAAAAAAAAAACACCTTTAGATTCTGCTGATCACTTTATAAAATTTTTCTTATATATCTTTTTCAATTAATTCTAATTCCTCATATCAAAAAATGACTAATCTGTAAACATGTTCATCAAAAATAATTATGTCCCATGTTAATCTGACTTTTCACCTCTAAGGTGAGGGAAGCAGGAAGGAAGGGTGAAATATAATTTTGTAACTTAAAAATATACACATGCATATTGAAGAATGTTGCGAATACTATTGTTTAATGTATTTGGCATCATAAAATAACAGCAAAATTCCCTTTTCTCTCACATTTTGATTTGGTTTTTCACCATTCAGTGGGAGGGTGGGCGGGGTTAAATGACTTTTCCAAAGTCTTTTATCTAAGTAAATACATTGTGTCTAATTTTGCACTGGAACTCAGGTCCTCCTGACTCCATGACTGGTGCTCTAACTACTGTGCCTCCTAGTTGGTCCTCACATTTCTTCAAATATGTGGAGACAGCTAGATCATGCTACATGTATTTTCTCTCCTATAGGTTAAGAAACTCTAGTTCCTTCATCTGATTTAATTAGTCCCTTCACTATCCTGGATGCTCTCTATGGCATCCTTTCCAGATAATCAATGTCCTCTCTACATTGTGGTAAACAAAACTAAACCCCAAATGTCAGAAATTTGTTTATGGCATTAAGATTAAACTCCTCCCCCTTATTGGAAGTGTGATCGATTCCAGTGAAGTTTAAGTTTCTTTTAGTTTATTTTGTCTGTCATATCCTCCTGACTCAAATTGATTTTACAATCCATCAGGAACATCCAGTTCATTTTCTAAAAAATAATAGTCCCGTGTTTTGGGAGATGATCGGAGGATGGGGGTGGGGGACTGGTGTGTCTTTTTAGTTCCTTTTTTTATTTACACAAAACTACTTAGTGAATATGATAATTCTTCTTGTATTTGCTAAGTCTATGCTGTTTAACCTCCCTTGTGATAATTGGGTTCAATGTATGAAAGCCACCTATTTCATTAAATGTTTATCTTTTAATCTGAAAATGCATGCTCAGTTTTGATGAGTAGTTGATTCTAGGTTATAATCTAAATTCTTTTGTTCTCCAGAATATCATATTCCAGGGCCATCAATCTATTTGATAATTAATTAATTATTTTCATCCAAATCACACGTATATTTTTAAGTAACAAACATTTCCTTTCACCCTCCCCTCAGTGACAGTCATCTTAGCATTATACATGCATATTTTGGATAAACATGTTTACACATTAGCCATTTTTGGCATGAGGAATTAGGATCAAGGAAAAGAGATACATAAGACTTAATTTTTATACTGTTCATTAGATTGTGAAGGGTTGGTTTTTATTTTTCTATGTGTGTCTGTTTTTTGTTTTTCTTCCTCTTGATGGGGATTACATTGTCTGTAGGACGATCTAATATGGTGGTCCTAGCTCTTTGAACTGCTGAGAGGAGCTGCTTCCAACAAGTTTAATCATCTCTCGGTGTTGTTGTTAATGTGTACATTGTTCTCTTGGTTCTACTCACTTCACTGGGCATTAGATCCCATTAAGTCATTCTGTGCTTCTCTAGAGTTTGAGCATTTATGATTACTTATGAAACAATAGTATTCCATAGTATTCATGTACCATAACTTGTTTATTCATTTCCCAGTTGATGGGCAGAGGTCCTTCGAACTTTTAATGTTGATGCTTCCAAGTTCTGGGTAATCTGTCTATGGCTACTTGAATTTTGGATTGCTTATTTCTGGCTGCCTGACAATTTTTCTCCTTGAACTGATAATTCTAGAATTTGACTACAATATTCCTTTGCATTTCCATTTTGGGATCCCTTTCAGGAAGTAATCAGTGAATCAATGCAATACAGTTTTACTCTCTGCTTCTAGAATTTTAGGGAAGTTTACATAACAATTTCTTGAAATATGTTATCCAGGTTTTTTTTTTTATTTCTTGATGCAGGCATTACATGTTCTCTTCTGGATCTATTTTTCAAATCTGATGGAGTTTTTTCCCAAAGAGGTATTTCTCATTTTATTCTTTTTTTTTAAATTTAAATAGATTTATCCTTCTTGTCACATATAATCATTAGTCTCCACTGTACTAGTCTATTCTCCAAGGAATGAATTATTTTCTTTTGTTAGCTTTTGTGTATGCTTTTTTAATTACATCAACTCTATTTTAAAAGGAGCCTTTATTTTTTACATTTTTCCAATACAATTTAATAAGTATTTATTTTCTTTCAGTCTATTTTTATGCTTACTTTTGCATGATGCTGAATTCCTTTTTGTATTTCTTTTCCAATTTTTCTATTGGATTTAAAAATTATCTGTAAGGTTTTCCAGTAAGTCTTTCTGTGTTGAAGACCACTTCATCCTTCTCCTTTGCAGAATCACATGCAATACTTCTTTTTGCCTTCATCTTCTCAGAAGAGGTTTTGCCTGTTCTTATCTCCAAGCTTATGTCTATAATCCTGACTTTTTTTCTGACATTTCTTATTCATTATTATTTTTATTTCCTCAGCACTTTCCTAAGCCTCTTATTTTGAAGGAATGCTTCACTCCCAGACTTTTCACAGTGAGAACATTATAGGGTTGCACATTGGGCTGGGTCATCCAGCTCAGTCACACCAAATGAACTGGGGTCTGAGGTACCTGTGTTGGGGCCCTCCGAAATAGCCTGCTTTGCTATTGTCCTGCTGAACCAGGACTCCAGGGAAGTGTACTGCAGATCTCTCCTACAGAACTCTCTGGATCATTCCCCTCAATATCCTGCCCACACATTGACTATAGTTGTCTGGTTTGGGCACATTCCCTCTCCACTGGAGACAGACCTCCATGAAAAATGCTCCAATCTGATCTTTTCTGAATTATGCCACTCCAGAATTTAGTTAGAGTTTTGCTACATTTTTAGGGGGATATTTTGTAAGGCAGTGTGGTTAGGTGACTTGCCCAAGGCTAGACATATTGGTAATTATTAAATGACTGACGCCAGATTTGGACTCAGGTATGCCTGACTCCAGGACTGGCGCTCTATGTACGGCATCACCAAATCAATGCTCAGCTAGAGTTTAGATAAAGAAAGTTTCTGCTTTTTCTCCTTAACCTGGTTCTACACTTTTATGTACCAATATTCTTAATTCTGGCACCTTGATTTTTTACCCCAGGATATCATAATACGCAAAAATATTCTAACACAATATTTTTCAAATGCTTCTATTATACAAAACTGGTTATCATTTTCAGAAGCATATTTTAACGATGGATTTTATCCTACTAAGTATCATGGAAACACTAGAGATTAAATTTATCTATTTGAATTAATCTCTTCCATTTATTTTGCATATCACCAACAGTTTTGCAGTTTTGAAATAAAATCTGAAGAAATTATTTTCATTCTTTCTTGAGTAAGTCTGTGAAATTCTGAGTGTTTTAACTGCTATTGTTCCCATTTTGTGACAATTTCATTGCTGATATATTTTTTCAGGAAAGATTTATAGTCACACACCCCGCCACTACGTTTTGCTTGACCTATATATCTTCTTAGGGAAATATGGTATCAATGAATAGACATGAAAGCTAATGGTTTTTACTGTCTAATGAAGATAATTCTCACAACTAAAGCAGTCAGTCAAATAGTGAAAATGGCTACTTTGTGTGGGGTCACAATTTCACTGTATCAAGCAAAAGATAAATGCTCAATAATTTTCAAAGACATTTTAGGTCAAAGGAACATTAGTAATAATTACTCAAATCATAGTAAATAATCAATCATTCATTAAATGCCTACATTGTCCCAGGTATTGAGGTGTATTTTGAATACATAAGCTGGTATGAGACAGTCTTTTTGCCGTAAGACTTTAATTTCTATGAGGGCAATGAAAATTCAAGATTTGTTGTACACAGATAAGTAAATAACAATGCCAAGAATAATTGAGGAAATTATGAATTATTTAAGGCAGTACATTGACTCAGAAAGAAAATGGTCTTGGAATTGTTGATATATAGGGAAGAATGGGCTTGCCTCTGTTCTGTGCTTCAGAGAAAGACTTTCAAGGTCTCAGAGAGTATTCATTATTTGTAGTTGTTTCCCAATTGGAATGTTGAGTTTGTTGGGCAGTTTCTTGAAATATGACTAAACATATATGTTTGACTAAGATTATGAAGTATTTTAATGGACTTAGAATATAAAATATCATTCTATGTATACTATGGAGTCAGTGAAACAACTTAGAAAAAGTTGTGAGATGGTCAGACTCATGTATGAGGTTAATGATTGCAATATGATTATGAAAACATTTGGATGTTGAACATATGAAACTATTTATATGTCTCATCATCAAAAGAAGATGCACATAGTTTCTTAAAGGCTCTATTATCAGAAATTCAGTACAGCAAGTCCCAACAAAATCAAAAAGACTTTATTTATATAGGCAAAAGATAAAGAGGCCCACTAGAAAAGAATTTGCCCTATTTTGTTGAATTTACTTTAACCATTTTAATTTAAAATGATGATTTATAAAAGATGGAAGAATCATGACCTAGATATCCAATGATGAAATCCCACAATGAAATGTCTCTAATTTTTATTTGCTTAGTAAAGGTCACAAAATATTTCAAAGTTTAGAAGAAAATTCCACTGAACATATTTAACTTTATAAAGAGTGGAAAAAAAATTCAGGCAATAACCAAAGATCTTCCATTTTCCAAGTTCAGAAATGAAAAAAAATTGAGTAATAAAGATATTAGATCACTTTGTCAAAGGTACACAGCCTATAAATGTCAGAATGAGAACTAAATTCTGTTTTTGTCTCTTGACATGTTTTTTACTTGAAAATGATTTTTTGTGTGTAAATAGGAGATATTACACTAGATGTAATAATGACTCAGACACTCATAAAAGAGTGAAGATTTTATAGACATAAAGAGCAGAATGAACCTGTAATTAAGGAAACTTGAGATTCATCATCCAATATTTATTAAGTACTTGCTATGGACAAGGAACTCTGCTAAATTTTTATGTGTCCAAAATTAAACAAAAAACCCAGTCCCTGATATCAAGGATCCTACAATCTACTGGAAAGGACAATGAAAAGATTCATGCATGCATACATACATACATACATACAAACACGTAAAATAAATGTATACCAATAAAAATATTAAGAGAAAGAGTCGACTAGAGAGGATTTGTACAAGTATTTGAGTATAAATGATATTTGTTTATATTTGAGAAACAAAAGATGTCATTATTTGAGGCTAAATAGAGAGAGAGGATGTTAGATCTGAGGGACAGTGTTCAGAAAATGACAATAGCTAGGAAATGGAGGTTTTCATTCATAGAAGAGCAAAGAGCATAGTGTTACTGGAGCTAAGAGTTTGTGGTCTAGTTAAAGGTTTTAAAAGATAGGATAAGTAGATAAGGATTAGGATATGAATTAATTTGAACATCAAACAGAATTTCATATTTGAATTTCGGAGTCAAGAAGAAATCCCCATCAATCATGGATTAGGCAGGATGACAGGATAAAGACCAGGACTTTTGCTAAGTCACTTTAATGACTAAATAGAGGAGAGATTTAAATGAGGAGCATATTGAGAGGTCCAAGAATTTTTGCCTCCCAATATTTCCACCCATTAGTATTTATTTCTTATTGTAATACCAGGAGTCATGCCCATCACTGAGAAGAAGTATTTTCTGCTCATGAATCTCCTAAAGGCAGCTTTTATGTCCTTATTTCTTAGTGTATAGATACAGGGGTTCAACATGGGGGTGACCACAGCATATATAGCTGAAACAACTGTGCTCTTCCAGGAAGTGCTGGCAAATGAGGAGGTCAAGTATACTGCAAATAGTGTGCCATAAAATGAGGAAGCAACACAAAGCTAAGATCAACAGGTAGAAAAGGCTTTATACTTACCCTGAGCAGATGGAATTTTTATAAGGGAAGAACAAATCTTAATAAAAGATGAAAGGATCCCCATGACAGGGATAACATCCAGCCATCCAGGAAGAAAATACCTCAAGATATAATTGATGAGAGTGTCAGAACAAAAAAGCTTCATAATCTCATGAAAAATCACAAAGGGAATGCTGAATCTGATAGTTTGTACAAAATGAGAGATGTGTTACCATTACACTGAGAAGAAAGGCATTTAGAAATGCCAGTGACCAGGATAATATCACCAGCAAGCCACAGAACCAAGTTCTCATCATTACTGCATAACGTAGAGGATGGCATATAGCCAAAACACAGTCATAGGTCATTGCAGTAAGGAGGAAATTATCTAAACTGGCAAAATGTATGAAGAAGAACATCTGGGTAAGAGAGTCAGCATAGGGGTTGACCTTGTTTAGTGCTGTGAAGCTCACCAACATCTTCGGAACCGTGATGGTCAACACCCAGGTATCCACAAAGGACAAATTGGAAAGTAAGAAGTACATGGGTGTGTGAAGATGACAGTCAGAGCCTACCATGAATATGATGAGCAGGTTTCCAACCATTGCAAACAAATACATGCTCAGGAACAGTCCAAAGAGCATTCATTCTTTATTTGTTTTCTCTGAAAATAACAGGAGGATGAATTCAGTGAATTTTGTTTGATTTTTCTGGTACCATGGGACTGGCTTTTCTGCTGGGAAAGACAAACGTGATGAACATGAGATGAAAATACTTTTATATTTGTATATTAAAAGGAGAAACACTAACTCTCCATTAACAGGAAGGATGTCTATTTCTTGTCCTTGTCTCTGAATGTCCATGAATTGCCACCTCCAATTTACTTTAAGCACCAAAGACTGCAAAGCAGAGGTATTAAAAAAGAGATATCATGGGAATGGCACAAATATTCCCACAGATAATAGCACAGAGAGAGGTCCGTCATCTGGTCTGAGTGAACGTATTTGGGCCTTATACTCTTCAAAGGAAATCATAAAATCAAATAGAAATAGCAGGATCTTATAGGACACATAGAGGAAAACTGAATGGCACAAAAAGTCTAGGCAGAAAAAATATACCTAGCCAGTGAACATCTTAACTTTATTTTTGTAATAGATTCATGGAAAGGAACCTATTGTTCTTAGGTAACCCATTTCATTCTGTATTTGGTCTCACCTTTAATGTTTGTTTAAAATATGACTTTTAAAGTTATATGCAATACTCTCATTCTACTTTTTGAGATATTGAGAACAAATCCCTTTTCTCTTCCCCAAAAGATTTCTTTAAATATGTGAAGAGAGTAAGTTCATATTGCATATGTTTTCTCTCATTTAGATCAAGTAATTTGAATTGCTTCAGCTGATTTTAATTAGACCCTTCACCATGCTAGTTATTCTGTCTTGCATTCTTTATAAATTTGCAATGTTTTTCTCAATTATAGTGCTAAAAATTTAGATCATACTACACTCAAAGACAATGGGATGTTCTCCTTATTGGTAGCTACATTTCTGTCATTGTAGGTTACACATTTTTTAAAGTTATTTTCTCTGCCGTATCTCTGTTGCCTTGTACAGAGGTGATAATCCATTAGAAACCTCTTCATTATTTTCAAAAAGTATTGGTCTTGTGTTTTGGGAGAAGATATCCTGTGAGGCTTCTATGCTTTTTCACTTTCTTGTATAAGGTAACTCTACATAGCTGGTGGTAATGATTAAAATTCCATTATTTGGTAATCCTATCTTCCTAAGGTTACTCTGTGATAGTCTAAGGCTCTATTTATAAACAGTTACCTTTTTCATGGTTTGTTGCTCCAATATTCTCAAAAGGGTTTTAGGATCTCAAAGAAATGACACCTTCCAGTTCTCAGTCCTAATCTCCTGTCCCATATTTCAAAGAGATTATACATTCTATACCCATTCCAACTGACAGTATTTTTAAATTCCATCCCTATGATGCATGAAGTTATTTGATGGGAATTATAGGCGCAGCTTAACAACATTGTAGATGCCATATGTATTCAGGATTAAATGGGACTGACTAGTCTATGAAGCTGTTCATAGAGCGAATGGAGCCTGGTCTAAAATTTTCAGGTGGAAGAAACAACTTCAAATAATTACAGGGCTAACTGGTGGGGTCTTTTCCATAAAAGAAAAGTTAGACATGATCTGAGCAAAAGAGACAGAATTTCTGAAACATGCATTTCTCCTAGAATTCCATAAACACTAAATCTCAGAATTAAAAGCACATACTGAGCTTTTCCAACATGGCTATGTAGCCAGTAATTGTTAATTAAATGCTTTACCATATGCCACACACTTTTCTAAGAGCTGGGAATACAAATTCTAAATCTTAGGGAGGGGAAGTTACCAATTCAAGGCTGTGGTGACATAGCCTTTAGACTCAGATTCACAGCCAGGAGGACATTATAGAATGACATAGGAACTCTTCTCCAAAATGTGGAAATCCCTAAAGTAAAAATGACCAAGGGGAAAAGGAGAATGGTGTGAGGAATGATATCTGTTGGTGATTAAGGCTCAGGTTCTTTTTCAATACATTGAAATTCATAGAGTCAGAAAGAGTAGTAGAGAGTTTTTAAGACCTGAGAAGTCCTTTTCCATCTGTTACTTGAAGAAGGAACTCACCACCCCCAGATAGTGCCCAGTCTACATTTCAAAAGCTCTAATTGTAAGAATTTTGGTTGTTTCTTTATTTCCTTTATTTCCTAGAAACAAATCTTAATTTGTCTTTTTTGTCATGTCCTCTCTAGGCTACAGGAGACAGTGTCATTTCCCTTGATAAACCTTCAAACATGTCAAGATGGAATTGAAGTAGAGAATTGTAGAGAAGAATGTCCCAGAAATGTTACCAAGTCAAAGATGAAAGAGTTCTGTATTGAGTCATACTTAACTTATCCTCTTGTAAAATACTAATCCTTTGTCGAGATGTGTAGGATATATTCTGGGGCCATTCTGCTAACCAAAACCCACACCAGAAAATTATGTATATAGAGTTCCAAAACTATTTTCCCTTCAACCTTCTAGGATGCAGTCATGTCATATTAGGAGATAGTTTTCTAATATTCATATTCTTTTGTTTAATTTTTATAAGGCATTGACATTATGATTTTCCCAAGGTCACATAGTATTATTATATGTCTGAAACTGTATTTGAACTCAGGTCCTCCTAACTCCAGGATCTGATCTCTGTGATTCCTATCTTGATTTTCAGTTTATTTCGATTAGAAAGACAATTGATTTCCATAATACTAACAGTTTGTATAATATAATGCATGCCTCCTAAAAATAAAAAATGACAGTGATATATTGTACACTCCCAATAGAGAACATGCAGGTGAAAGTAGCATCAAATTTGTACTTGTCACAAAAGGGTAGCACAGTTTGTGAAAGTCCTTTTCTTACAGGTCCTTTTTTTTCTCCTTTCATAGAACCCTCCTGAAATTCCTCTTGAACCTACTGTCATTTCTGCCTTTCTTCTTATAAAGTCCTTATGCTGTAATTATTAGGAAACTTTTCCTTCATTCATGTATAAATATTATTTTTTCAAATTCCTTGTGTTTTCTTTACACTTGTTTAATGAGGTCAAGCAATAACCATCTAATCTTTTTTTTTTTATTACAACCCTTAAATGCCTGATAACATTTAGAACACACTTCACATATCACAATATTACTTATCCAATCTTTCCTGTTCCTTAAAACCTTTCAGGCTTTTATTTGAGCATCTCCTTCTTTTTCCCCTCTCAAAAATTCAACTGTCTCCACATTCTTGGAGCAGATAAATACAGTCCTTAATGGAGAATTGATCATAATCTAGCTCACAGTATGCTTGCACTTTAAGCCACTAAATAGCCTGATACAAAACAACTGGTTCTTCTGAATCACTCGACAAGTTAAAAATTTTCAATAATTTTGCTGTGTTAATTGTTGTGTCTGTTATAAGCATCCCAACAAAAGTATAAGAATGTAGAGGAAGAGGGATAGGAATAAATGAGGAAACGGATAGAAAGATGAAAAATGGTAAGATAAATAGAATGGGAAATAATGGGATTAGAATTGCATATCATCTAGTCTATGCCTTATCAGAAACAGAAAAAAAAAGGAAATCAGAACAAATTTTTCAGGTGGATCGGAGATAACAAAAGCAAAAAAAAACTTGTATTAGAACAGCAAAGTAGAGAATAGTAAGAAGTGATGCTTATCAGGATGTTAAGTAAATCTGAGGAATATGCTTAGATAATGCAGTAATAGCTCATATTTCAGACAAAAACTCAGCCTGCAGCGATATTTAGAGATCTGTAGATAGAGGAAATACAGATATCTACAATTTGTTTGAAAATGTACTTTTGAGAACCCCATAATCTGTATCTGGAAGTAGGGACATAACCCCTCTAACAATATTAGGATACCCATTGGTGAATCTGAGAGTTACTTCTGGTTAAAAATCATCAATATGTGTTTGATTTATACTTGGTGTACCTAGATTGGACATGAATAGAATCATAGTTCTATTATAAACAAAATAAAAATGTATCTAATTAAAATGATTTTTAGGTCACCAAAATTCTCACAAGAATGATCTCATTTGACTTTCAAATAGCCACCCCTTTGGATAGAGCACCAGCCCTGGAGTCAGGATAACCTGAATTTAAATCTGACCTCAGACACTTAATAGTTACCTAGCTGTGTGGCCTTGGGCAAACCACTTAACCCCATTGCCTTGCAAAAAAAAGAGCACTAGGAAGTCAATAGGGAATTTTTAATCTCTACTTTGTGATTCATTACCTCCTTAAATATATAATATTGAAACAATTCTAAATAATTGCAAAAATGAAAATTGAACCTGTCTCAGAGTAAAAGGTTTATTCTATTCTCCTTTGTTGTTCTTCTATACTTGGACCTCAGATCAACTCTGGATTTGCAAATAAACACTTTAGTTAATTAAATGTTCTTGATCTTTCACTTGGATGTTGCTGTGATTTGAGCTATAATAGCTTGGGGAGACTCTCCTTGAGTTTCTGAGCAACAACTGACTCCTCTTTTCCTTACTTCTTTCTCAACACTTTCCAACTCCAATCACTAACTGAACATCACCAAGGACATAGGCTTAATTCACTGTATCTTAGTATTGGAAAGGAGGACAGGAAGGCAGAAACTCTGGATACCTTAAAGAGTGGAGATTTTTCAGGAGGTTGGACTATATCTCTGCGAGTCACAATCTGATTCCCTTCTGGTCTTAGATCACTGAGATATGGTCTTGGGAAGGAAAGTAAGATATTTAAAATTTCTGTTGCCTAAGAACTCCGTCCCCCAAACACTTCATTAGAAAATAAATATTAATTGCATTTCCTATATGTGCCCCCATCCCATATGGGGCACAACATTTTGGCAGAAAATGTCCTAACAGTGAAAGCTATCCAACATTTCCTGAGAAGTTACCAAACTCTGGGGACCTTGAGCAAGAAAGGACCTCAGAGGTTTTTCATGCCAATATGAATCAACTATATCCTTTTCCATAAAGAATTCACCTCCTCTCAGGTCATCACATTGTGCTCTTCTAGTATTGAAATTGCAAGGAAAAGTTTGCTTCTGCTGAACCCAAATCATTTTCTTCATAGATTAGCTTTATCTTACTCTTACTCTCTCTTTTGTTTCAAGTAGAATAAGTCTAATTACTCTTTGACATGAGATAATTTCACACTCTTAAAGTCAGTTTTCATTTGGATTTTTTCCAGAGTAATATCACTCTATGCTTTAATTGTTCCTCTTTTGTTTGGCATATTCTATATTGTCTTGCCCATATTGTACATATCAAGTTAATTTTTGAAACCTAATCTGAAATCTGGCATTTATTTTTATTAAATTTCATCCAATTAGATTTGTTTAATTAATATAGTTTTTTAAGGTCCTTTAAAGTTATATCAATATTGGACACTGCAGGTGGTGCATTGAATAGAGCTCTGGCCCTCGCGTCAAGAGGACCTCAGTTCAAATCTGTCCTCTGACCTATCTATGTTATCTTGGGCAGAGCACTTATTCCCATCACCTTACAAAAACCAAAAAACTGAACCAAAAGTTTGTTAAAGAAAAAATTAAGCTTCAACTCAACTAATGAAACTTGCTGAAAAGATTATTTTATTTATTTATTTATATCATATTTATGAAAGTTTGTGCTGCTTATTTATAATTTTTAATTAAGTCAGCTACACCCAAAGAACATATATAAAAAGAATGTAATGGCATATCATTCTTAACAAAGAGAATTGATGTGCCTTTGTTAATTCCCTATAAATAAATTTCAATAGATAAAGCATCAGTATTATTTTAGTAATTTCAAGTTCTCTGAGAACAGTATTCTGTAGAGCAAATAGTGCTTGGCTTTTATTAGGAAGTTTGGGTTTTAAATATTGTTTTCCATAAATACCAGCTTTGTATTGATGTGCACATCAATATATCATTTTCTCAATGTCTGAAACTTGAAAAAAATTCATAAGAAAACATTAATTGTATAGATTTAATCAAGATCATTTATATGGAGATTTATTGCTATCTTTAGCCTTACAATTACTATATTGTTTAACAGAGACATACTTGAATTTTATAAAAACACAAAGATAGAGTATTAGGACATGGAGCAAAATCTATTATGCTTCAGCTGAAGAAAACAAAGAAAGAAAGCAGGGGTAGCTATTCTGAGATTGTAAATGTAAAATGTAAAAGCCAAAATAGCCCTAATTTAAGAAGGAAATTATATCTTAGTAAAAGATATCATAGATATTAAAACCAAACATACATGTACAATTTAGCATGCAAATTTTAAAAGAAGTTAAAATGATTATCTAATTAATTTTTCTCTTTTTGAAAGTTCAATACCTGTAGCATACTTACTAATTCCTCTTTGGGTTTTTGATTACATTCACTTGCATATATACCTAGAACAGATTTTTTAAAAGAAATTTCATTTTCAGAAATTGGATTTTTTTAATCTCAAAAGTTCTCTTCTTTTTTGTTTTTAATTGATATTTTATTATATATATGCTATGAAAGTGTTTAAAAATTCATGCATATGTATATGTATATTCTTAATTATATAGTTTTCTTTCACCCTCCATTTCGACAACCATCCTAGCAGCAAAAATGTCAGGTGAATCTTCTACATAGACAATTGTGTTACACTTGTTTATAGATAAATCATTTTCTGTATAAGAAATTAAAATGAAGGGAAAGAAGTATAAAAGAGATATTTTGCAATAAAAAGGAATATTATCTTTATTAGATTATGAAGGATTTTTGTTTTGTTTTATTTTATTTTTTGTTTCTCAGAATGGGGATATATTGTTGAAAGTCAGTCTAATAGTCTTGTCCTAGCTCTCTGACTTGCTTAATAGACTTACATCCATGAAGCTCGATCAACCCACAATATTGTTGTTAATATGTAGAATGTTTTCTTGATTCTGTTCCCTTTGCTCAGTATCAAAATATTGTAATTCACTCTATATTTCTCGTGTCTATTTATTTATAGTTTCCTATAGAACTATAGTATTCAACAATATTCAAATACTATAATATTCAATCATTTTCCAATTGATCAGCATCCCCTTAAATTACACTTTTTTTGCCACTTCAAGAAGATATTTTAGAATATGTGGGACTTTTGCCATTTTTATGAGTTCTTCTGGGTATAGACAGTTTTGGAATAGTTGACTCAATGGGTATGATCAATTTTAATGCTCTTTGTGAATAGTTCCATAGTGCTTTCATGAATGGTTGGATAAGTTTACAGGTCCACCAGGAAGGTATTTAAGTTCTATCCCTCCCACAATTTCTCCAACTTTGATCATTTTCTCTTTTTGTCACCTTAGCCAATTTGAAACGTAGGAGATACCACAAAGTTGCTTTAATTTGCATGTCTCTAATCAATAATGATTTGGAGCATTTTTTCTTATATAGCTTCAATTTCTTTATTTCAAAACTGTCTATTCATATTCTTTGATCATTTATCAATTGGGGAATGACTTGTAATCTTATAAATTTGGTGTAATACTCTATATATTTTAGAAATGAGACCTTTATCCGGGCCTCTAGTTTTGAAGATTATTTGCCAGCTTTATGATTTCTTCTAATTTTGCACCATTGCTTTTGAAAAGTGCAAAATCTTTTTAATTCAATATAGTCCAAATCATTCATTTTGCAATTTATAATATACTCTATTTCCTATCTGGTCATTAATTTTTCCCTTTCCTTATATCCAATAGATAGATCATTTCTTTCTATTAATATATCTTTTGTATTGTATTTTATGCCTAATTCTTTTGGCCATTGTGACCTTATTTTGGTATGGGGTGCGAGACGTGGGTCTATGGCTAATTTGTGCTATACTATTTTCCAGTTTTCCAGGTAACAATTTTTGTCAAATAGTGAGTTCTTGTCCCAGAAATTAATGTCTTTGGTTTGGGCAAACAGTATCTTACTTTACGCATTTACTACTGGTTCTTTTGAACCTAGCCTAATCCACTGATCAACTGCTCTATGCTTTAACCAATACCAGGCAGTTTTGACAATTGCTGTTTTGTAATATAGTTTTAGATCTGATAGAACTAGGCCACTTTCCTACTTTTTTTCCTTCAGTTCCCTTAATATTCTGTAGTTCCAGATGAACTTTGTTTCTTTTTTTCTGGCTCATTAAAATAATTATTTGGTGGTTTAATTTGTATGCCACTGAATAAGAAATTTTATTTCAGTAAAATTGTCATTTTCATTATATTAGCTTGACCTAACCATGAGTAATTAACATTTTTCCAATTGTTTAGATCTGACTTTATTTGGATGAGAAGTGCTTTCTAATTGTGTTCATTTAGTATTGGGGTTCGCTTTGAGAGGGAAATTCCCAAGTATTTAATATTGCTTACAATTTATTTATTTGTTATTTTGTTAAAGATCTCATGTCAAAATTTTGTAGAGCATTGCATCAAATATAAGGTTACAAATCACTTGCCGAATGAGAAATGCTCAAAGGACATGAATAGACAAATTTTTTTTGCTTGTTTTTACCTAAGTTACAAAATTTCCTTCCACCCTCCCTTCCCATCCACTCCCTTCAGTGACATATTCAGTGAATACTTTTCAGTAGGATGAACTAGGATTAAGAGAAAGAGATAAATGAGATAATTTTTACAAAGAGTTCATCACTTCGGAAGGGTTGATTTTCCTTTTTTTTGTTGTTTTGTTTTGTTCTGTTTTTCTTCTTTTTGATGGGAATAATATTGTCCATACTTGGTCTAACATGGTTGGCCTAGCTCTATGTACAGCTGAGAGGATCTATTTACACTAAAGTTGATCATCTCACAATGTTTGTAATGTGTACATTGTTCTATTCATTTTGCACCCCTCATTCAGCATCAGATGCCATAAATCATTTCATGCTTCTTTAGAGTTTGACCATTTATGGTTTCTTATAGAAAAATAATATGCCATAGACTTCATGTACCTTAAGTCGTTTAGCTATTCCCCAATTGTAGGGCATCCCTTCAATGTCCAGTTCTTTGCCATTGCAAAAAATGCTGGTATGAAAATTTTGGAACATGTAGGACTTTTCCCATTTTTATAATTGTTTCTAAATATAGTTCTAGAATTGTAGTTCCTGGGTCAACACTTTTATTGCTCTTTAGGGATAGTTCCACATTGCTCTCCAGAATTCAACAATGCCATCAATGTTCCAATCCTCCCACAATCTTTACAACACTCATCATTTCCCCTTTTTCTCATCTCGGCCAATCTGACAGGGGTTAGGTGATACCTCATTGCTGTTTTAACTTATATTTCTAATAATGATTGAATAGACAGTTTTCCAATGAAGAAATTATTGTTATATATGTGTACATACATATATATATATATATATATATATATATATATATAATCCTATTAAAAATGCTCCAAATAATTAGTAATTAGAGAAATTCAAATTAAATGAATAGTGAGCTAACACCTTTCATTTATTAGAGTAACTAAGATGAGAAAAAGGGGAAATGATCAGTGCTGTAGAGGTTGTGAGAGGATTGGGACATTGGTGTTATGCTGGAGAGTTTGAATAGATCAATCCTTTTTGGAGAGCAATATTAACTATGCCCGAAGGCAATAAAAATTTTCATTCCCTTTGACCAAGGAATTTCAATTTTAGGCTTCCATCCAGAAGAAACAAACAAATGGGAAAAGTCCTACATGTCGCCTAATATTCATAATAGCTCCTTTTGTATTGGCAAAGAATTGGGAATGGAGGGGATGCCCATACATTGTGGAATTCCTAAAAAAAGCTTTGGTACATGAAAACTATGGAATAATGTTGTTCTATTAGAAAGCATAAATGGTCAGGCTCTAGAGAAGCATGGAATGACTTACAGGATATGATGATGAGAGAAGAGAACAGAATCAACAAAACAATTTACGCATTAACACGAGTATTATGAGATGATCTCCCTTCATGGAAATGGATCAGATAGTTAGGACAATCAAATTAGAATAGCCATGGACATTGTTATCCTCATACAGGTGAAAAAAAATCAAAAACAAAAAACTTAAGAATCTGATGAACACACTTTATAAAAATTATATCTTATATATCTCTTTCCCTTAATTCTAATTCCTCATCCCGAAAATGAATAATATGTAAACATGTATATCAAAAATAAATTTGTATTAATATTAAACTTATTTTCACTGCTGAGGAGAGGGTGGAAGACAATATTTTAACTTAAAAACATACATATGCATACTGAAGAATGTTGAAAAAATTTCATATATTATATTAGGAAAAATAAAATATTAATACAAATATGCTTATTATCAAGTTCTACTCAATATTCTTAATCTTTGCAGAAAATATACCTTTTCTCTCATGTTTTGTTTTGGTATTATTTGCCAGGCAATGGGGATGGATGTTAAGTGACTTGCCCAAAGTTATATAATTAAGTAATCATTAAATGTGTGAGTCTGCACTCAGGTCCTTCTGACTCCAGGATCAGTGTTCTATCTACTGTGACTCCTGGCTGGCATCTCACATTTTTACAAATAGGTCATGACAGCTATTCAATATTATATGTATTTTCTCTCCTATAGGTTCAGAAATTCCAGCTCCTTAACATGAATTAATTAGGCCCTTCATTATCCTGGATACTCTCTATTGCATGCTCTCCATGTTATCAATGTCCTCTCTTTATTGTGGTACAGAGAACTAAGCACAATATTTTAGAAATTTGTCTATGGCTTTAGGATGATCACCTCCCTCTTAATGGAAGTTTCCTATATTTTAATTTAGTTTAAATATCTTTTAGGTTGTTTTATCTGTCATAATCTCCTGGCTCAAAATCAGTTTGCAGTCCACAGGCTGCATCTAGTTCATTTTCTAAAGAATAGCAGTCATGTTTTTTTGGGAGAATATGTTCTGGGGGACTTGTGTGCATTTTTAGTTCCTTCTTTAATAATACAAAACTACTTATTGAATAGGATCAGTCCTCTTGTAGTTGCTGAACCTGTGCTGCTCAGACTCCCCTGTGATAGCCTTGGGATGTATGCATGAGAGTCACCTATTACAAAAAAAAAAAAGTACATCTTTTCGCATGAACGAGTTTGCTCATTTTTGCTGGGTAGTTGATTCTTCATTGCAATCAAAGTTCTTTTGTCTTCCAGAATATCATATTCTAGGTCCTTCGATCTATTTTTTAAATTAATTTATTTATTTTCATCTATACACACATGTATATTTTTGTTACAAATTTTCTGTCCACCCTCCCTTTCCACCCCCCTCCACTCAGTGACAGTCAACTTAACATTGAACATACAATTTTTGATTTTATTTGTTTACATATTTGTCATTTTTGGTATGAGAAATTAGGATTAACATGCATGAGATAATTTTTATAAAGTGTTCATCAGATTCTGAAAGTTTGTTTTTCTTTTTTGCGCCTGTGTGTGTTTGTGTGCTTTGTTTTGATTTTATTCTTCTTGATGGGGATAACATTGTCCATAGCAGGTTCAATATGGTTGTCCTAGCTCACTGAACTGCTGAGAGGAGCTGCTTCCATCAAAATTGATCATTTCTCATTGTTGTTAATGTGTACATTGTTCTCTTGTTTCTGCTCCCTTCTCTCAGCATCAGATCCTGTAGGTCAGTCCATGCTTCTCCAGAGTTTATGATCACTTATGATTTCTTATAGAACAGCAATATCCCAGGGTATTCATGTGCCATACCCTGTTTAGCCATTCCCGAATTGATGGGCACATGTCCTTCCATCTTTTTAATGCTGATGCTGCCAATGCCTGTGTAATCCTGGCTACTTGATTTTTGAACTGTTTCTTTTGGGCTGCCTGAAGGATTTTCTCCTTGATCTGATAACTCTGGAATTTACTTATATTATTCCTAAGCATTTTCATTTTGGGATCCTTTTCGGAAAGCAATTAGTGAATCTTTTCAATGACAATTTTACTCTCTGATTGAAGAATTTCAGGGCAGTTTTCCTTGATAATTTCTTGAATCATATCCAGGTTCTTTCATATTTTTGAATCCTGGCTTTCAGGTAGTGCAATAATTCTTAAATTTTCTATCCTGGATCTATTTATCTGATCAGATCTGTTTTTATTTTAATGATGTATTTTCCTTTTATTTTATTTTTTTAAATTTAATTCGATTTGTCTTTGATGTCATCTATAGTTATTAGTCTTCACTGTCCCAGTCTATTCTTCACGGAATTATTTTCTTGTGTGCTTTTAGATCTCCTTTTCCATTAGAACAATTCTATTTTAAAAGGACTTTTATCTTTTTTTCAGTTATCCAATAGCATTTTAAGTATTTATTTTCTTACAGTCAATGTTTATACTTCCTTATGCATGATGCTGAATTATTCTTGTATTTCTTCTCCCATTTATTCTACTAAATTTTAAAATCATTTGTAACCTCTTCCAGGAGGTCTTTTAGTTCTGAAGACCAATTCATACTCTCCTCTGCAGAATCGCATGAAATAATTTTTCTGCCAATCTCTTCTAAGATGAGGTCTTGCCTGTACTCATCTCCAAGTTGTTTCCTATACTTGTGACTTTTCTCTGACATTTCTTATTCATTATTATTTTAATTTCTGAGCACTATTCCAAGCTGTTTATTTTGGGAGAAGGATTAACTCCAAGATTTTCCATGTAGTAAGGCTTGCTCATTGCTTGGGCAATCCAGCTCAGTCTTGTCAGATGAACAGGAATCTAACGTACCTGTTTTGGAGACCTCCCAACTGGTCTGCTTTGCTAATGTCCTGCTGAGCCAGAACTCCAGGGAACTGCACTGAAGATCTCTCCTACAGATCTCTCTGGTACGTTCCCCTCCACATCTACATCCTGTCCAAGCACTGACTACAGTTGCCTGGCTTAGGCACACTCCCTCTCCCCTGAGACAGACCTGGGTGGAAAATGCTCCATTCCTTCTTTTGTGAGTTCTGTCACTTCAGAATTCATTTAGAGTTTTGTAAAACCAAGTTTCTAGTTTCTTTCCTTCTTCATGGATCCACCCTTTCCTTTATCATGTGTCTTGATACTGACACCTTGATAGTTTAATGCATAACAATATTCGAACACTATATATTACAAATGCTGCCTCTTTTTAAACTGGTCATCATTTTCAGAAGCATAATTTAGCCTGGAATTTGTCATTGAACCACTAGACAACAAATTTGTCTTTTTGAATTAATATCTCCCATTTGCCTTGAATGTTGCCAATAGTTTTGAAATTTTAAACTGACATCTGAAGAATTTCTTTTTCTTGAGTAAGTCCGAATTTCTGAGTGCTTTAATTGCTATTGTTCCCATTTTATAACTATTTCCTTGCAGATAAATTTTTCTTGATAAATAAATATATATATATATATATAGTCATCCCCATCCCTATTTTTTTGTTTTTCCTATACATCCTCTTAGGGAAATATTAGTATCAATAAATAAACATTAAAACAATAGTTTTTGTTTAGTCTAATGAAGACACTTTTGACACCTCAAGCAGTCAGTCAAATAATGAAAATGGCCAATTTGGGGGCTAATTTTGGGATCAATTTCTCCATATCAAGCAAAACAGAAATACCCAAATACTTTCAATGACATTTTAGATCTAAAGAGTATTAGCAATAATTAGTAGATTCATATCAACCAATGAATCATTTATTAAATACCTACATTATCCGAACTATTGAGCTAGGTGCAAGTATGAGACAGTATTTCTGCTCTAATGCTTTAAATCCCATGGGGCCAGTAAAAATTAAAGATATATTGTACACAGATGAGTAAATATCATGCAGAAAATTTTGTGGGATTGGTGGATGAAAATAATAATTGAGGAAATTAAGAATTTATTAACTTAGGGCCTTAGAATTGACTTTATAGATAGAAGTATGGGCTCCTCTCAGGTCCATGCTTAGGAAAAAGACTTTTAAGGTCACTCAAGGTATCATTGCAAGTAGGTGGATTTGATTGGAATGTAGATGTTTTAGGGCACTTTAATAAGTTAAGACCAGAAATATATGTTTGACTAAGATTTTTGAAGTGTTATAAAGACTCAGAAGAAAAAAATATATAATTCTAGGTATGATATGCAGCCAGTGAAGTGTTTTAGAAAAAATCTGTGAAATGGTCAGACCCATGTATAGGGGTAATAATAATATGATCACAAAAACAATTGGACTTTTAACACATGTACCTATTTATATATGTCATCATCAAAAAAAAAAGATGCACAAAGTTTCTCAAAGGCTATGTTATCAGAACTTCAGTTCTGTCAGACCCAACAAAACTAAAAACTCTTTATTTATAAAGACAAAAGATGAAAAGACTGATCAGGAGAGATTTTGCCGTATTGTGTTGAATTTTCTTTAACCATACTAATTCAAGATGATGATTTATAAATTATGGAAGAATCAGGGAATAGAAACCAAATGATGAAATCCCAGAATGAATTTTCTCCAAATTTTCTTTCCTTACTGGAATTATAAAATATTTCACATTTTAAGAGATACTTTCTTTATTTTTTTAGTTTTTTGCAAAGCAAATCGGGTTAAGTGGCTTGCCCAAGGCCACACAGCTAGGTAATTATTATGTGTCTGAGATCGGATTTGAACCCAAGGTACTACTGATTCCAGGGCCAGTGCTTTATCCACTATGCCACCTAGCTGCTCCTAAGAGATACTTTCATTTAAATTATTTGACTTATTATACAGTGAAAAAATGCAGGTAAAAAGGACATACCTTCCAGTTCCCTGTTGAGAAATGATAAAATTGAATAATAATGATATTAGATCACCTGGTCAAAAGCACATGGGTTTTAAGTGCTAGACTGAGAAATAAATTATGTTTTTGTCTCTTGATTTCTATCAAATTTTTTCACCTGGAATTTTTATTTTTTTTTCATGGAAGTTGGAGGGAGTGAAGTAGTTGTGATTATGGTTCAAACACCAATAATGGAGTTAAGACTTTAGTCAATAAGAACAGAGTGAACCAGTAATTAAGGAAACTAGAGATTCATAACCTAACATTTATTAAGTACCTATTACATATCAGGAAGTCTGCTAAATTTGGGGAATCCAAAATGAAGTAAAAAAGAAAGTTCCTGAAATCAAGGATGTTACTATCTACTGGGAGAGAAAATGTGAATATTAATACATAAATTCACACATACATATAAACATATATATATATACATATATATATATATGGAATATACACATTAGTAAAAATTTAAGAGAAAGAAAGGACTGGAAATAAGAGGATTTGTAAAAGGCTTCTCACATAAATGACACTTTTTTATACTTGATACTGAAAGAATAAAAAAGAAGAGACTTGTTTTAGTTAAATAGAGATAGCATTCTAGATCTGAGTAACAACCACTGAAAATGACAGTAGCTAAGATCTGGAAGTTCTCATTCATGGAATAGAAAAGTGGGGAGAGTCACAGGAGCTAAGAG
Organism: Macrotis lagotis; assembly: GCF_037893015.1. Lineage (NCBI taxonomy): Eukaryota > Metazoa > Chordata > Mammalia > Peramelemorphia > Peramelidae > Macrotis > Macrotis lagotis. The sequence goes on along the minus strand of NC_133658.1, from coordinate 920,678,808 downwards.
TATGTGGTCTAGAGAAAGGTGTTTTCAAGATTGGATAAGTAGTAAAGGATTAGTATATGAAGGGATTTGAATGTGAACCAGAATTTTGTATTTGATTTTGGCATCACAAACGAATCCCTATCATTCATTGATCAGACAACATGACAGGAACAAGACCAGCACTTCAGGTAAGTCACTTCATTGACTAAATAGAGGATACATTTAAATAGGGAGCAGATTCAGAGGTCCAATATTTTTGCCTCCTAATAGTTTTCCCAGAAGCACCTGTTTCTTATTGTAACTACCAGGAATCATCCCCATCACTGAGAAGAGGTTTTTCTGCCCACGAGTCTCCTAAGGGCAGCTTTTATGTCCTTATTTCTTAGTGTATAGATAAAGGGGTTCAAAGTGGGTGTGACCACAGCATATATAGCTGAAACAACTGCGCTCCTCCAGGAAGTGTTGGTAAATGAAGATGTCAAATAAACTCCAAACACTGTGCCATAAAATAAGGAAACAACACAGAAGTGAGATCCACAGGTAGAAAAGGCTTTATACTTACCCTGAACAGATGGGATTTTTATAATTGAAGAAGCAATCTGAACATAAGAGTAAAGGATCCCCATGAGAGGGATAAAACCTACCAGTCCAGAAGCAAAATACAACACGATATAATTTATGAGAGTGTCAGAACAAGAAAGCTTCATAATCTCAGGAAGATCACAAAAGAAGTGATGAATTTGATTGTTGGTACAAAAGGAGAGACGTGTTACCATTAGACTGTGAAGAAAGGCATTTAGAAATGCCAGTGACCAGGACAATATCACTAGCAAGCCACAGAACCAAGAGCTCATCATTACTGCATAGCGTAGAGGGTGACATATAGCCACAAAACGATCATAGGCCATAGCAGTGAGGAGGAAATGATCCAAACCAGCAAAAAGTGAGAAGAAGAACATCTGGGTAAGACAGTCAGCATAGGAAATGGCTTTGTTTAGTGTCCTGAAGCTCACCAACATCTTTGGGACTGTGGTGGTCACCACACAGGTATCCACAAAGGACAAATTAGAAAGTAAGAAGTACATGGGGGTGTGGAGATGAGAGTCAGAGCCAACCACCAACATGATGAGCAGGTTTCCAACTATTGTGACCAAATATATGCTCAGAAACATCCCAAAGAGGAGTCCTTCCTGATCTGGATTCTCAGAGAATAGGAGGAGGATAAAATCACTGAATTGTGTTTGGTTTTCTGGTACCATGGCACTGGCTTTTCTTCTGAGAAAGAGAAATGATAGGAACATGAGATGAAAATATTTTTATCTTTGTATATCAAAGAGGGAAAATCTAACTCTCTTTTGCCTGACAGGATTTCTGTTTCTTGTCACTGTCTGTGCCAAACATTATCTTTTTGATCTTGAAATATCACACTTTCTACATCCCAACTCTTTGAAAGAGAAAATATTTGGAACTAATATTCTCTAAGCTTGACTCTGTTTCTGAAAGTCCAAAAATGCCATCTGAGATTTATGTTAAACATCAAAGACTATCGAGCAAAAGGGATCAAAATAGAGATACGATGGACATAGCAAGATTATTCCCACAGATAATTGCACAGAGAGAGAGAGGACAGTTATTTGTTCTGAATGAAAGTATTTGGGCCTTTTAAGTCTTCAACTGAAATCATAAATTCATATAGAAATATAAAGGATCTTATAGGACATATACAGCAAAACTCAATCTCACAAAAGTCTAGAAAGGAAAATATCCCTAGCCAGTGACACCTTAACTTTTATTTGAATAGTTCCATTGAAAAGAAAATTCTTAGGTTTCTTATATAAACCATTGCATTTTGAGTTTGCTCTTACCATTTGTGATCAGCTAAAATATAACTTTTCAATGTATGTCCAAAGCTCTCTTTCTACTTTTTGAGCTATTGAGAACAAATCCCTTTTCTGTCCTTCATAAAGTTTCTTTAAATGTGTAAAGAGAGTAAGTTCATAGTGCATATGATTTCTCTCCTTTAGATCAAGTAATTATAATTGCTTCAGCTGATTCTACTTAGTCCCTTCACCATCCTACTTCTTCCGTCTTGCATCCTTTATAAGTTATCATTTTTTTCTAAATTGTAGTACAGAAAATTTCAGATGAGGTCAAACTATGATCATCCCCTTCATATTGGTAGCTAAATTTCTTCCAATAAAGGTTACACATTTTTAAAGTTTATTTTCTCTGCCATAGCCCTGCTGACTTGTAGTGAGTTTACAATCCACTAGAATCCTCTTCATCATTTTCAAAAGAATATTTGTCTTTTGTTTAGGGAGAAGGTATTCTGTGAAGCTTCTGTGTTTTTCTACTTTCATGAATTATGTCACTATATATAGCTGGTAGTAGATAGGATTAAGTTTCCCTTATTTGGAAATCCTGTCTTGACAAGGCTACTCTGTGATAGCCTAAGGTTTTTTATATGAAAGCGTACCTCTTTGAAACTTTTCTGTCATACTCAAAAGGGTTTTCAATATCAAGGCAATAACACCTTCCAGTTCTCAATCTTATTTTCCTGTCCCATATAGCATAGAAATTATACATCCTACACCCATTCCAGCTGATGAATGTTCTGTTTCTTCCCTATTATGCATCATTATTTAATGTGAATTATTGACCCATGATGAAAAAAATGGAGGTGGAGTATGTGTTCAGGATTAAATGGGAATGTCTTAATAGAGAGAAAGGAAGCTGGTCCAAAATTTTTAGGTGGAGCTAAAAATTTCAAATAATTAGAGGTCTATCTGGAGGATTCTTTATATTAAAGGAAAAATCAGCAATTATGTGAGTAAAAAAGAGAGTTTCTAGAAAAATATGTTCTTCTTGGAATTCCATAAGCACTGAAACTCAAAAGTGAAAGCACATACTGAACACTTCCAACATGATTAAACAGCAAGTAAGAATTTATTAAACATTTATAATGTGCCACACATTGTATTAAGAGCTAGGAATTCAAATTCTAATATTTAGGGATGGGAAGATTCCAGTTCAAATCAATGGTAGCCTAGCCTAGAGATTCAGATGCCCAGCCAGGAGGAGATTAAAAAGTGATATACTGGAGCTCTTGGAAAAAAAAATATGGAATTCCCTGAAGTAACTCACTAAGGGAAAAAGGAGAATGGTATGGAGAATGATGACTGATGGTGATTAAGCCCCAGGACCTATTTCATGACTTTGAAATGCATTGAGTCTGAAAGACTAGGAAGGTGATGAATAAGTTTTTAATATGTGAATATTCCTTTTCCAGTTGTTCCAGGAAGATCTCTTATTAGAAGAACTCACCACTTCCTGATAGAACCCAGTCTGCATTTCGAAAGGTCTAATTTTAAGAAGTTTACTGCTTTCTTTGTGTCCCAGGATCAAATCTAAGTTTGTCCTTTTTTTTACCATATCCTCTCAGGCTATAGTAGATAATTCTTTTCTCTTGCTAACCCTTCAGACATTCCAGATAGCTACCAAATCAGAAGAAGTTGGATCACTTGGACACATCTATTATTAGGAGATGAATTAAAGCCCCAAGTAGAGCATTCTTGGAGAGTTAAAGAAAAAGAGTTTTTTTTCCTCACTTTACAGGTGGTGGTGTTAGTAGTAGCCAGAGTAGACATGATGGAATCGAAAATCAGTAGGAGAGAAGAATGCCCTAGAAATACTGTCAAGTCCAAGGTGAAAAAGGTCTCTAGTGATTCTTACTTGGATTATCCACTTGTACGACCCTCATCGGTTTTCCACATGTGTAGGCTTTATTGTGGGCTATCTCACTAACCCAAAGTCACAAAAGCAAGCTGGGGGCATAGAGTTCAACAACTATTTCCCCTTCATCATTCTAGGATGTAGCCATGAGAGCTTAGGGGATGGCTTTCTAATATTCATAGTTTTTTCTAATTCAAATTCTAACATTCATAAACTTTTAAACTTCTACCATTGTATTTCATCTCTTGATTTTGAGTTGATATTAATTAAAAAGATACAACAATGGATTTCCATAGTACAAACAGTATGTATAATATAATGCACACCTACTAAAAATATAAAAGGCAGTGATATACAGCCCTTACAGAGAATGTCCAGGTGAAAGTAGCATCAAATTTGGGCTTGTTACAAAGCACAGCTTGTGAAAGTCCTTTTCTTACAGAACTTTGTTTTCATTTCACAGAACCCTCATTAAATTTCTCCTGTCCAGTATCATTTCTTTCTTGCTTCTTATAAAGTCCTTTACCTGCAATTATTAGGAAGATTTTCCTTCATTCATATAAAAATGCTATTTTTTTATAATTTCTATGCATTTTCACTACACATGATCTCTGAGTACAAGCAATAATCATCTAATGTTTTTCATCACAACCCTTCAAATACCTGAACACAGAACACCCTTCGAACATCATGATATTACATGCCAGATGTTACCTGTTCCTTAATAATCTTCTAGCTTTTATTTGAGCATCTCTTTCTTTTGCCCATATCCAAAACTCAATTGTCTCCACATTCTTTGATCAGATTATCTCAGTCATTAATGACAATTGATCAGTCTCTAGGTCACACTATCCTTCACTTTAAACCACTAAATTAACAGATTAAAAGCATCTGGTTCATCTTAATCACTTTACAAGTGAAAACCTGCTGGTTACTTTTGCTTTGTTAATTTTTCTGTCTTTTACAAGCACCCTCAGCAAAAGTCTAAGAATGTAGAGGACAAGGGATAGAAATAAATGGTGAAAAGGGGGAAGATAAATATAATAGAATGAGAAATAATGGGATTTGAATTTCATATCCTCTAGTATATGCCTTATCAGAAACAGAGAGAGAAAAGGAAAGCAGAGCAAATGCATCCAGTAGATAAGAGATGACAAAAGCAATAGAATTTGCATTAGGATAGCAGGTAGAGAATATAAGAAGTGATATCTACTAAGGAAATAACTGCCCATGCTGCTTTTTAGAAAATCTGGGAAATAAATTTAGACATTGCATTGATAACTCATACAGTGAAACACTAAACGTACAGGCATATTAAGAGATCTGTAAATACGGGTAATATAGAAGATATCTACAATTTTTATTAAAAGGATCTTTTTTAGAACCCAATAATCTGTATCTGGAAATAGGGACATAATTCCTCTAACTTCACTAGGTTTCCCATTTGAGCATCTGAGATTTATTCCTAGTTAAAGATCATGCTAGATGTTTGGTTTATATTGGTGTAGCTAGGTTGGACATGATTAGAGTCATAGTTCTTCTATTATGACCAAAATAAAAAACTTAGCTTTTTAAAATGATTTTAAAGTCACCAAAATTCCCACAAAATTTGTCTCATTTGCCTTTCAAATGAGCATCAGGATGTTGATATGGGAATTTAAATCTCTATTTTATAGCTTCATTTCCCAACCAAAATATATATCATTAAAACAATTCCAAACAATGGCAAAAATGAGACTTGAACCTGACTCAAAGTGTAAGGTTTACTCTATTCTCCTTTGTTTTCCTTTCATACTTGGACCTCAGATGAACACTGGATTTTCAAATAAACCGTTTAGTGAATTAAGGTTTCTTGATCTTTCACCTGGATGCTGCCATGACTTGAGCTTTGTTAGCTTTGAGAGAGTCTCTTTGAGTTTCTGAGAAACAACTGACTCCTTCTCTTTTCCCTTATTTCTCTGCTTCTCTTTTCCTCTCTGCTTTCCCAACACTTACTGAACATCACCAGTTTTGTAGGCTTGCTTCACTGTATCCAAGTATTGGAAAGGAGAACAGGAAGGCAGAAACTCTGGATCCTAGAAGGAATGGAGATTTTCAGGCAGAGGAACAATCTGATTCCCTCCTGGTTAGAAACACCAGAGATATGGTCTTGGGGAGGAAAGGAAGATACTTAAAATTTCTATTGTCTAAGAATTCTATCCCACAAACACTTCATTAGACATTTAATATTAATCATATTTCCAATTCCTGCTCCACTCTCCCCTGAGGCAGTAAATTTTGGCAGCAAATTTCCTTACAGTGAGAGCTGGCCAACATTTCCTGAGAAGTTACCAAAACTCTGGGGAGCTTGAGCAATAAAGGACCTCAGAGGTTTTCCAGGTCAATATGAATCTATTTTCATTTCCACAAAGAATAAACCTCCTCTCAGGGAATCACATTGTGTTATTCTAGTGTTGTAATTGCAAAGAAAAGTTTGCTTCTGCTGTACCAAAGTCATTCACTTCATTGATTAAATTTTTTTTTCTTACTCTCTCTTTTGGGCTCATGTAGAATAAATCTAATTACTCTTCCACATGAGAAAATCTCAAACTCAAAAAAGACAGTTTTCTTCTAGGCATTTCTTCCATGTTGCAATATCCCCACATCATTTAGTTGGTCATCATTTGCTTTGTACATTATAAATTGCCTTCCCCACATCATACAAATAAAATTAATTTGTGAAACCTAATCTAAAATCCGACATGTATTCTTATTAAATTTCATGTAGTTAAATTTAATTTGTGATTCTAGCATTTACAGGTCCTTTAAAGTTATATCCGTACTGGAGGCTGGAGGTGGTGCAGAGAATAGACTACTAGCCCTGGAGTTAGGAGGTCCTGAGTTCAAATCTGTTCTCAGATATGTAATAATTACATACCTCAAGCAAGTCCCTTAATCCCATTGTCTTCCAAAAACTAAAAATAAAAAAATGAATGAATATCTTGCTAGTAACTCAATATTATGCTTCAAATAAACTAATGAAACTTGCTGGATAGAGTTATGTATGTATTTATTTATTTATATTATTAATTTGAAAAAAGTTATCTCGTAAATGTTTTAAAATCTATCCAATACTCTAAAGCACTCTAAATACCTCCAAATATATCCTCTTTTCTACAGTTCTTCTCTCGTCATCATTGTCCCTGATGTCATAGACTTGGTGAAGAACAAAGAAAATACATCAATAACTGATGAAAAGGTTTACAAATGTATTGAATGTGGGAAAGTATATATTTATAGTTCAAATCTTCTCCCATGACAGAAGATTCTCATTGAAGAGAAGCCTTATAGATACACAATTTTGTAAGAACCATTAATCAAATCTCAAACCTTATGAATTGTCAGAGGATTCACATTAGATAAAAGTCTTATACATACAATTAACTTGGAAAAACCTTCAGGTAAACTCAAATAACCATGCATCAAATAGTTTATATATGCAATGAATATGGAAAATGATTATTCAAAGCTAAAAATCCAATTAAAAAAACCAAAGGATACACACTAGACAAAAGACATATAATTATAATAAATATAGAAAAGCCTTCATTCAAAACCCAAAGATGCAAACACATCAGGCTGTTCAAAAATTGACACAATATATCTGATTGTATGAGTGAAAATCTTCAATCTCAACTCAACCTTCATTATCAAACAGAGATTTCAAATTTGCAAGAGTAGAATTAATAAGAAAAATATGGCAAACACTTCTCCCAACACCAATGCTGAATTTCCACCAGTCAATACAAAGAAAAATTACAAAACAATTATTTGAGTATAATGCAAATTTACAAAGAAGTATTTCATTTGAACCCCAAGGGAGAGGTGAATAAATCTGTCAATCTTTGGAGGAGACAAAATCTAAGTTATTAGAATGTTGCTTATATACTCAAATTCATTTCCACTTAATATTTGGTTTTCCTAATTTATATTTTCCCCTTTAAAAGCTCTTCACTCTTGTGTGGGAAGATTCTTTGAGGAAAAAAGGATACAAGAGAAATTTGAGCAATGTCAATACAACATGTATCTCCATATTTTCCATGCCTACATATATCTGGAAGATGTTTTTTTCCCTTGCCTTCTCAGTGGATTTGAGGGTAAAGAAGAGAGGGAGACACAGAAGGGGAAATGAATATTAAAAGCAATAGACTTGAGTAAAATTTGAATTAAAAAAACTAAAATGAACTAAACATTAGAAAACTTTTATAACAATTCAAAAATTAAAACACAAGAAGGAAAATATTGGAGGGAACATAGAAATATAGCAAGAATCAGAAATCTTTTTTACTAACTGTAAAAAACATTCAAGAAATTGTACTGAACTTTAAAAATAATCCCTAGTGACATCAATGAGTGACATCAGTGCAGCCTATCTGTATTGTTTCCATTAAAAAATTATTTTCTGGGAAGAATATAGGGAAGGATGAAGTTACTTTGATTTTTGAACTTGGCTATAATTCCAGACTTTTAATTAAAATCTACAAATCATTTATTCAGGATCCATTTTTTCAGTTAATAATAAATTTTATTTGTCATCTGATATTTTAAATAAAAAATTATAGAACACGCAAGAAAAAACACATCAAGAAAAATCTGAATATAATAATAAATAATAATAAAAAAATACCTGAGACAATATGCAGACATTCACATATTAGAAATTAAGTAAGGATTAAATTAAATAAGGATTAAATCACCTGTTGGGGAAAAGTATGCTGAAAAACCCTGGTCCAGCACTCTCTTTCTTAGCTAATACCAGACCGTTTTGATGGCTGATGCTTTATATAATTTTAAATCAGATAAAGCCAAGACACCTTCTTTTTCACTTATTTTCACTGAATACCTAGAAATTCTTGACTTTTTATTTCTCCATATGAATTTACTTTTCTAACTCATTAAATCAAATTTTTGGAATTTTGATTGATAGGCCACTAAAAGGTAGCTTAATTTGGGTAGAATTGTCATTTTTGTTATTTTAACTCGACTAAACATGATCAGTTGATGCTTGTCCAGTTATTTAAATATGATTTAATTTGTGTGAGAATAGTTTTGTAATTGTTTTCAAGAAGTTTCTGAGTCTGCCTTGAAAGGTATTTTATATTGTCTAAGGTTACTTTGAATGGGATTTCTGTTCCCAGCTCTTCTTACTGTATCTTGCTAGTCTTATAGAGAAAAGTTGAAGATTTATATCCTGCAACATTGCTAAAATTGCTCATTGTATCAGGAGTTTTTTGTATGATTTCTTCAGATCCTCTAGGTATACCATCATGTTATCTGCAAAAAATGAATGTTTTATCTCTTCCTTTCCAATTCTAATTTTTTCAATTTCTTTTTCTTTTCTTATTGCTGAAACTAAGATTTCTAATATGATATTGAATAGTAGCACTGATAATGGGCATCCTTTTTCCACCCTGGACCTTATTGGGAATGCCTCTAGCCTATCACCTTTGCATACAATTCTTGTTGATGGTTTCAGATAGACATTCAAGAAGAATCCATTTATTCCTTTACTCTCTAGTGTTTTTAGGAGGAATGGATGCTGTATTTTGTCAAAAACTTTTTCATTACCTATTCATATGATCATAAAATTTCTGATAGGTTTGTTGTTGATATAATTGAGTCTACTAACAGTTTTCCTAATATTAAACCAACCCTGCAATCATGGGAAAAATCCTACTTGATCATAGTGTATTTATCCCAGTGATAATTGGTAATTGTTTTGCTAAGATTTTATTTAAGATTTTTGCATTTTCTTTCTCTCTTTTAACTCTTCCTGGTTTAGGTATCATCACCATACTGGTGTCATAGAAAGAGTTAGGCAGAGTTCCGTGTTCACCTATTTTCCCAAGAGTTTATATAGAAGTGGAACTATTTGCTCCATAAATGTTTGGAAAAATTCACTTGTGAATGCATCAGGCCCTGGAGATTTTTTCTGAGGGAGTTCAATGATGGCTTGTTGAATTTCTTCTTCTGAGATAGGGTTGTTTAGATATTTAATCTCCTCTTCATTTAACCTGGGCAACTTAATACTTTGTACATATTCATCCATTTCACTTAGATTGTCAAATTTGTTGGCATAGAGTTGGGCAAAATAATTTTGAATTATTACTTTAATTTCCTCCTCATTGGTGGGGAGTTCATCTTTTTCAGTTATGATACTAGCAATTTGGCTTTCTTCTTTCTTTTTGAAAATCAAATTGACCAATGGTTTATCAATTTTAATATTTTTACATAAAGCCAACCCTTGCTTTTATGTATTAATTCAAATGTTTTTTGCTTTCAATTTGATTAATTTCTCCTTTAATTTTTAGAGTTTATAATTTCTTATTTAATTGTGGTTTTTTAATTTGTTCTTTCTCTAATTTATTCATGTAAGCATTTAAAGACTTCCATAGAGCAGAGAGACACCATTCTAAAAGCTTTTAATCTTATTAATTTAATACTTTTTTGCTTTCAATGTTATTAATTTCTCCTTTAATTTTTTAGAATTCCTAATTTGTTATTTAATTGGGGGTTTTCAATTTGTTCTTTCTCTATTTTTTATTTGCATATTTAGTTCATTAATTTCTTCTTTCTCTAATTTATTCATGTAAATATTTAAAGACTTCCAGTCAAGATGGCAGAGAGAAAACAGGCACTGCTCTAAAAGCTCCTGATCTTTCCCCATATATGATGGATTCACAAGCGAATTCTACTAAACATTTAAGGAACAATTGGTTCAAATTCTATATAAACTCTTTAGAAAAATAGGGATAGATGGAACTCTGACTAACTCTTTCTATGAAAGTAATATGGTGCTGTTACCTAAACCAGGAAGAGTTAAAAACAGAGAAGGAAAATTATAGATATATTTCCCTAATGAATACAGATGCAAAAATCTTAAATAAAATCTTAGCAAAATGATTAAAACAAGTTATCATTAGGATAATACATTATGTTCAAGTAGGATTTATTCCAGGAATGCAGGGTTGGTTCAATATTAGGAAAACTGTTAGTATACTCAATTATATCAACAACAAACCTATCAGAAATTATATGATCACATCAATAGATGCTGAAAAAGCTTTTGAGATAATACAGCATCCATTCCTACTAAAACCATTAGAGAGTGTAGGAATAAATGAACTGTTCCTTAAAATAATTAGCAGTATCTATCTGAAACCATCAAAAAGCATTGTATTCAATGGGGAGAAGGAAGAGGCATTCCCAACAAGATCAGGGGTGAAACAAGGGTGCCCATTATCACCACTACTATCCCATATTGTATTAGAAATGTTAGCTTAAGCAATTAGAGAAGGAAAAGAAATCGAAGGAATTAGAACTGGGAAGGAAGCGTCAAAATCTCACTCTTTGCAGATGACATGATGGTCTACCTAGATCCCAAGAAATCATCCAAAAAAATGATTGGAAACAATTAGCAATTTCAGCAAAATTGCAGGTTATAAAATAAACCCTCATAAATCCTTAACTTTTCTAAATATGTCTAGCAAGGTACAGCAGGAAGAGCTAGAAAGAGAAATCCCATTCAAAGTAACCTTAGACAATATAAAATACTTGGGAGTCTATTGGCCCAGACAGACTCAGAATCTTTTTGAAAACAATTATAAAACACTTCTCACACAAATTAAATCAGATTAAAATAACTGGGCAAATAACAACTGCTCATGGATAGGTAGAGCTAATATAATAAAAATGACTATTCTACCAAAACTAAACTATCTGTTTAGCGACCTACCAATCAAAAATTCTGAAAAATTGCTTTAATTAGTTAGAAAAAATTGTAAGTAAATTCATATGAAGAAATAAAAAGTGAAGAGTTGCCAGGAGCTTAATGAAAATACTGCAAAAGAAGGTGGCTTAGCCTTACCTGATCTAAAATTATACTATAAAGCATTAGTCATCAAAACTGTTTGGTATTGTTTAAGAAACAGAGTGGTGGACCAGTGGAATAGACTAGGTGCAAAAGCAGCAGATGATTATAGAAATCTGCTTTTTGATAAACCGAAAGAGTCCAGCCATTGGGATGAAAACTCCCTCTTTGAGAAAAAACTGCTGGGATAATTGGAAGTTAGTATGGAAGAAACTTAGATTAGAGCAACACCTAAAACCCTTTAATAAGATAAGATTGAAATGGTTACAGGAATAAGACATAAAAAACAATATTATATGCAAATTGGAACATCAAGGACTAGTTTACCTGTCAGATCTATGGAAAGGGGAGCATTTAATAACTAAGGAAGAGTTGGAGGACATCACCAAAATCCAATTAGATGATTTCAATTACATTAAATTAAAAAGCTATTGCACAGATAGAACCACTGTAACCAAGTTCAAAAGAAATGTAGTAAATTGGGAAATAAACTTTACAACTAATGATTCCTACAATGGACTCGATTCTAAAATATACAGAGAACTGAGTCATATTTTTAAAACAAAAATCCATTCCCCAATTGACAAATGGTCAAAGGATATGCAAAGGCAATTCACACATGACATCAAAGCAATCCATAGGCCTATGAAAAAATGCTCTAAATCATTAATTATTAGAGAAATGCAAATTAAAGCTTCTCTGAGGTGCCACCTTACACCTCTCAGATTGGCTAATATGACCGGAAAGGATAATGATCATTGTTGGAAGGGTTGTGGGAAATCTGGGACACTATTACATTGTTGGTGGAGCTGTGAACTAATCCAACCTTTCTGGAGAGCTATTGGAACTACGCCCAAAGGGCAACAAAAATGTGCATACCCTTAGAGCAGCAATACCACTACTGGGTCTATATCCTGAAGAGATGATGAAAAACAGTAAAAACATCACTTGTACAAAAATATTTATAGCCGCCCTGTTTGTGGTGGCAAAGAATTGAAAATCCAGTAAATGCCCTTCAATTGGTGAATGGCTTAGCAAACTTTGGTATAAGTATGTCATGGAACACTATTGTGCTATTAGAAACCAGGAGGGTCAGGATCTCAGCATAGCCTGGATGGATTTGCATGAACGGATGCTGAGTGAGATGAGCAGAACCAGAAAAACACTATATACCCTAACAGCAACATGGGGGTGATGTTCATCCTTGAAGGACTTGCTCATTCCATCAGTGCAACAATCAGGGAACAATTTTGGGCTGTCTGTAAAGGAGAGTACCATCTGTATCCAGATAAGAAGATGTGGAGTTTGAACAATGTTCCAGGAGTATCCCCTTTAATTTAGAAAAAAAAACAAAAACAAATATCTTATGGTCTGGTATTCTTACCTCTTAGACTTCCTATCTCTTCTTTAAGGATATGATTTCTCTCTCATCAAACCCAAATTGGATCAAGGTACAACATGAAAACAAAGTAAAGACAGACAGATTGCTTTTCTTGTGGTGGGGAGTAAGATTGGGGGGGGATTTTAAAAATCAAATAATATCTTTAATAAAAATAATATTTTAAAAATCTCTCTAAAAGTAACTTTGGAGAGAGAAGTTATGGGGGAATTATAATATTGGATGCTGAGTTGTAAAGGATTAAGAAGAGTGAGAGCAGAAAAGTAGATCCAGGTATTGAAGCTAGGCTTTCCATGGAATTTATTCAATAAAGGCAGAGGAGATATAATATTACCTTTAGCAAGGATGGAAAGATCAGTTAAGAATTTTGGTTGTTTCTTTTCATAATTATGGAAACAGAGAAATGTTTATTTACAATTGGAATAAGCAAGTAGATAGGATGATAGTGAAAACAAGAGACAGCAAGGATGGAAGGATCAAGAGAGATTTGTGAGGGTTTTTACAGGATGCAGAATATATATAAGTATTCATAAACATAATTATAATAATAATAATAAATAATCCTGTAGACAGAAAGATATTGAAAGGCAGAGAACGATTAGTGATAACAGAGGGGAATATTCTGCTTGAAGACACTAAAATATTAGAGTATTTAAGCAGGTGGAAGATTTAACCTCAGGAATATTAAAACTACTTCATCATAGAAGATGGAATAAAGGAAGAAACAATTAGAAAAGGCAAATTAATGAGTAGAAATGAGGAAGAGAAAATGGAGTTCTTGCCCTTTTTTTTTCCTTCAAAATATTACCAAAAATTTCAGCTGAGTGAGTGGGAGGTGATTTGTGAAACTTAAGGATGCGTGAAAAATGATAAGTGATATTCCAGTTGATTTTGTGAATCATCAATGTGTAGTTGCCCCATTCAGAATGGTTATATGATTTCCTATATTTTTATTCTGTAGAATGTGTACAGTAATGAAGGAAGTAAAAGATCAATATCATTGAAGGATGACTACAAAAAAGGATGAGGAGCGAAGAACTGTAGAAAAGAGGATACACAAACACATCTGTGTTTCTATTTAGAGGTATTTAGAGTGCTTTAGAGTATTGGACATATTTTAAAGCATTTATGAGATAACTTTTTTTTCTATGATTTTTTTTCTGTATGCTGTGTTGGAGGTTGTGTACTATATAAGTAGAGATTTGAACTCTTTTACCAACCAATAATACCAAATCCGAGAAAGATGATTTAATGAGTGAGGACCCTTGATTAAATTCTAATAACTATAAATGATTGATTTTAGAGCTCTGAACTTCTGTCAGTGAACATTAGCTAGAGTGCCTCCACTCTTGTTTTGTCTTTTCTTGGTGATCAAGCCCCTTGTAGAAGAGATGAGTATAATACATGAAAATTCCAATTTACTTTTATATCTCCAGTTCAAGCAAGTGATCATATTATGACACCTAGACATGAGTGATGGGTTCTACCATGTCATAGTGCCTTTCCTAAGAAATAACCTATCCATCTCGTGAACATTTATTCAGTGGAGATTACTCTGCTATATATGAGGTTGTTGTTTAGTGAAGGAACTGAACTGCCAATAAATGGCATCATTCTTGGTATAAATTAACCCAGAATTCATGGCACAAATTTAATAAAACAAATAAGGTACACAATAGAATTTCCTTAGAGAAAAATATGTTGGTTGGTTCCCTTTATTTTCTTCTGTATTTAAAGGTGGGCAGAAGCTTTAATTTTGTTTTCATTCCCCCAAAAGGCTTGAATGTTTTAGAATAATTTCTGCACATTTCTAATTGGCCACCAGAGGCACTGAATCTAATTTTAAATACTTATGAATTTCTTTGCATAAGCACCTTTCAAACACCTTCTTCAGGGCACATATGAAATCTTTATTTCGGTGACTGTAGATGATAGGATTGAGCTGTGGAATGAGAATGGTATATGTGATGGATAAGAACTTTTCCTGACCTGGAGTATGATTGGACCTTGGTTTCATATATGGAAAGATAGATTGACAATAGTATATGATAACCACAACCAGGTGGGAGATACAAGTGGAGAACTTTTTTTTTTTTCTGGGTCCCCATGTATTTAATGTGAAACACATTTCAGAGAATCTCATTAATAAGAGGCAAGAATGATGCAGAAAGGAAGTTGGAGGAAGAAGAGAGCAAACATACTTCTTCATACTGTGATGTGTCAACACAGGAAAGCTTCTTTAAGGCTGTAATTTCACAGAAAAAGTAGTCAATAATTCCTGCACATAAAGGAAATTTCAGTGTATAAGTTGTGTGAATTGTAGAATTGAGGGATCCCCAAAGTCAGCTTCGAGAAACCATATGGACAGTGATTTGCTGGTTCATGAGCATTGGATAATGAGTGGACAGCAAATGGCTACTTAGCAATCATAGGACAAGAGAGAAAGAGGAAGATATTGAATATCTAAAAAGATGAGAGAGGGGAAGATTTGAAAGCCACAGCATGTAAAGGTAATGGATTTCTTGCCAGATGGATTTCCTGCCATTGTGAGAAAATTGTTGCAGATGTGCAAGATATGTGTAAAAAAGGCAGGTTTGAGAAGGAAGTACATTGGACTGTGGAGTTGAAAAAAACTTTCATTTAATATATTTGGAAAAATAAAGTATCATAAAAAATCTCCTTGGTTTCAATTTTGATTCAGTATTATCATCCTATTCTTTCAGTATTTGCAGAAAATTTCCCTCTTCTCTCACATTTATGTTTTGTTTTATTTTGTCAGGCAATGGGGGAAATGGTTAAGTGACTTTTGCAAAGCCATATGTCTAAGTAATTAACAAGTGTCTGTATCTGCACTTGAACTCAGTTCCTCCTGACTCCATGGCCTGTGAAATATCTACCATGCCTCCTGGTTGGCCCCTCATATTTCTTCAAATATATGAAGACAGCTAAACCCATATTATATGTATTTTCTCTCCTATTGGTTAAGAAACTTTAATTCCTTCACCCTTCACTATCATAGATACTCTGCCTTGCATCCACTCTATGTCCTCTCTACATTGGGGTACACAGAAGTAAACATAAACTAAACAGAAAATTTCACAAATTTATCATTGGCATTAGGATGATCAGCTTCCTCTTACTGGAAAATAGTTAATTTCCCTTAGGTTGTTTTGTCTGTCATACCATACTGACTCAAAATGAATTTGCATTTCTAAAGAATAATAGTACTGTCTATGGGAGAAGATGTTCGGGGGGGGGGGGGCTGTGTTTGTTTTTATTTCCTTCTTTAATTACACAAAGCTACTTAATGAATAGGATAAATCATCTTTTATTTGTTAAACCTGTATTGCTGAGACTCCCCTCTGATAGCTTTGGGATGACTGCATGAAAGTCACCTGTTTCATTACCTTTCCATCCTTTCAACTGAAAGAGCATGCTTAGTTTTGCTTGGCATTTGATTCTTGGTTGTAATGTGAATTCTTTTATGCTCCAGAATATCATGTTTCAGGTCTTTTAAAGTATTTTTTTTAATATTTTTCAAGGCAATGGGGCTAAGTGGCTTGCCCAAGGCCACACAGCTAGGTAATTATTAAGTGTCTGAGACCGGATTTGAACCCAGTTACTCCTGACTCCAAGGCCGGTGTTCTATTCACGGCGCCACCTAGCCACCCCTAAAGTATTTTTAATTAATTTATTTTCATCCATATGGACATGTACAGCATTAAATTACAAAATTTCCTTCCACCCTCCCTTCCCAACACCCTCCCCTCAGGAACAAGCATTCAGCTTGAAATTGCACATATATATTTTGGATTACCTTTGTCAGTGTGTGTGTTTGTGTGTGTGTGTGTGTGTGTGTGTGTGTGTGTGTGTGTGCATGTGTTGTGTGTGTGTGTGTGCGCATGTGTTTTATCTTCTTCTGCTTGTAGATACCATTGTCCAGAGCCAGCCTAATATGGTTGTCCTAGTTCTCTGAACTGCTGAGAAGAGCTGCATCCATTAAGATTGCTCATCTCTCAGTTTTGTTGTTAGTGCACATTGTTTTCTTGGTTCTGCTCCCTTCACTTAGCATCAGATGCCATAAGTCATTTCATACTTTCCTAGAGTGCTACCATTTCTGGTTTCTTATTGAACAATAATATTTATGTACCATAATTTGTTTAGCCATTTCCCAATTGATGGGCACAGGTCATTCATTCTTTTAATGATGATTCTGCCAAGTCCTGGGTAATCCTCCCTACTTGTTCTTTGAACTTCTTTTTTCTGGCAGCCTGAAGGATTTTCTCCTTCATGTGATAGTTCTGAAATATGGCTATAATATTCCTTAGCATTTGCATTTTGGGATCCATTTCAGGAACTAATAAGGGAATATTTTCAATGACTATTTTACTCTTTGCTTCTAGCATTTCAGATCAGAAATCCTTGAAAAATATTTATTTTTTTGATCCTGGCATTCAGATAGTTCAATATTTCTTAAATTTTCTCACCTGGATTTGTTTTTTAGGTCAGATATTTCCCCCCAAGGAGGTATTTGCATTTTCATTAGTCTCCTCTGTTCCAGTGTATTCAAGGATTTATTTTCTTACCTTTGCTTTTAGATATCTTTGTCTATTAGATAAATGCTATTTTATATTTGACCAATACCATTTTCAAAGTATTTATTCTTACTATTAATTTTTATGCTTCCATTTGCTTGATGCTGAATTCCTCTTTTATTTCTTTTTCATTTGTGCCTCCTAGATATTAAAAATCATTTGTAAGCTTTCCAGAAGCTCATCGTGCCCTGAAGACAATGTAATACTCTCCCCTGAAGAATGACATGGAATATTTTCTTTTCTGCCATCTTTTTCTAAGATGAGGCCCTACCTGTTCTTATCTACAGGTTGATGTCTATAGTTCTCTCTCAATTTGCATATGCATTATAATTTTGATTTCTGAGTACATTTCCAAGATTCTTAATTTGAAGGACATATTATTCACTCCCAGATTTTCCACATTAAGACTTATATGGGCTTGCTCATAGTGTTGGGCTATCCAGGTCGATCATGCCAAATGAACAGGGTTCTGAGGTACCTGTGTTTGAGTATTCCCAACTGGCCTACTTCGCTATTGTCCTGCTGAGGCAGGACACCTGGGCCTCACAATGAAGATGCCTCCTACAGATCTCTCCGGTTCGTTCCTCTCACCATTTTGTACATCCAGTCCTTCCACTAAAGAGTTGCATGGCTGAGCATACACCTTCTCCATTTGAGCTAGACCTGGTGGGAAAATTTTCCTATCTATTCTTTTGAGATTTTTGCCATTCTACAATTTATTTAGAGATTTGATAAAGAAATTTCTAGCTTTTTCTCTATCATAGCTCCACCCTTTGCTCTACCATGCACCTTTATTCTGGTACATGGATGTTTTAATAGAATATTATTTTACATGAAAAATATTACAATACTATTTTACAAATGCAGTTTCTTTTTATTCTTGCCATCATTTATAGGAGCATATTTTACTAATGGATTTTATCCTACCAATTATCATGGAACACTGGAGATCAAATTTATTTTTCTGAATTAGTATCTACCATTCACCTTGTATGTCACCAATAGTTTTTCAGTTTTGAACTGACATCTGAAGAAATTATTTTTATTCCTTCTTGAGTAAATCTGTGATATTCTAAGTGTTTTATTTGTTATTGTTACAGCTTTGTGCCAATTTTCATGCTGATAGACCTTTCTAGACAGATATATAATCACACCATTCCCCTAATTTTTGCTTTTTCTATATATCATTTGAGGGATATATTAATATCAATGAATAGATAGTAAAGCAAGTCCTTTTTTACTCAGTCTAATGAAGATGGTTCTCAAAAATAAAGGAGTCAGTCAAATGGCGAAAATGGACAATTGGGGGCCACAATTTCTCTGTATCAAGCAAAACACAAATGCTCAATTAATTTCACTGGCATTTTATAGCTAAAGAGCACTAATGATTATTCAAAACATATTTAAAAACGGAACATTCATTAAATAACTACCTTCAATGTCCAGATATTGAGTTAAATGCACTGAATACTTAAACTAGTATGATATGGTTTTTCTGCTCTATGACTTTAAAATCCATGGGGCCAGAGTAAATATAAGATGTAGTGCACACAGATAAGTAAATATTCTGCAGGTAATTTTGTGTGATGGGGGATGAGATCAATAATTGAGGAAATTAAGAATTTTTGAAATTAGATCAACTCAGTAAGAAAAGGCTCTTAGAACTGGTGATATAAAATGAATTATATGGTCTTCCCTCTGTTCTATTTTTAGGAAAAAGACTTCTCAGATCTCTGAGAATATCAGTAGATGGTTTTGAGTGAAATGTAGAGTTTGTTGGGCAGGTTCATGAAACAAGACAAGAAATATAATTTTGACTTAGATTATGAAGTAATTTTTAAAGGGCTGAGAAGATAATATCACATTCTATGTATGAAATGGAGTCAGTGCAGCATCTTAGAAACAGTCCTGAAATGGTCAGACCCATGTATGAGGGTAATGATTACGATATGATAAGAAAAAACAATTAGAATTTAAACATATGTATCTATTTATTTCTCATCATCAAAAGAAGATGCACATAGTTTCTCAAAGGCTATATTATCAGAATTTCCATGTTTGCAGGGCCAACACAACTTAAAAGTGTGTATTTATAAAACCAAAAATAAAGAGGAACATCAGGAGAGAATTTGCCCAAATGTGTAGAATTTTCTTTAATTATAATATGTCAAAATGATGATTTATAAAACATTGGAGAATTAATACATAGGCAGCCAATGATGAAAGCACACAGTAATTTTTCTCTAATATTTCTTTCCTTAGTGCAGTCATAATATATTTCCCAGTAGTGAAGATACTTTCATTTAAAATATTTGACTTCATATAGAGTAGAAAAAATGCTACTAATAAGGACAGATCTTTCATTTCCAAGTTCAACAATCATAAAATTGAGGAATAATGATAGTAGATCACTTGGTCAAAGGCACACAGGCTTTAAGTGACAGATTCAGACCTAAATTCTATTTGTTCTCTTAATTTCAATTACTATTTTGATCTCAATTTTTTTGTGCGACTAGGAAGTATTGAATCAGATGAAATTATTATTCAATCACCAAAGAGTGAAAAAGAGTTAACAAGTAATAAAGGAAAACTGAGCTTTATTAATCAACATTGATTAAGCATCTTCTACAAAACCGAAACTCTCCTAAATTTTGGATATCCCTACTGAGGGTGTAAAAAAATATCTGTGATATCAAGGAGCTTACAATCTACTTGGAGAATTGATATAAAAAACAAATACATACCTAGATGCATACCTAGACACATACATACATACATTCATACATAGAAGCATGCAAACATAATTATATATTTGTAATATACAACATTAGTAAAACAAATTTAAGGTAAATAAGAGATTAGAAATAAGAGAATTTGTAAAACACTTCTAGTACACATGAAATTTCTTTATATTTGAGAATTAAAAGAATCAAAAAATAGCTGTAGCTAAATAGAGGATTCTGGATCTGAGGGACAGTCTGAGAAAATGACCAAGCTAAGAAATGAAAGCTCTTATTCATGGAAGACCAAAAAATATAGGATCACTGGAGATAAGAGTATGGTCCAAAGAAATGTATTAAAAGATTGGATATATAGAAAAGAATTAGAATATGTAGGTATTTGAATGTTAAACAGAATTTTGTATTTGATTTTGGTGTCCCAATAGGATTCACTGTCACTCATTAATTAGGCATGATGACAGGATGACCTATCTGTTAGGTAAGTCCCTTTAATGACTAAATAGAGGATTGATTTAAATTGAGAGTAGATTGAGGGGTCCAACAATTTTGCCTCCTAATATTTCTCCAGAAGTATCTGTTTCTTATTGTAATTAGTAGGAATCACCTTATCACTGAGAAGTTTTTCTGCTAATGATTCTCCAAAGGGCAGCTTTTATATCCTTATTTCTTAGTGTATAGATAAAAGGGTTCAACATGGGAGTGACCACAGCATATATAGCTGAAGCAACTGTGCTCTTCCAGGAAGCGTCGGTAAATGCAGAAGACAAATATACCCCAAACACTGTACCATAAAATAAAGACACAACACA
Source organism: Macrotis lagotis (assembly GCF_037893015.1). Classification (NCBI taxonomy): domain Eukaryota; kingdom Metazoa; phylum Chordata; class Mammalia; order Peramelemorphia; family Peramelidae; genus Macrotis; species Macrotis lagotis. The sequence continues at coordinate 920,657,644 of NC_133658.1, read as the reverse complement.
GAGATGAGATCCACAGGTAGAAAACGCTTTATACTTACCCTGAGCAGATTGGATTTTTATAATGGAAAAACAAATCTGAATATAAGAGAAAAGGATCCCCATGACAGGGATAACACCCAGCAGTCCAGAAACCAAATACATCAAGATATAATTGATGAGAGTGTCAGAACAAGAAAGCTTCATAATCTCAGGAAGATCACAAAAGAAGTGCTGAATCTGGTGGTTTGTACAAAAGGAGAGACGTGTTCCCAGCAGACTGAAAAGGAGGGCAACTAGAAATGCCATTGTCCAGCACAGTATCACTAGCAAGCCACAGAACCAAGAGCTCATCATTACTGCATAGCGTAGAGGGTGGCATATAGCCACAAAACGGTCATAGGCCATTGAAGTGAGGAGGAAATTATCTATGCTAGCAAAAAGTATGAAGAAGAACATCTGGGTAAGACAGTCAGCATAGGGGATGGCCTTGTTTTGTGTCATGAAGCTCACCAACATCCTTGGGACTGTGGTGGTCACGAAACAGGTATCAACAAAGGACAAGTTGGAGATTAAGAAGTACATAGGGGTGTGGAGATGAGAGTCAGAGCTAATTGCCAACATGATGAGGAGGTTTCCAATCATTGTGACCAAATACATGCTTAAGAACAGCCCAAAGAGTGGTGCTTCTTGATTTGGTTTCTCAGAAAATAGCAGGAGGATGAATTGAGTGAATTGTGTTTGGTTTTCTGGTACCATGGGACTGGCTTTTCTGCTAGGAAAGGGAAATGAGAAGAACATTAGATGAAAATACCTTGATCTTTCGGTATCAAATGGAGAAACTCTAATTCTCATTTGACTGATAGGATTTCTATTTCTTGTTCCTGTCTCTCCCAAACATTATCTTTGTGATATTATAAAATCACAGTTTCTACATCCCTACTCAGTGCATGAATAAGGATTTGGATTAATATTCTCTTAGTTTGTTTCTTTTTCTGAAAGCCCATGAAATGGTATCTCGGATTTACTGTGGGCGTCCAGACTCTTCGGGGTTCTTGGACCCTGACAGGAGGGATAGAGTTGGCAAAATGAGATGAGTCAACAATTGGGTATAGGCAGGAGCAGGTTGAGTGACTGTCAGCTGCTTGGATTTATTTTTATAGTTTCAGAATCATGTATGTTTCAAGCAAGCAAGCAGAGATAATTTTCCTTGTTTACAAAGGTGTACAATTTTCATCATCAATCATATATTTCATATGGTTAGAAGTTTTAATCATGTTATTACAAGTTTAAGTAATAATCACACAGGTAATTATTTTCTTATCCCTACTCAGTCAACGATGACCTTAACTTATGTGTTACCATATATATTACTACATTGTATAATTGTTAATTCATTTAAAGTTATTAATTAAGCAATTCTTTTAATGGAAAGATTTTTATATTTTTTGTGTAGGTAATGTTTTTGTTACACTTCCTTAAAAGTCTGTAGTGAGGGTCTTTATGCTTGTCCACCCATCCGTTAACTCTTACAATAACCAATTTTTCTTTCTGGCCTTCTTGGTAGAAGCCACAGTTTCTGTGACCTTTGTTATTCTTTCCCATGATACTAAGGCTGCTGGAGTTCACATATCAGTCACCTGTAGTATTTTCTCACCATCTTTTTCATATATTCCTGTGTATGGTAAGGGAGGCCAAACTATTAATTTCCCTGGAATTCTATCTGACCCATCTTGTATCTGTTTTCCCTGTATATATTCTGGTATCTCCTTGGAATTCCCAGTGCTGGGTTTTCCAGAAACTTCATAATGTTGAACACTTTTGCATGCCTCAGGGAGAGGCAGTCCTGTTAAATTTAGACAGAGTTTACAGTCTATATTATTCAAGGAATTTTTCTGAAATCCTTCCTTTATAGTCATTCCAGTATTAGGGTGAGTAAATATTGTTATCAATAATAAACCTATAAATATTGGTATGCATGAAATCCATATATATATATATATATATATATATATATATATACATATATATATATTGAGGAAGGAAATGTTGTTCCATCAGGCAGTGTGACTGCCTTGAGTCTTCTTGCTGCGACTGTGTCAAACAGCTTAGAGACCCTGGCTCCCAACAATTTACTATGAGCATCGAAGACTACAGAGCAAAAGGATTAAAAAAAAGACATACCATGAACATGGCAGGAGTTTTCCTGCAGATAATAGCAGAGAGAGAGAGACAAGAGTTTTCTGGTCTGACTAGAAGAATTTGGGTCTTATGATCTTCAAAGGAATTCATAAAATAATATAGAAATAAAGGGGATAATATGGGACATAATAAGCAAAACTAAATCTCCCAAAAAGTCTAAGCAGGAAAAGATACCTTGCCTTTGTGCATGTTAAATTCTCTTGATTATTACCATGGAAAGGAAATCCCTTAGCTTTCTTAGGCAAACCCCTTCACTCTGAGTTTGCTCTCACTATTTATGTTTGGCTAAAATGTGACTTTTGAAATTTTATCCAATGTTCACAGTCTATTTTTTGATATATTGAGAACAAATCCCTTTTGTCTGCCCAATAAGTTTTCTTTACTTATGTGAACAGAGTAAGTTCATATTGCGTGTTTTCTGTTGTTTAGATCAAGTAATTCTAATGGATTCAGCTAAATCTAAGAAGTCCCTTTAACATCCTACTGCTTCTGCCTGTCATCATTCATAAATTATCGATGGTTTTTCAAAACTGTAGTACAAGTTTCAGATGAGGTCATACCTTTATCAAAGACAATGCGATGATCATTTCCTAATTGCTACATATTCTTTCAATGTTGATTATAAGTCTATAAGTTATTTTCTGTGCCATATCACTTCGAATTTGAAATGAATTTGCAGTCCATTGGAAACCTCTTCATCATTTTCAAAAGAATATTGGTCTTGTTTTTTGGGAGAAAGTGTTCTGTGAGGCTTCTGTGTTTTTTACTTTCCTTATAATGTAACCATCCATAGCATACTTGCTTATCTGTGATAGCCCAAGGCTCCATACATGAAAGGGTACCTCTGTGAGACTGCCCCCTCATCCTCAAAAGGGTTTTTTGATCCCAAAGCAATAACACCTTCCAGGTCTCAATCCTATTCTCTTGGCCCATATAGCATAGAAGTTATACATTCTAAAATTATTCCAGCTGGTACATATTTTAATAACTTCCCTATGATGCGTGACATTATTGAAAGTGAATTATTGACCCAGGTTAACAAATTGTAGATGGAATATACTTTTAGGTTTACATGGGACTAATACAAAGGT